>NC_041393.1:256641971-256703152 GCF_002162155.2 Triticum dicoccoides
AGATTGAAGTTTGTTCCTTGTTGGAACATGGAGATGTTGTTCCTTGTTGGAACATGTTTACTTGTTGGGATATCACAATATATCTTATTTAATTAATGCATCTATATACTTGGTAAAGGGTGGAAGGCTCGGCCTTATGCCTGGTGTTTTGTTCCACTCTTGCCGCCCTAGTTTCCGTCATATCGGTGTTATGTTCCCGGATTTTGCGTTCCTTACACGGTTGGGCTATAATGGGAACCCCTTGACAGTTCGCCTTAAGTAAAGCTCCTCCAGCAATGCCCAACATTGGTTTTACCATTTGCACTAACAACCTACCACCTTCCCTTGGGTTCTGCAGACTCAAGGGTCATCTTTATTCTAACCCCCCCGGGCCAGTGCTCCTCTGAGTGTTGGTCCGAACTAGAGCCCTGTGCAGCGCCCCCTCGGGGAAACTCGAGGTTTGGTTTTAGTTGTACGAATTGCTCATCTGAGTGTGCCCTGAGAAAGAGATATGTGCAGCTCCTATCGGGATTTGTCGGCACATTCGGGCGGTGTTGCAGGTTTAGTTTTACCCTGTCGAAATGTCTTGTTGTACCGGGATACCGAGTCTGATCGGAACGTCTCGGGTGGAGGTCTATTCCTTCGTTGACCGTGAGAGCTTGTCATGGGCTAAGTTGGGACACCCCTGCAGGGATTTGAACTTTCGAAAGCCGTGCCCGCGGTTATGTGGCAGATGGGAATTTGTTAACGTCCGGTTGTAGAAAACCCGAAGTTGACCTTAATTAAAATACATCAACCGCGTGTGTAACCGTGATGGTCTCTTCTCGGCGGAGTCCGGAAAGTGAACACGGTGTTGGAGTTATGTTTGACGTAAGTAGTTTCAGGATCACTTCTTGATCATACTTTTATCGACCGTGCTTTGCCCTCTCTTCTCGCTCTCTTTTGCAATTGTAACCACCATATATGCTAGTCGCTTGCTGCAGCTCCACCTCATTACTCCATCCTTCCTATAAGCTTAAATAGTCTTGATCTCGCGGGTGCGAGATTGCTGAGTCCCCGTGGCTCACAGATACTTCAAAAACCAGTTTGCAGGTGCCTAGGTTACCGTGCAGATGACGCAACCAAGCTCAAGGAGGAGCTCGATGAAGATCTTGCCCTTTGTGTTGTTTCGTTCTAGTTGATCAGTAGTGGAGCCCAGTTGGGGTCGATCGGGGACCTTTGTCGCATTTGGGGTTCTTCTTTTATTTTGGTTCCGTAGTCGGACCTTGATTGTATCTGGATGATGTAATGCTTTATTCATGTAATTGTGTGAAGTGGCGATTGTAAGCCAACTATGTATCTCTTTCCCTTATGTATTACATGGGTTGTGTGAAGATTACCTCACTTGCGACATTGCTTTCAATGCGGTTATGCCTCTAAGTCGTGCTTCGACACGTGGGAGATATAGCCGCATCGAGGGCGTTACACAAGAGTCCTTCTTGGACTCCAGGGCCTGACGCCAGGGTTCCCGGCGTCTGGACCCACATGCCAGGGACCCTGGCGTCTGGCCCCTGGACTCTGAAAAACTTCCTTTTGCGCTTTCCAAAAACCTTGTGGGCTTTCCCCTTTGGCCCAAATAACGTGTTCTCGTACCCAAACATTTCGGGAAACATCCGAAACTCCTTCCGGTGAATTCCGGAACCCTTCCGGAGGTCAAACACTATTATCCCATATATAAAACTTTATCTCCGGACCATTCCGGAGTTCCTCGTCATGTCCATGATCTCATCCGGGACTCCGGACAAATTCGGTCACCAACATACATAACTCATATAATACTATATTGTCAACGAAAATGTTAAGCGTGCGGACCCTACGGGTTTGAGAACTATGTAGACATGACCGAGACACGTTTCCGGCCAATAACCAATAGCGGGACCTAGATGCCCATATTGGCTCCCACATATTCTACGAAGATCTTTATTAGTCAAACCGCATAACAACATACGTTGTTCCATTTGTCATCGGTATGTTACTTGCCCAAGATTCGATCGTCGGTATCTCAATACCTAGTTCAATCTCGTTACCGGCAAGTCTCTTTACTCGTCCCATAATACACCATCCCGCAACTAACTCATTAATTGCAATGCTTGCAAGGCTTTAAGTGATGTTCATTACCGAGTGGGCCTAGAGATACCTCTCCGACAATCGGAGTGACAAATCCTAATCTCGAAATACGCCAACCCAACAAGTACCTTCAGAGACACCTGTAGAGCACCTTTATAATCACCCAGTTACGTTGTGACGTTTGGTAGCACACAAAGTGTTCCTCTGGTAAACGGGAGTTGCATAATCTCATAGTCATAGGAACATGTATAAGTCATGAAGAAAGCAATAGCAACATACTAAACGATTGATTGCTAAGCTAACGGAATGGGTCAAGTCAATCACATCATTCTCCTAATGATGTGATCCCGTTAATCAAATGACAACTCATGTCTATGGCTAGGAAACTTAACCATCTTTGATCAACGAGCTAGTCAAGTAGAGGCATACTAGTGACACTCTGTTTGTCTATGTATTCACACATGTACTAAGTTTCCAGTTAATACAATTCTAGCATGAATAATAAACATTTATCATGATATAAGGAAATAAATAATAACTTTATTATTGCCTCTAGGGCATATTTCCTTCAGTCTCCCACTTGCACTAGAGTCAATAATCTAGATCACATCGCCATGTGATTTAACATCAATAGTTCACATCACCATGTGATTAACACCCATAGTTCACATCGTCATGTGACCAATACCCAAAGGGTTTACTAGAGTCAATAATCTAGTTCACGTCGCTATGTGATTAACACCCAAAGAGTACTAAGGTGTGATCATGTTTTGCTTGTGAGAGAAATTTAGTCAACGGGTCTGCCACATTCAGATCCGTATGTATTTCGCAAATTTCTATGTCAACAATGCTCTACATGGAGCCACTCTAGCTAATTGCTCCCACTTTCAATATGTATCCAGATTGAGACTTAGAGTCATCTGGATCAGTGTCAAAACTTGCATCGACGTAACCCTTTACGATGAACCTTTTGTCACCTCCATAATCGAGAAACATATCCTTATTCCACTAAGGATAATTTTGACCATTGTCCAGTGATCTACTCCTAAATCACTATTGTACTCCCTTGCTAAACATAGTGTAGGGTATACAATAGTTCTGGTACACAGCATGTCATACTTTATAGAACCTATGGCCAAGTCATAGGCAATGACTTTCATTCTCTTTCTATCTTCTGCCGTGGTCGGGCTTTGAGTCTTACTCAATTTCACACCTTGTAACACAGGCAAGAACTCTTTCTTTGATTGTTCCATTTTGAACTACTTCAAAATTTTGTCAAGGTATGTACTCATTGAAAAAACTTATAAAGCGTCTTGATCTATCTCTATAGATCTTGATGCTCAATATGTAAGCAGCTTCACCGAGATCTTTCTTTGAAAAACTCTTTCAAACACTCCTTTATGTTTTGCAGAATAATTCTACATTATTTCCGATCAACAATATGTCATTCACATATACTTATCAGAAATGTTGTAGTGCTCCCACTCACTTTCTTGTAAATACAGGCTTCACCGCAAGTCTGTATAAAACTATATCCTTTGATCAACTTATCAAAGCATATATTCCAACTCCGAGATGCTTGCACCAGTCCATAGATGGATCGCTGGAGCTTGCATATTCTGTTAGAACCTTTAGGATTGACAAAACTTTCTGGTTGCATCATATACAACTCTTCATTAATAAATCCATTAAGGAATGCAGTTTTGTTTATCCATTTGCCAAATTTCATAAAATACGGCAATTGCTAACATGATTCGGACAGACTTAAGCATAGATACGAATGAGAAACTCTCATCACAGTCAACACCTTGAACTTGTCGACAACCTTTTTGCGATAATTCTAGCTTTGTAGATAGTAACACTACTATAAGCGTCCGTCTTCCTCTTGAAGATCCATTTAATCTCAATGGCTCACCGGTCATTGGGCAAGTCAATCAAAGTCTATACTTTGTTCTCTTACATGGATCCCATCTCAGATTTCATGGCCTCAAGCCATTTCGCGGAATCTGGGCTCATCATCGCTTCATCATAGTTCGTAGGTTTATCATGGTCTAGTAACATGACTTCCAGAACAGGATTACCGTACTACTCTGGTGCGGATTGTACTCTGGAAGCCTACGAGGTTCTGTAGTAACTTGATCTGAAGTTTCATGATCATCATCATTAGCTTCCTCACTAATTGGTGTAGAAATCACTGGAACTAATTTCTGTGATGAACTACTTTCCAATTCGGGAGAAGGTACAATTACCTTATCAAGCTCTACTTTCCTCCCACTCACTTCTTTCGAGAGAAACTCCTTCTCTAGAAAGGATCCATTTTTAGCAACGAATGTCTTGCCTTCGGATCTGTGATAGAAGGTGTACCCAACAGTCTCCTTTGGGTATCCTATGAAGACACATTTCTCCGATTTGGGTTTGAGCTTATCATGCTGAAACTTTTTCACATAAGCATCGCAACCCCAAACTTTAAGAAACGACAGCTTAGGTTTATTGCTAAACCATAGTTCATACGGTGTCGTCTCAATGGATTTTGATGGTGCCCTATTTAACGTGAATGCAGCCATCTCTAATGCATAACCCCAAAACGATAATGGTAAATCAGTAAGAGACATCATAGATCGCACCATATCCAATAAAATGCGGTTACGATGCTCGGACACACCATAACGTTGTGGTGTTCCGGGTGGCATGAGATGTGAAACTATTCCACATTGTTTTAATTGAAGACCAAACTCGTAACTCAAATATTCGTCTCCGCGATCAGATCGCAGAAACTTTATTTTCTTGTTACGACGATTTTTCCACTTCACTCTGAAATTCTTTGAACCTTTCAACTATTTCAGACTTATGTTTCATCAAGTAGATATACCCATATCTGCTCAAATCATCTTGTGAATGTCAAAAAATAATGATACTTGCCACGAGCATCAACACTCATTGGATCGCATACATCGGTATGTATTATTTCCAATAAGTCAGTAGCTTGTTCCATTGTTCCGGAGAACGGAGTTTTAGTCATCTTGCCCAAAAGGCACGGTTCGCAAGCATCAAATGATTCATAACCAAGTGATTCAGAAAATCCATCTTTATGGAGTTTCTTCATGCGCTTTACACCGATATGACCCAAACGGCAGTGCCACAAATAAGTTGCACTATCATTATTAACTTTGCATCTTTTGGCATCAATATTATGAATATGTGTATCACTACGATCGAGATCCAACAAACTATTTTCATTGGGTGTATAACCATCGAAGGTCTTATTCATGTAAACAGAATAACAATTATTCTTTAACTTCAAATGAATAACTGTATCACAATAAACATGATCAAATCATATTCATGCTCAACGCAAACGCCAAATAACATTTATTTAGGTTTAACTCTAATCCCGAAAGTATAGGGAGTGTGCAATGATGATCATATCAATCTTGGAACCACTTCCAACACACATCGTCACTTCACCCTCAACTAGTCTCTGTTTATTCTGTAACTCCTGTTTCGAGTTACTAATTTTTAGCAACCAAACAAGTATCAAATACTAAGGGGCTACTATAAATACTAGTAAGGTACACATCAATAACCTGTATATCAAATATACCCTTGTTCATTTTGCCATCCTTCTTATCCACCAAATATTCAGGGCATTTCCGCTTCCAGTGACCATTTCCTTTGCAGTGTAAGCAGTCAGTTTCAGGCTTTGGTCCAGCTTTGGGCTTCTTCACGGGAGTGACAACTTGCTTGTCATTCTACTTGAAGTTCCCTTTCTTGAAACTAGTGGTCTTTTCAATCATCAACACTTGATGCTTTTTCTTGATTTCTACCTTCGTCGATTTCAACATCACGAAGAGCTCGGGAATCGTTTTCGTCATCCCTTGCATACTATAGTTCATCACGAAGTTCTAGTAACTTAGTGATGGTGACTAGAGAATTCTGTCAATCACTATCTTATCTGGAAGATTAACTCTCACTTGATTCAAGCGATTGAAGTACCCAGACAATCTGAGCACATGCTCACTAGTTGAGCGATTCTCCTCCATCTTTTAGCTATAGAACTTGTTGGAGACTTCATATCTCTCAACTCGGGTATTTGCTGGAAATATTAACTTCAACTCCTGGAACATCTCATATGGTCCATGACGTTCAAAATGTCTTTGAAGTCCCGATTCTAAGCCGTTTAAGCATGGTGGACTAAACTATCAAGTAGTCATCATTTTGAGCTAGCCATTCGTTCATAATGTCTGCATCTGCTCCTGCAATAGGTTTGTCACCTAGTGGTGCATCAAGGACATAATTCTTCTGTGCAACAATGAGGATAAACCTCAGATCACGGATCCAATCCGCATCATTGCTACTAACATCTTTCAACACACTTTTCTCTAGGAACATATCAAAATAAACATATGAAAGCAACAACGCGAGCTATTGATCTACAACATAATTTGCAAAATACTACCAGGACTAAGTTCATGATAAATTTAAGTTCAATTAATTATATTACTTAAGAACTCCCACTTAGACAGACATCCCTCTAATCATCTAAGTGATCACGTGATCGAAATCAACTAAACCATAACTGATCATCATGTGAAATGGAGTAGTTTTCAATGGTGAACATCACTATGTCGATCATATCTACTATATGATTCATGCTCGACCTTTCGGTCTCAGTGTTCCGAGGCCATATCTGCATATGCTAGGCTCGTCAAGTTTAACCTGAGTATTCTACGTGTGCAAAATTGGCTTGCACCCATTGTAGATGGACGTAGAGCTTATCACACCCGATCATCACGTGGTGTCTGGGCACGATGAACTTTGGCAATGGTGCATACTCAGGGAGAACACTTTTTTATCTTGAAATTTAGTGAGAGATCATCTTATAATGCTACCGTCGATCAAAGCAAGATAAGATGCATAAAAGATAAACATCACATGCAATCAATATAAGTGATATGATATGGCCATCATCATCTTGTGCTTGTGATCTCCATCTCCGAAGCACCTCCATGATCACCATCGTCACCGGCGCGACACATTGATCTCCATCGTAGCATCATTGTCGTCTCGCCAATTTTATGCTTCTACGACTATCGCTACCGCTTAGTGATAAAGTAAAGCATTACAGGGCGGTTGCATTGTACAATAAAGCGACAACCATATGGCTCCTGCCAGTTGCCGATAACTTAGTTACAAAACATGATCATCTCATACAATAAAATATAGCATCATGTCTTGACCATATCACATCACAACATGCCCTGCAAAAACAAGTTAGACGTCCTCTACTTTGTTGTTGCAAATTTTACCTGGCTGCTATGGGCTTAGCAAGAACCGTTCCTACCTACACATCAAAACCACAACGATAGTTTGTCAAGTTGGTGTTGTTTTAACCTTCGCAAGGACCGGGCGTAGCCACACTCGGTTCAACTAAAGTTGGAGAAACTGACACCCACTAGTCACCTGTGTGCAAAGCATGGCGGTAAAAACAGTCTCGCGTAAGCATACACGTAATGTCAGTCCGAACCGCTTCATCCAACAATATCGCCGAACCAAAGTATGACATGCTGGTAAGCAGTATGACTTGTATCGCCCACAACTCACTTGTGTTCTACTCGTGTGTTGGGGATATAACTATTTGTGTAAGCCGTCCAGGAGGGGCCGGGTTACGCAAAGAAGACTCACTAGAAAGAAGCCCAAGATCAAGCATGAAGATGGCGGTTCAATAAAGGGCTTAAGGCCCACAGGCGACTTAAGGCCCATTGTAGTAAATCGCCACAGTAGCATGACTTGTATCGTAAGGTAGATTTAACTAGTCACCGAGCCAGACATTGTTTATAAGCCGGCCGGGACTCTGTAAGCCACATGGCGTCAACCCAATGTATATAAGGGGACGACCTGCTGGCGGCATAGGGCAAGAAACAAATCATCGAGAGCCGGGCATAGCGTATCTTGCTCCCTGGTCATCGAAACATCAATACCAACCCAACTAGACGTAGGCCTTACCTTCACCGTAAGGGGCCGAACTAGTATAAAACCTCTCGTGTCCTCTGTCCCGATTAACCCCTTCAAGCTTCCTAGTTGCGATGGCTCCACAACTAAGTCCTTTCACGAGGACATCTGGCATGACAATTCCACGACAGTTGGCACCCACCATGGGGCCAGCGCACAGTGGATTTGAGTTCTTGAAGGGCAACTTCGAAGGGCTCAAGGGATACGTAGTGGGCCGGATGACCAAGAGTCGTCGCGGCAAGATCTACATCGACGACGAAGGCTGGGGCCCCGACGCCGGCTCAATCGAGTACGGGTACCGGGTCCCCTTCGGCGGAATCCACGTCTTCATCGGCCGGATCGGAGAGCCGGGCCCTGAGCTGGACAGCTGCACCGACCTCATCGAGACGGCTCAGCATGCGAGAAAGACCTGAGCTCAACCCGTCATGAAGCGTGCTTTCGTGGGCTGCATCCACGGAGAGGAACTTTCTGAAGGATCTGAAGATGGTGGTGAGACGGCCGTCCTTTCAGGCGATGATTCGTCCGCCGGTTCAACAGATTTGTTGTACCAAGTGGAAGACGGCGTGCTCGGGGGCTGTTTCGATGGCATCAGTATTCTGGACCCCTGTGAGCCGCCGAGATAGGCAGGAGTCTTCATGGCTGGGACTCAGCCCAGTTCAAACTCTACAGCTGCTGCAGCAATAACATCCAGGACAGGAGTGGCCGGGGCAGGAGGCCCTGCACGCCCGTTGGCTCAGGTGCTGATAGAGCTCATGGACAAGCTTACGGCCCTGTTAACCGCCATGGTTATCCCTGCAAACAAAGATGAGCATGACGCGGAGGTGGCACGGGTGCGTGAGAAAATAGCTCAGGCCAAGGAGGCCTTAGCAGCCGAGGACACTAGATTAGCCGCGGAGCGGGCGGCTCTAGATGCCCGGGCGCAGCGGCTACAGTCAGAAGCTTACCAGCTCACGATGAGCTTAAACGCGTCCAATGAGGTGATGAGGAGGAGACATCAGAAAACCCAGTCCCATTTACCTCCGAATTACGACCCTCGTGTTCTTTTTGCTACACCCGGAGCCGGCCCAAGTAACCCGCCAGATGCCAATCAGTTTATGATAGCCGGAGTAGGAGGAACGGCTCAGCCTCGAGAGATGCCACCTCCTCACGTGAGCATGGCACCACCGCGTTACGTGCCGATACCTCCGGGTCACTTTTCCAACCCCATGAAGAATTTAATCGCGGCTTCAGCGCGCTTGGCGGCTCTGCCCATGGACGGTGATGACCCGACAGCGGTGGAGACCAAGAGGGTCAGAGAGCTTCTCCAGACGGCCCTGGCTCAGCAAGAGACCTATTCTTACAGCAGGGACAGGATTCATTCAACTCCTCCGCCTTGGTTAGCACCGCCTCGTCAGAACCGGAGCCCGAGTTACAGCATGCCCATGGAGTCTGAAGCTTTTTCAAGCAACGCCCAACGCCGTAACCAACACGGAGGCTATAACCCGGTGCAAGACTGAGTAAGTCAAGAGAACGAGCGGGCAGCTCAGCTGGTGGCGCAACAGGCGGTTCATTAGGATTTCCCAGAGTATCCAAGGACTTCTGTTGAGGCGGGAGTAGCCACTAGAACCGGTGTGTTCCTTGTTTAGTACCAGCTTTGCGCAACGTGCGCCTGCCCAAGGACTTCAAGGGACCTCGAAAGGTGCCGAATTACACGGCCGACTTGCAGCCCGGAGCTTGGATCGAAAGTTATGAGATGGCCATGGAGTTATTGGAAGTCAGCAACGCAGCAATGGCTAAGTACTTCACCATGATGTTAGATGGAACGGCCCGGTCATGGTTAAAAGGTTTGCCACCCAATTCCATTGACTCATGGGCGGAGTTAAAAGCCCGTTTCATCCAGAACTTCAAGGACACCTGCAAGCAATCTATGTCGATCGTGGACTTGACGAATTGTAGGCAGGAGGAGGGTGAATCCACCACTCATTGGGTACGCCGGGTCAAGGAAATAATACATTCATCCGACAAGATGGATGACGGCTCTGCAGTCCTCATGTTGGAGAAGAATTGCCACTATGAGCCGCTGAGGCAGAAACTGGGGTGCCTTAAACGTGACTGCAATGATATGGGTACACTGATGGCGGCTTTAGTCAAATATGCCGATTCTGATAGTACCAAGGATCCCGCGTCTGATGATGAGAAGACAGGGAAGGGAAAGAGGAACGGCAATGGAAAGGGTCAGCAGCATAACCCGATGAATCAAAGCGGCAACAAGCGTAAGGCGGAAGGTAACTCGGAGTTTGTAGCCAATGTTAATGCACAGGGCAATACTCAGAGACGTAAGGGCAGGCCGCCCCCTCGGTCTGGCGGGTCAGGCCCATCTCTTGAGCAGTTACTTAATGAGCCTTGCCCGAGACACGGCACCCGGGAACGACCCGCTACCCACTTATGGAAAGATTGCGTGATCATGAAGGCTTTTAAGAATTCCAATACGTTTGGTGACAACTCCGGGTCTGGCGGCGGCTCGGGAGCTCGCGGTTTTCATAGCCCGGGCAGCGGTTCAAACTCCGGCTTTCTGGGACATCCATGCAGTAATAATCAGCAGCAGTCTGGTCAAGGAGGGCAACAGCAACAGCAGTCGGGTTATCAAAGCCATCCAAAACAGTTGAGCAGTGGGCAGTATCACGTGTTTACCACTAGCTTATGCAAACGTGACCAGAAGGTTCATAAGAGGGTCGTGAATTCTATTGAGCCGGCAATTCCTCGTTATTTGAGGTGGTCAGAATAACCCATTATATGGAGCAGAGAGGATCACCCTCCACGGGTCGATAATCCGGGTCAATTAGCCTTGGTGGTAGCACCTCAGGTTGGTGGGTATAAATTTACTAAGGTACTCATGGACGGAGGTAGCAGCATCAATATCCTCTACTATGAGACCTTTCAACGCATGGGGTTGACTGAGAAGAATTTGAGAACATCCAACACTGTTTTCCATGGGGTGGTTCCGGGCAAGTCAGCTTACCCAGTTGGCAAGATTGAATTGGAGGTGGCCTTTGGAGATGAGCATGATTCCAGGGCTGAGAAATTGACGTTTGAAGTGGTTAAAATCAGGAGTCCATATCACGTTCTGTTTGGGCGACCGGCTTATGATAAGTACATGGCACGACCGTGTTACGTTTATTTACAGCTGAAGATGTCGGGTTACAAGGGCACCATCACTGTTCATGGGAGCCGAAAGGTGGCCTTGGAGTGTGAAGAAGGCGACGCGGCTTACGCTGAGTCTGCCTGTGCTGCGGAGGAGCTCAAATTTTATCAAGACAATGTTGACCCGACAGATATGACCTCCCTAAAGAAGCCAACTACTGAGCATGACCCAGCGTTGAAGTTTAAATCGGCCGCTGAGACGAAGCTTGTTGACTTTACCCCAGGAGATGCTTCTAAGCAGTTCAGTATTAGTGCCAATTTGGATCCCAAATAGGAAAGCGCGCTCATCGAGTTCATCCGTGAGAACCGGGACATCTTTGCATGGAAACCTTCTGACATGCCGGGTGTACCGAGGGAACTCGCTGAGCACACTCTCAATATTGATCTGAAGTATAAGCCGGCCAGGCAGTTTCTCCGATGGTTCAACGAAGATAGACGGAAAGCTATTGGGGAAGAGGTCGCCCTGCTCTTAGCGGCCGGGTTTATTGTTGAAGTTTTTCACCCGGAATGGTTGGCTAACCCGGTGCTTGTACTCAAGAAGAACGGCACTTGGCGGATGTGTGTGGATTACACGGACTTAAACAAGGCCTGTTCGGCTGATCCCTTTGCTCTCCCCCGTATTGATCAAATCATTGATGCTATGGCGGGTTGTGAACGATTGAGCTTCTTGGATGCTTACTCTGGTTATCATCAGATCAAAATGGCAGTTAAGGACCAGGAGAAGACAGCTTTCATCACTCCGTTTGGAGCCTTCTGTTATGTATCTATGCCGTTTGGAGTCAAAAGTGCCCAGGCGACTTATCAGCGATCTATACAGAACTATTTGCACGATCAAATTGGGCGTAATGTTCATGCTTATGTAGATGACATCGTGGTGAAGTCCAGAGAAAGGGAAACCTTGATATCTGACTTGAAAGAGACCTTTGATAATCTCCGGGTTCACAAGATGATGCTTAACCCGGCCAAGTGTGTGTTTGGTGTACCTGCAGGCAAGCTCTTGGGTTTTCTGGTATCAAACAGAGGCATTGAAGCTAATTCGGAGAAGATTAAGGTGATTACCTCTCTGGCTAAGCCGGTGTGCATCAATGATGTTCAGCGCCTGGCGGGTCGTGTTGCCACTTTAAGCCGGTTCATAAGTCGGTTAGGGGAGAAGGCCCTACCGTTATATCAGATGATGAAGAAAACAGACACTTTTGTCTGGAGTGATGCTGCTGATGCCGCCTTTGAAGACTTAAAAAGATAGTTGTCTGAACCACCGGTTCTTGCAGCTCCTATTGATAAAGAGTCGTTGTTGTTATGCGTGGCTGCCAATTCACGAGCCATCAGTGTTGCTATCGTGGTGGAGCGTAAGGAAGCTGGCAGGGAGCATCCGGTTCAATGGTCGGCTTACTATATCAGTGAGGTGCTCATTGAGTCTAAACAAAGTTATCCACATTGGCAGAAACTCGTTTACGGAGTGTTTATGGCCAACCGAAAGTTGAAGCAGTACTTTCAAAGTCATCCTATAACTGCGGTAAGTTCTGCCCCTTTGGGAGACATCATCCAGAATAGGGAGGCCACAGGACGAGTCGCCAAGTGGGCTATCGAGCTTGGGCCTCATGGTTTGAAGTACATGCCACGTACTGCTATTAAGTCTCAGGCCTTTGTGGACTTTATCAATGATTGGACAGAGTTGCAGGCACCTGAGGAGAAGCCAGATAACACATATTGGACTATTCACTTTGACGGGTCCAGGCAGCTAGAAGGCTCGGGGGCTGGAGTTGTTTTAACTTCCTCTCGAGGTGACAAATTTTGTTATGTACTCCATCTTATGTTTCCATGTACTAACAATGCAGCTGAGTACGAGGCCTTACTCCATGGTCTCCGGATGGCCAAGGAGATGAACTAAAGTCGGGTAAGGTGTCTGGGCGACTCAGATCTCGTGGCTCAACAGGTGTCAGGCAAGTGGGACTCCAAGGATCCTCTCATGGCGGCTTATCGTCATGAGGTAGATGCTGTGGCTGGGCATTTTAAGGGTTGTCAAGTGGAGCACATTGATCGAAGGAAGAATGAGGCGGCTGATGCTTTAAGCCGGCTGGGATCTCAACATAAGCCGGTGCCACCTAACGTCTTTCTTGATATTCTGCATAACCCTTCTATCAAGGTGCCTACTGAGGAAGAACTAGCGGTGCTAGACCCGGAGGCATAGCTGGTGGCGCCTCTTCATGTCATCCCGGATTGGACCGTGCCGTATTTGGCCTATATGACCCGGGGAGAGTTCCCTGGAGATGAGACTTTGGCGAGGCAAATTGTCAGGCGATCCAAATCCATGACGATTGTTAATGGTGAGCTGCATCATTGCAGTGTAACGGGGGCGTTTCAACGTTGTGTGTCGCATGCGGAGGGACAAGAGATACTTCGCGAGATCCATGAAGGAGATTGTGGTCATCATGCCGGTTCAAAATCTCTTGTGGCCAATGCTTTCCGTCATGGTTTTTATTGGCTGAAGGCTCATGCTAATGCGGAGGATATGGTCAGTAAATGTGACGGTTGTCAGAAGTTCTCACGACGTGCTCATGTGCCGGCTCAAGAATTGAGGATGATCCCAATTACTTGACATGGTTGGGCCTTTTAAGAGATCTAAGGATAAAAAGACACATCTCCTGGTGGTAGTGGATAAGTTTACAAATTGGGTTGAGGCAGATCCAGTCAGTAAGTGTGATGTGGCCACGGCGGTTCAGTTCATGAAAAATGTGATCTTTCGTTTTGGTTTTCCACATAGCATCATAACTGATAATGGCACTAATCTCTCCAAGGGTGCCATGGAAGAGTTCTGTCAACGAGAACATATCCGGCTTGATGTTTCGGCTGTTGCTCATCCTCAATCCAATGGTCAAGCAGAGAGAGCTAATCAAGAGATCCTGAAGGGTATCAAGCCCCGGCTCTTTGTCCTGTTAAAGCAAACTCCGGGTTGCTGGGTGGAGGAGTTACCCTCGGTGCTATGGAGCATCAATACTACGCCTAACAAATCTATGGGTTACACACCTTTCTTCATGGTCTATGGAGCAGAGGCAGTTCTGCCAAGTGACATCCGACACGATTCACCCCGCGTGGCGGCTTATGTTGAGGCGGACAACGAAAAGGCTCGTCAGGATGCACTTGACTTGTTGGATGAGGAGCGAGACTTGGCAATAGCCTGCTCGGCGATTTACCAGCAAGACCTGCACCGCTATAACAGCTGTCGGGTTAAGAGTAGAACCTTTCAGGAAGGAGACTTGGTACTCCGGCTCATCCAAGATCAATCTGATATGCACAAGCTATCCCCTCCTTGGGAAGGACCCTTTGTGGTCAGCAAGAATCTGAACAACGGGTCATATTACCTCATTGATGTTCGAGAATGCAAAGACTCACGTAAGTCGGAGGAGGAGACCCGCCGGCCGTGGAATATTGCCCATCTTCGGCCTTACTATACTTAAGCCACCGGCTCTTAAGATGTATATATTTTTGACGATGTACATATTATATAAAGCAATAAAGCAGGACCTCTGCCCTTTTTTCCCATAAAGAATGTTTTTATGTCTTCTTTATCAGGTGGCGGAAACTACCGACAGGGAGCGGATCATATCTGAATTCGGCTTTCCCTTTGGTCCGGCTTATGATCATATCTGAATCTAGCCATGATCACTTGGGGGCTTCCTGTTCAAACATAGGTCATATTCGAACCAAAGAGAACATAGATGTCGATACCCACTTGATCGGCATACTACCAAACCCACTTGGGGGCTTCCTGATCATATTTGAATCACAACTTAACCCCTTTGGGTCTAACGTGGATCGTATTCGAATCAGCGTCATTAAACAACTCTTATGGTCACTTGGGGGCTTCCTGTTCAAACATAGGTCGTATTCGAACCAAAGAGAATATAGCTGTCGATACCCACTTGATCGGCATCACCAAAGCCACTGGGGGCTATATGATCGTATCCGAATCTTGGCTTAACCCCTTTGGAATGGTTTACTGATCGTATTCGAATCGGAAGCCTGTAAATGTTGTTTATTATCCATCATAAGCATAATTATTTTGACTATCTTGAGACCTTCTGGAAAGCATTATGAGATGGTTTTCGTCTTTTCCGGTTTAATATTGGTCACACCAGGTTGTTAAGTACCAGGTGAGCATCATATCAGCAGGAAAGATCATCAAAGGGATCGCAGGTATGCTATTATGGTTATGTTTAACAAATATAGTCATAAACCGGCATGTATATGATATCTTTGGTTGATATTCCGGGTTATCAATACTTTATGTGACCCCCGGCGCGATAAACCACCAAGGGAACTTTTGTTTGTTTTATGTGCAGGATAAGGCAAGCAAATTTAAACGCCAAGGGAATAAACGATTAACATAAGCCCAAAATCTATAGCAATAGTGGCTTACGAAAGTGTTAAGCGCTAGGAACATGCGCGAAGGCATGACAAACATTGAGAAGTTTTTTCTACCCTATTACAAGACTCCCCGAGTCTGAACAAATGAAGCATTGTTTTTTGCAAAACACCTGACGACTTACTCCTTCGGCGGGCTTGAAGGCTTCGGGTTATCCTTCTCCGCCTCTCTGTCGGTTGTTTTGTCCTGGAAAGTTGACGAGGCCCAGTCAATGCCGCTCAAACCTTCAAACTCAACTTCATCATCTATTAAACTGGCTGGGTCCACTTCAGGGGCAAAAGTATGCTTACGAATTAGAGGGATCGGGCTGACTTCATCATATGGAATGTTTGGAATTCTCCGGTTCTCGCTGTCATAACCCGGCGAATACTTAGTAAGGTCAGTATCGTTCCCAATAAGGGTCGCCACGGGACGTATGAATTTGACACAGGCGGTGAAGTCATGATCATCAAATACAGTATCGTCCTCCTTCAGACTTGGGTATCCAAGGGCAAGGTCGGCCGGATCTAGCTCTGGAAGCCATGCTTTCACCCGGATCAATGCGGCTACAGCTCTGGCTCTTGAGGATGCCCGCCTTAAATCTTGGATCCGCTGAGGTAACACAGCGAGGCACTTCAACACATCTTGCAGAAGGCGGGGAGAGGTATTGGATAAGGCTACAACGGCCAAGGCACGTTGTGATCCGGTGTACAGCTGCTCCACTAGAGTGTAAACCGCCTTAAGTTTAATCAGCATGTTTTGCTTAAGGTTGGTGCTCCTGGGGCCTGTGTTCACCAATAGAAAGTGAGCCGGAGATAGCAATTACAATAATCATCAAAGAAAAGATTACAATATTTGAGGTTCTATAAAATAACTCACCAAAGATGGCTGAGACCATCTGAGATATCTGCCGTTTTAAGTCAGACAGCTCGGTTGTTGCTTCTGCAAGAGATGCTTCTGCTGTCTCGGCTCGGGTCACCAGTGAAGCCTTCTCATCAGCCCAGATTTTCTTCTCTGACTCAAATTTTTTCTTCAATTTCTCTTGTTCAGAGACACTGAATTCAAATTTGGAGTTGGCTTTTTGAGTTTCAAGTTCTTGAGTTTCTAGCCGGCTCTTCAGGACAGCAAGCTCTGACTCAAATTGACTTATGGTGGCCTGCATCGATACCGGGTTATGGTAAGAATCATGGTAAGATAATATTAAAGTCCCAAGTACTTTGCAAGCAAAGGTTCTTGACCCTTGGGGGCTAATGTATGCTGAAGAATTTTTTTTCTACCATGCCGGGTCACACATATTAAGTCTCAAGCACTTCACAAGTAAAGATACTCGACACTTGGGGGCTAATGTGTATCGCAAATTTAAACTATCATGTTATAACCAGGGTTAAAAATATTCTCTTTAAACCGGGCAAACTAACAGTAAAGCAGATTTCTAAGTCTACAGCATATTTATTCATAAGCAATAGACTTGGGGGCTGGTACAGTAAGTAAGATTCAGGAAAATAGCATAAGTTATACCTCCGATTTGTGATGTATTTGTTTTACCATGTCAATTTCCAGGTCACGGCTATTATGCACTTGATTCAGGTAGCCCGAGACTATATCACCAATGCTTAAGTGAGTATAATCAGTAATGTCCTGGTTGGCCTTTCGGCGTTCGACAAGTTCTTGCTTGGCAGAACATTTGGCAAGGACAGTAGGCTGCCCAGGTTCAACAAACTGACTTTTCACAAATTCAACTTCCGGTTCAGACGTCTTGACTGGGCTAGGAGCTTCCAGGTTTTCGGAGCTGTTGAGAGTATCTTCGGCAGGCGGGTCAGAGATTGGCACCGAAATGTCAGAGGCCGGTTCAGGCGGCTGATGGGTGGAGCTGTCCGGAGCAGACGTATCAATCACCGGTTCAGTTACAATTGGGCCTTGGGACGGCTTATTCTTCTTTGCCCTCTTGCTGGGCTTCACTTGCATGTTGTTAACAAAGGCAGAAGAATTAATACTAAAGCATGGGCAAAGTAAAGCTTAAGGTACATAAGGATACATTACCCGGGAGCAGTTTTGAAAGCTGGCATGTTTGATTGCATAGACTCGCCGGAAGAAGGAGAGGTATCCTGATAATTGGAGTCGGATGAATTGAGAGGTTGGCGAATTAAGCCCGCTAAAGGTAAAGCAGAACGTAAATCGGAGATAACCTCAGTCTGATGCTTCCTAGTTACATCAGGTAAGCCAGAGGAGAGTTCTGCATCCTTGTTGTTCCGGGTCTGCCTCCGGTTTTCAAGCTGTTGTTGCTTCAAAAGAAATTGAGGATCTTGATAATCTAGAGGATGTGAAAATCTTACTTTCCGGGTCACCCTTCGGATTTTTTGCTTTGGCAAAGGCTCTGAGTCGGAGGAGATTATAGTTACCTCTTCATCAGCTGCTTGGTTGTTCCCCTTATCCTCCTGAAGGGATAGAATGCCAGTCAAGTAATGACAAAGGAATTAAGAAAATTTAAAAAGATTACCTCTTCATCATCCGAAGAAGTATCATCCAATTTGAGTAAGTCGGAGGCGCTGGGTTTCTTCTTCTTTGAGGTTCCTGTCTTGGCGGCTTTCCTTTCGGTTTTCTTGGCTATCCTGGCTTGTTTGGCAGCCTCATGGTCATATTTGACCTTCCAGAAGTTGTCATCGGCCTGTGGAAAAGGATAAGGAATTATGAGCACAAATAAGGTATAACATAGAAAAAAGAGTATTTATTAAGATTGATAACTCACTGCAGGGGCCGGGTTCTTCTTGCAGAAGGGAAGTAAGCCAAAGGCATTACTGGTTACAGTGCCTTCCTTCAGCAGCGACTGGGTCGTAGCATCCACCACATCATCTGGTAAGTCGTCAGGACTATGGCGTAGCGGGTCATCTTTTTCGCCTGTGTAAGTACACATTAGGCCGGAACGGCGGCTTAATGGAAGTACTCGCCAAGTGACCCAGACTCGGACCAGATCGATGTCGTTTAAACCGTTTCCCAAGAGAGCTTTGATCTTCTTGATGGTGGGATTGAGAGGCAGACGCTCGACAGCCGTCAGTTTATCCGCTAGCGGATGGTTGGACTCAAGGCGCAGGGCGCGGAAGCCGGGCAGAGGGCTTTCATCAGCCGGTGAAGTATCCTGACAATAGAACCACGTCTGGTTCCAATCTTTTGGATGACTCGGCAGTTCAGCATAAGGAAAAAGGCAATCTCTCCGCCGCTGAATTGAAATGCCGCCAAGCTCAAGACTAGGCCCGTTAGCACGTTCATTCTGTCGGTTCAAGTAGAAAAGTTCTCTGAACAACAGCAGACTTGGCTCCTCTCCCAGGTACACGTCACAGAAGACTTGGAAATTGCAAATATTTGACACGGAATTGGGTCCAATGTCTTGAGGTCTAAGATCAAAGAAATTCAAAACCTCCCTGAAGAATTTTGAGCCGGGAGGAGCAAATCCCCGGTTCATATGATCCGTAAAAATTATTACCTCCCCTTCTTTGGGTTGAGGCCTCCCTTCAGACGGGTCAGGGGCACGATAAGACATGACCTCCTTTTTTGGCAGATGGCCAGACGTCACAAATTCAGACAGTTTACTCTTAGTGACTATGGATGGGACCCAATTGCAGGTCACAGGGGCTTTGGTTGTCTTAGGTGCCATGACAACAGTTGGCCTACGACAAAATAATAGGTTCCGGTTCAGCTTTAACCCGGGAGAAAATATCTTAATTATTCATGGTGGCGGCTTACGAAGGGGCCTAATGATATAAGGATGACCATGCAACAGTATTTAAGCCGCTACATGTGTCAAAAGCAGTTCAAACTTCTTAAGGTTATGAGAAGCAAACAAGGCTCACAAACCAGTATCATTTATTTAAGCCGGTTACATGGACAGTTGTGTTTAAGCATATTCGACAGAAGTAGTTTTCCGGGTGATACAAACAGGTTTCATAATCTGCTACTGTTTTTTGAGATCAAAAGGCTGTTCTAGCAAGAAAATTTCTAGACCTAAGACTGGCGTAGATGAAGCTCAATGGCTCGAATGGGGCCTCTGTGGGACAGAAGGGGATCTGGTTGCGTTCAAAATAGGTGCGGGAAATTTACTGCATCAATTCTTACCAAATTCAAGATCAAAAAGAACGGAGGTGATGAAATCTATGAAAGGAAACTACCGAACAGCGAAGAACATGAAGAACTCGAGGGCCCTAATGCAGATCTAAGGAGCAGGAAAGGGGAGACTTACCGATGCAAGGTTACTGCGGAAGGGCGTCACGTTTTCTGGTCCAACCAGGTTGATGCAGCGGCCTGAGTTGGTGAAGACAAGGAGATCCGGCGGCGGCGGTGGCAGAGCTTGAGTGACAGAGAAGCAGCAAGAGGAGGAAGATGACCGGAAGGAGGAGAATGGGAAGACCAGGGTCGCGCCTATTTATAAGGGAAGGATAACTAAGGCGGCGCGAGAAACGAGGAGATAAAATTTATTATCCAGCGGCCTCGACGCCTCGGCTTTCGGAACAGACAGTAAAGGCAAAGATCCGTTGGAGGATACGATGAAATAAAAATGAATTTAAGTAAGGATGACGTCACGACGGCTTAACACGGATCCAAAAAATGACGTCACGGCGGGTTAAAGAAAACCTTTGTACAGGCAGAGGATTGAAGATTTATTTCTTAAGGTATTTTAAGATTGACATGAACAGGTTCAAATCAATCTGGGGCCTAATATTGGGGATATAACTATTTGTGTAAGCCGCCCAGGAGGGGCCGGGTTACGCAAAGAAGACTCACCAGAAAGAAGCCCAAGATCAAGCATGAAGATGGCGGTTCAATAAAGGGCTTAAGGCCCACAGGCGACTTAAGGCCCGTTGTAGTAAACCGCCACAGTAGCATGACTTGTACTGTAAGGTAGATTTAACTAGTCACCGAGCTGGACATTGTTTATAAGCCGGTCGGGACTCTGTAAACCACAGGGCGTCAACCCGTGTATATAAGGGGACGACCTGCTGGCGGCTTAGGGCAAGAAACAACTTATTGAGAGCCGGGCATAGCGTATCTCGCTCCCTAGTCATCGAAACATCAATACCAACCCAACTAGACGTAGGCCTTACCTTCACCGTAAGGGGCCGAACTAGTATAAAACCTCTCGTGTCCTTTGTCCCGATTAACCCCTTCAAGCTTCCTAGTTGCGATGGCTCCACAACTAAGTCCTTTCACGAGGACATCTGACGTGACAATTCCACAACATCGTGCATATAACATCTACGCATAAAACCTGGCTCTGATACCACTATTGGGGAACGTAGTAATTTCAAAAAAAATCCTACGCACACGCAAGATCATGGTGATGCATAGCAACGAGAGGGGGAGTGTATCTTCATACTCTTGAAGATTGCTAAGCGGAAGCGTTTATCAACGCGGTTGATGTAGTCGTACGTCTTCACGATCCGACCGATCCAAATACCGAACGCACGGCACCTCCGAGTTCTGCACACGTTCAGCTCGATGACGTCCTCGCCTTCTCGATCCAGCAAGACAGGTGAAGTAGTAGATGAGTTTCGGCAGCACGACGGCGTGGTGATGGTGTTGGTGAAGAACAATCTCCGCAGGGCTTCGCCTAAGCACTACGGAAACTATGATGGAGGATAAACTAGAGGGGACGGGGTTGCCGGCACACGGCTTGGTGTTTCTTGATGTGTCTTTGGTGCTAGCCCTGCCCCTCTATTTATATGTTGAGCCTTGGGGTCAAAACTTGGAGTAAAAGCCTCCACAAAGTCGGTTTCACCTGAAAGGCAAGCGTCCTTCTCGGACTCCAGGGCCAGACGCCAGGGTTCCCGGCGTCTGGACCCAGACGCCAGGGACCCTGGCGTCTAGCCCCTGGACTCCGCAAAACTTCCTTTTGCGCTTTCCAAAAACCTTGTGGGCTTTCCCCTTTAGACCAAATAACATGTTCTCGTACCCAAACATTTCCGGAAACATCCGGAACTCCTTCCGGTGAATTCCGGAACCCTTCCGGAGGTCAAACACTATTATCCCATATATCAAACTTTATCTCCGGACCATTCCAGAGTTCCTCGTCATGTCCATGATCTCATCCGGGACTCCGAACAACATTCGGTCACCAACATACATAACTCATATAATACTATATCGTCAACGAAAACGTTAAGCGTGCGGACCCTACGGGTTCGAGAACTATATAGACATGACCGAGACACGTTTCCGATCAATAACCAATAGCGAGACCTGGATGCCCATATTAGCTCCCACATATTCTACGAAGATCTTTATCGGTCAAACCGCATAACAACATACGTTATTCCCTTTGTCATCGGTATGTTACTTGCCCGAGATTCGATCATTGGTATCTAAATACCTAGTTCAATCTCGTTACCGGCAAGTCTCTTTACTCATTCCATAATAAATCATCCCGCAACTAACTCATTAGTTGCAATGCTTGCAAGGCTTTAAGTGATGTGCATTACCGAGTGGGCCTAGAGATACCTCTCCAATAATCGGAGTGACAAATCCTAATCTCGAAATACGCCAACCCAACAAGTACCTTCAGAGACACCTGTAGAGCACCTTTATAATCACCCAGTTACGTTGTGACGTTTGGTAGCACACAAAGTGTTCCTCCGGTAAACGGGAGTTGCATAATCTCATAGTCATAGGAACATGTATAAGTCATGAAGAAAGCAATAGCAACATACTAAACGATAGATTGCTAAGCTAACAGAATGGGTCAGGTCAATCACATCATTCTCCTAATGATGTAATCTCGTTAATCAAATGACAACTCATGTCTATGGCTAGGAAACTTAACCATCTTTGATCAACGAGCTAGTCAAGTAGAGGCATACTAGTGACACTCTGTTTGTCTATGTATTGACACATGTACTAAGTTTCCAGTTAATACAATTCTAGCATGAATAATAAACATTTATCATGATATAAGGAAATAAATAATAACTTTATTATTGCCTCTAGGGCATATTTCCTTCAATATCCACGGCTCACGCTCATGTATTGCATAAAAGTTGAAAATGTTTGAGAACATCAAAAGTATGAAACAATTGCTTGGCTTGCCATTGGGGTTGTGCATGATTTAAATATTTTGTGTGATGAAGATGGAGCATAGCCAGACTATATGATTTTGTAGGGATAGCTTTCTTTGGCCATGTTATTTTTAGAAGACATGATTGCTTTATTAGTATGCTTGAAGTATTATTGTTTTTATGTCAATATTAAACTTTTGTTTTCAATCTTACAGATCTAAACGTCATGCCACAATAAAGAAGATTACATTGATAAATATGTTAGGTAGCATTCCACATCAAAAATTCTATTTTTATCATTTACCTACTCGAGGACGAGCAGCGATTAAGCTTGGGGATGGTTGATACGTCTCCAATGTATCTATAATTTTTTATTGTTCCATGCTATTATATTATCTATTTTGGATGTTTTATAGGCATTAATATGCTACTTTATATTATTTTTGGGACTAACCAATTAACCTAGAGCGTAGTGCCAGTTTCTGTTTTTTGCTTGTTTTCGAGTTTCGCAGAAAAAGAATACCAAACGGAGTCCAAATGGAATAAAACTTTCGCGATGATCTTTCTTGGACCAGAAGCAAACCAGGAGACTTGGAGATGAAGTCCAAGGAGCCGCGAGGCGGCCACAAGGGTGGAGGGCGCGCCTAGGGGGTAGGGTGCGCCCCCTATCTTGTAGGCCCCTCGTGGGTCTCCTGACCTAATTCTTTCGCCCATATATACTCTTATACCCCAAAATCATCAGGGGGAGCCACGAAAATACTTTTCCACCTCCGCAACCTTCTGTACCCATGAGATCCCATCTATGGACATTTTTCGGTATCCTGCTGGAGGGGGGTTCAATCACGGAGGGCTTCTACATCAACACCATTGCCCTTCCGATGAATCATGAGTAGTTTACCATAGACCTACGGGTCCATAGCTAGTAGCTAGATGGCTTCTTCTGTCTCTTTGATTCTCAATACCATGTTCTCCTCGATTTTCTTGGAGATCTATTCGATGTCATACTCTTTTGCGGTGTGTTTGCCGAGATCCGATGAATTGTAGATTTATGATCAGATTATCAATGAATATTATTTGAATATTCTCTAAATTCTTATATGCATGATTTGATATCTTTGCAAGTCTCTTTGAATTATCGGTTTAGTTTGGCCAACTAGATTGGTTTTTCTTGCAATGGGAGAAGTGCTTAGCTTTGGGTTCAAACTTGCGGTGTCCTTTCCTAGTGACGGTAGGGGCAACAAGGCATGTATTGTATTGTTGCCGTCGAGGATAAAAAGATGGGGTTTTCATCATATTGCTTGAGTTAATTCCTCTACATCATGTCATCTTACTTAATGCGTTACTCCGTTCTGTATGAACTTAATACTCTAGATGCATGTTGGATAGCGGTCGATGTGTGGAGTAATAGTAGTAGATGCAGGCATGATTCGGTCTACTTGACATGGACATGATGCCTATGTTCATGGTCATTGCCTTAGATATCGTCATAATTATGCGCTCTTCTATCAATTGCTCGGCAGTAATTTGTTCACCCACCGTATTATTTGCTATCTTGAGAGAAGCCACTAGTGAAACCTATGGCCCCGGGTCTATTTTCCATCATATAAGTTTCCGATCTACTATTTTGCAATCTTTTACTTTCCGATCTATAAACCAAAAATACCAAAAATATTTACTTTACTGTTTATCTATCTCCATCAGATCTCACTTTTGCGAGTAACCATGAAGGGATTGACAACCCCTTTATCACGTTGGGTGCAAGTTTGTTTGATTGTTGGTGCAGGTATTCAGTGGCTTGTGCGTTGTCTCCTACTGGATTGATACCTTGGTTCTCAAACTGAGGGAAATACTTACTCTAGTTTGCTACATCACCCTTTCCTCTTCAAGGGAAAAACCAACGCAAGCTCAAGAGGTAGCATGCGTTGCCATACCCGAGGGCGCCTGGGGACGAGCAGGTTCGGGGGTTCCTCGGTATCGATGGAATCCTAAATGACGTCTATTTAGGTTAGGGGTGCCTTGGCATCGACGAAAGCCTAAATGACATCTATATAGGTTAGGGGTGCCTCGATGTCGACGGAACCCTGAATGAAAATTTTACTTACATTCTTTCACTTACTCCATTAATTTCAGTGGTACTTCAAGAAATGTCTGATCTGAGTGTTGCTAATGCTAAGTCCAGTACAAGTGTTGGTGTCTGCATCACCATTGATGACACCAAATCATAAGTCTTGGTGAGTAAAATTCTTGCAAGATTCCCCTACAACTTGCATGTTGTTTTCAACTTGATATGCTGGAAACTATGGTGGGAAAGTTGAAATGATATGCATGATCTCGTATACATATCACCTTAATGTTATGCAAGATTTCTATTTTAATTTGTTTTGCACTTGCACTATATTCAAGTGATTTTCCTTCCACCTTTGCAGGGAATACCATAAGAACATCAAGTGTGCTGCCAACCTAAGGAAGCCTCTCAGCCTCTCTTCTTGTGTTATATCTTCTATGGTTTTCTCAGCTTGCCCTCAAGGAAACTTGTTAAGCCCTTAAAATATTAGCTATGGACCTATTACTTGTGTCTGTGTGTGTTTGTGACTGTTTGGACCTATTCAGCTTGAACCATGTTTATTGTGTGTTTGGACGACTTGCGTTGTGCACTGGTGTTATGCAATGGTGTGTTGGGAGCTATCACCTATGAGACTGTGATGTGAGTCTATTATTGTCAAATTTGATGTCATGTTGCTGAATGCATGAACCCGTGCTTCTGTTGTCCACTTGCATAACTGAATTTGTGCTTGCATTGTGCATTTCTGCTATGCACTTGCATATGACTTGAGACTGAATTTGTGCTTTTTGTTATATCTGATTTTTTGCTGTTGTGATTAGGATGTTACTAGCAGAGATGTTGTCTATGTTGCACTGAATTTTCAAACTCTGAATTTTCTACAGTAGGCTGGTATGAATATTTCGGGTTATGGGTACCCGAATTACCTGAACCAAAATTTTCGGGTAATTTGGGTACGGGTATTTTTCTAGCAGACTCAAATTTGGTTTTCATTTTCAACTAACCGTATTACCCGTAAACCGAACTAATCGAACCGAATAAACCATATTACCCGAATGCCCAGGCTGATCTATCATGAAGATCATGGTGCTACTTTGAAGCACAAGTGTGGAAAAAGGATAGTAACATTGTTCCTTCTCTCTTTTCTCTCATTTTTTGTTGGCTTCTTTGGCATATTTTTTTATTTGGGCTTCTTTGGCCTCAAAGTCCGGAGGCTCATCCCAACTTGTGAGGGAATCATAGCTTCCATCATCCTTTCCTCACATGGGACAATGCTATAATAATGATGATCATCACATTTTTATTTACTTACAACTCAAGAATTACAAGTCGATACTAGAACAAAGTATGACTTTATATGAATGCCTCTGGCGGTGTACCCGGATGTGCAATGAATAGTGGTTGCATCCACTAATCATTCTGAAAATAATTGATTTGTGAAGAAACAAACGAATGTGTGTGGCTTCACAGAATAATGATTTTTGTTGAAAGTTCAAGTAAGATTGATTGGTAGAAATCACCCACCATTACCTATGAAGATAATGTTGTCTATATTATGAAGATACAGACATGTTATAAAAAGTGATATTAGAATGTGTATTGCCCCGAAATTATTTAGCCCGTGAATTGCAAATAAATAGAGAGCTTAATATTTTTCAAATTGTAGTCATGTGATAATCTTGGTGATTTTTTCACAAAATCTTTATAAGTTCTTCATTCCAAAAATATGTTAATGAAATTGGTACGAGATGACTTTGTTATATATAAGGTTCAGGCCAGTGTGCTCTTGAACGATAACCTGTTTGAGATCCTCGGATCCTTGATATTCCACCCTTTTTGTTTATGATTCTTTTTGTTATATGGTGTCTCATAGAAGATCTTGAATGAGTTAATAGTAATACAAGCATTAGATATGTAAGTTTCTTTATTTTCTCAGTGCTTATTCTAAAAGAAGTTTTAGCGGGGTTGTTGTGAATTAATCAAATCTAATTGATATATATCGTCTCCTTCCCCTCCCCATTTCCCAGTCGTTTGAGGCGTTGGCATCTCCCGAGGGCAAGTCCAGCTGGGAGACCCAAACAGGCACGAATTTTGTTTGTTTGGGTCGCCAAACGGAAAGGCGGACACAGGCGGTGCACCCAACGATGCTACCCCATTTGGTGAGATGTCCGCTTTCGGCATTTCGTCGAACACCTAGGAACGACCGATGTCGACATCGACGACTTGCACCGTGCCCATATAGTTGCCGAGGGAGGCCGAAAGCCAGAAGAGCTTCATCGGGCCCTTGTCGAAGGTGAGGCCGCAGATGTTGTTGAAGGTGAGGCGGAGGAGGAGATCCTGCATGTCAAAATACGCGCCCGCGGTGGCCACGTCGGAGAGGATTGGAAGCATGTAGTGGTGGATGGAACGGGAGATCCAACTGGACATGCTGGTGCGAAGCATGTGTGTGGTGAACTCGAGCGCGGCCGCCTTGCCCTACGCCACCCACCCATCTCGCTCTGCTGCAGCGACGAGGGCACTGAAGTGTCCGGCGCCCGAGTGGTGCTTGGTTCCAAGTGGACCATGTCCAACGGCCAGGAGGCGCGACGTCTCAAGGAGGAGTCCCTACTCAAGGTGTAGCGGCTCGGCGCCCATCGCGATGAGAGAGACGAAGGAAAGACCAAAAAGTGTGATAGGTGGGAGGAGAGAGGCTATCATATGACGAAAAAGGTTTTCCCCGCTTTATGTTATAAAGCAACCATCACCACATTGCATCCGAGTAGATCGATACAAACACACGCCACCATCACACACAACACAAGCACCCAAGGCAAGATACAACGGTGTCGGGCACCGACGCACCACACACGACTACCAAGCTAATTACAGATATGCGAAGAACACTGCTTGGAGCCGACGGAGACCTCCACCATGACAATCCACACGGAGAGGTGAGACAGACAATGACGAATCCAGGAGAGTTGCTATCATATGGGCCAGCGTGTGGACAAGGAGGGCAAAACAAACGGTCTGTGTTTGCCTCCATCCAAATTTAACATAATTTCAGACGAAAATAACTCTTCACGAACACAAAAACGAACACGATGTCCTTTTTGGTCATTCGTTGGGCCATATTTTTTAGCCTCACGGACTCAAACGGACAAAAGTGGACGATTGGACCAGTGCGTTGGAGTTGTCCTTAGAATGTGCGCACACACGAGCACACAAAGTGATAGTCACTGTTCATTTTGATATTCATCAGTTTCAAACAAGCAGCACATGAGGCCCCTGTTTGAGAAGCAAAGAATTTTCGGAAGTCGAAACTACCTCATGTGCACATGAACACGAGGAGAGCCAGAGAGGAGCAACATGGCCCGGTCTTCTTGAAGGCACAGTTGATGAGACGTAGAGGCACCACGTGTCGTTGGCACGATGTTGCACGCCGGCTAGCTCGCTCTCCGGCGCGGCGCCGCATATTGATGTATAAACCACACCATGGTCTCTCGCCGGGGGAACACCATGTCGTCGCTCTTACGTTCGGTCAGTCGACGCAACCAACGGCGGTATGCTGGAAGGACTGCGATCGAGTGTTCCTCGAAAGATGCGACGAGTGCGGCGCAAGCTGCGGAAAGGGCCTCTCCAATTCCGACCCAACGTGCCCTTCCTAAGGGCGTCTCAAATACGAACCTGTAAACCTCCTACAATATAGTCTAGATCATCCAACGCGGTCTTATTTCGATCCGGTTCAGACGTGATTTCTCTCATAAATCCGAAATAAAAGTGGGAAGGTTTACGGGAGTCCGCACCGATCTCAAACCCATTTCTGACTGCCATGTCTCATCAAAAATCCCTCACCCCTCCCGTGTGTTTTCGGTCAGCGCCGCTCCAAAGCGTCAGCACCCGCATTCATGCCCGCTCACAGCGGACACGGCCGCTCACTGGCGCCGGCATTGAAGTAGTGCGCCGGCCGAGAGAGCGCCTCCCGCGGCGCTTCCCGGTGCAGTTAATTGTCGCTCGTTCAAACGACACGAGGGCCGCCCGTCCGGCCGGCTGTCGCCCGCATTGATGGCATGCGGTTGCCGAGGCATCTCCTCCGACGCCACCCGTTCGTCCGTCAGTCACCCGCCGGTGCTATATAAATCACTGCCCAAGTGTCCGGCCATAGGCACAATCATCCCTCTCCATACCATTCCCCGCCATGGATCCCTCCACAGCTGAAGATCACTGGGACGGGCTGACGTCGGAGCAGAAGAAGGCCATGGCCGCCATTGCTGCCGACTAGCAGGCTGGTAGACAGCCAGAGGCGAGGGCGCCTCCGATGACGAGTCAGCGCCACCCTCTTCTTCCTCCGCGGCACCCTCCTCCTCCACTCCACTCTCATTGGTGCATTGCACCTTGACCATCGGCGAGGCCCGTGCCCATTATATGGACATGGTGCGGAAGGAGCAGTTTCAGGAGGCGCAGGCCGCAGGCTGACACCAACTACAACCACAACCTCCTACAGGAGCATCTGCAGGCGGAGAAGCAGGTAGCCACCGGTAGGGCGGTCGCGCCGGACTCGGATCAGGCGAAACATGAGGTGTTGTCTCGAGTCCTGCCGCTCCGCCCGCGAGATCCGCCTCGCTCGTTGGCGGTACTGGCAGCAGGTGGCGGAGGTAGCGGCCGTCGGCAAGGAGCGTGAGGACGACGCGGGCGAGGCGTTGTTCGGCGACACCGATGAGGATGAGGACATGCCCCGGCATCACGACCATGAAGAAGCCGTCACGTCTGTGGACGCCACCGGCAGCGAGGAAGAGTAGTGTATGGTAAGTCGTTGTCGCTCTGGTCGCAAAAAGGCCATCGCTCCTCCCCTCCCGTTGATGTCAAGCTTGATGGGCTCAGCATTGATGGCCAATTAGTCGCTTGACGGGGACGTCGAGGCGGACAGCTTCATTTCCCGGGGCTTCGGAGGCGGAGCTGGAAAAGGCGAAGCTTCCGTTCTCTTCGTTTATGACGGAGAGCGGACCAGACACCGACGATCATTTAGATTAGCCCGTCTAGGACTGCTTTCATGTATTTGTAATGAAATCCGTCATGTTTATATGAAATTGTTAGACTATATTTACATGTGTATATTATAACGTTGTATACCACCTCATTATATATATATGTGATAGGCCACTCCTAGAGGGTTGTGCTGGTTCCCCCCAAATCCTATTGTCTTACATGGTATCACGCTAGGTTACGTCCGCTTCCGCCTAAAAACCCTAAACCGCCGCCGCCGCCGCCGCCACCGCCGCCGCCGCCGCCGCCGCGCCCGCCGTCGCCGTCGCCCGACTGCTATGACGTCCGCCGCTGCGTCCGGCTCCACCGCCACCGGTTTTCTGCCGGCCTCCCTCGCGGCACTTCTCTCGAGGCCGCTGGATGCCGCCTCCCTTCAGGCGCCGATCGGGACACGGAGCGTCGGCTCCCTCTTCACGCTCCCGTCGGCTGCTACTTCGCCCGGGCAGGCGCTTGTGGCCCACACCGCCGCCGCCCCATCAACCGCGGCTGTCGCGCCCTCGGCCACTGCGCCGCTGGTGGCGGAGGACGTCGCGCTGGCAGGCTTCGCGGCGTCAACCGCGGCCATCGCGCCCTCTGTCACCGCGCCGGCTGCCCCTCTGACTGTCTCCACGGTGGTCTCACCTCAGCCAGTCTCCTCGATGGGATCGCAGCCGCCGCCGCCGTTTCACTTCGGCCATCTCATCACCATCAAGTTGTCGTCGGACAATTACATCTTCTGGCGCGCGCAGGTTCTTCCGCTTCTTGGGAGTCACTATCTGCTTGGCTATGTCGACGGCTCTCTCCCTTGCCCTCCTGCGCTGGTTGACAGCGTGCACGGTCCGGTCTATAATCCGGCTCACCGTGTCTGGACAGGGCAGGATCAGGCGAACCTCTCCTCCATTCAGGGGTCGCTCTCTCCGGCCGTTGCTGGGCTTGTTGTCTTCGCCAAGACGTCCCACGAGGCATGGACTATTCTTGAGCGCTCGTTTGCGGCACAGTCGCAGGCTCGTGTATCTGGGCTCCGTCGCCAACTTGGGGAGTGTCAGAAGCTTGACTCCACCGCCACTGAGTTCTACAACAAATTCAAGAGTCTCGCCGACACGCTGGCCTCCATTGGACAGCCCCTCACCGACTCCGAGTTCAACTCGTTTATTGTCAATGGTCTTGATGAGGAGTATGACGCCCTAGTCGAGATCATCAATGAGAGAGGCAACTCCACGCCCATGCCAGCACACGAGGTCTTTTCACGCCTCCTGCTTACTGAGCAACGAGTCGAGACGCGCCGATCTAGGGGCAACGGCGCCCTCTCGGCAAACGCCGCCACCAAGGGTGGTCGCTCCTCTGCTTCATCCAGGGCTCCTTCAGGGCAGTCACCACCACCCGCCTCGGCCCCTCCTCCTACTGCGACGCTACCAGGGGCTAGCGGTCCACGTGTGTGCCAGCTTTGTGGTCGCGATGGGCACTGGGCCTCGAAGTGTCACAAGCGCTTCCAGCGGGGTTTTCTTGGTCTCGGCAATGACGGGAAGGATACACGCAACTTTGCTCGTCAGGTCGCCATGGCTGATCGTCCGCCGCCGCAAAAGCCACAGGGACACACTCAGTCCTACTCCATTGATCCCCACTGGTACATGGACTCTGGGGCGACAGAGCACCTGACCAGTGAGATGGGGAAGCTTCACACTCGTGAACCCTACCATGGCTCCGACAAGATCCACACCGCCAATGGAGCAGGTATGCACATCTCTCATATTGGTCAAGCATCACTTCTCACTAGACATGCCAATAGGAGTCTTCAACTTCGCAATGTTCTTCGAGTTCCATCTGTGACACGTAATCTTCTTTCAGTTCCTAAACTCACTCGTGATAATAATGTGCTTTGTGAATTTCATCCTTTTGATCTTTTTATTAAGGATCGGGGCACGAGGGACATTCTTCTTAGTGGGCGGCTTTGCCAAGGTCTCTATCGTCTGGAGCATCCTGGCGTCGCTCGCGTCTTTAGTGGAGTTCGGGTATCTCCGTCACAGTGGCATGCTCGTCTTGGTCACCCGGCCACACCTATTGTCCGGCATGTTTTGCGTCGTCATGAGCTTCCTAGTGTGTCTAGTAATAAAGATGTAGCAGTGTGTGATGCTTGTCAGCAGGGGAAGAGTCATCAACTTCCTTTTTCGGAGTCCAGTCGTGAGGTGAAACATCCTTTAGAACTTGTGTTTTCAGATGTATGGGGTCCTGCTCAGACTTCTGTTAGTGGTCATAATTACTATATCAGTTTTGTTGATGCTTACAGCCGCTTTACCTGGCTTTATCTTATCAAACGTAAATCTGATGTGTTTGACATTTTTGTTCAGTTCCAAAAACATGTTGAACGCCTTCTCAAGCACAAAATTGTTCATGTTCAGTCGGACTGGGGTGGCGAGTATCGCAACCTCAACTCCTTCTTCCAGTTGCTTGGGATCACTCACCGTTTAGCATGTCCACATACACATCAGCAGAATGGTTCAGTAGAACGTAAGCATCGTCACATTGTTGAAGCTGGTCTGACTCTTTTGGCCCATGCATCTGTTCCGTTTCGTTTTGGGAGTGATGCTTTCACCACTGCATGTTTTCTCATCAATCGTACTCCCACTCGTGTTTTGAATATGAAGACTCCCATTGAAGTTCTCCTTAATGAACAACCGGACTACACCTTTCTCAAGGTGTTTGGGTGTGCTTGCTGGCCCCATCTCCGTCCATATAACAAGCGTAAGCTCGAGTTTCGTTCCAAGAAGTGTGTTTTTCTTGGTTATAGCTCTCTTCATAAAGGATACAAATGTCTTCATGTGCCCACTAATCGTGTCTACATCTCTCGGGATGTTGTGTTTGATGAGCATGTTTTTCCCTTTGCCAAACTCCCTGTACTACCGAGCCACCTGTCATGCATTCATCCTCTGTTGCTTCTGACCAATTTGATGATGTTGCATATTCTCCTCTATTGTTGCCTAATCATGGTGCAGGCACTGGTCGTGGGGCTCGTTTGGAGATTCTGGAAGTGCCATCTTCCTCTTCGTCGCCATCGCCTTCATCCTTGGCACCTTTTATTGTGCATGAGGAGCACATGGCGCCCCTGCATGGCCTCGGTTTCCGTGCTCATGCACGGCCGATCGACGTCTTGGCCCGGTCGCCTCTGGCTTCTGGGCTGCCTTCGCCATCGTCGCGCCCTGCAACCCCGCCGACTGGGCCGGCCTCCTCGGTCTCCGTCTCGCCCAGGGCGTCGGGGCAGTCATCACCAGGCCTGGCCTCGCCCGCCCCTGCCTCGCCAAGGGTGTCTGGGCCCTTCTCATCAGGGCCGGCCTCGCCTGCTCTCGCCTCGCCAAGGCCGTCTGGGCCGGTGTCACTGGAGCTGGCCTCGCCCACTCTCGGTTCGCCCATGGCCTCTGAGCCCCTGCCGTCGGGCCAGTCTTCGCCATGCAGCCCGGAGTCGTCTGTCCCGAGCTCGCCTGAGGTGATTCCTGCATCTCCGGCGACCGTCACGTCTCCGTCACCTTCGCCTCCGCCGGCTCCTGCTGCTGCTCTACGTCCACATACGCGCAGTCGGAGTGGCATTTTTCAGCCTAAGCAACGTCACGATGGCACAGTTGCTTGGTTAGCGGCGTGCATGTCTGCTGCTCTCGCAGATCCATCCTCTGAGCCACACACGTATCAAGCTGCTATGCGCATTCCTCATTGGAGAGAGGCCATGGAGCAGGAGTATCAAGCGCTTCTTCGCAATCAGACATGGACTCTTGTTCCTCCACAATCACGGGTAAATGTCATTGATTCCAAATGGGTTTTCAAAGTGAAGAGGCATTCTGATGGGTCCATTGAGCGCTATAAGGCTCGTCTGGTTGCTCGTGGTTTTCGACAGCGTTTTGGACTTGACTATGAAGACACCTTCAGTCCAGTGGTCAAGCCTACTACCATCAGACTTCTTCTCTCTCTGGCTGTTACTCGAGGTTGGTTTCTTCGTCAGCTTGATGTTCAAAATGCTTTTCTTCATGGTGTCTTGGCGGAGGAGGTTTACATGCGCCAGCCTCCGGGTTTCTCTGATCCGGATCGCCCTGATCATCTTTGTCGTCTGTCCAAGGCAATTTATAGTCTGAAGCAGGCTCCTCGTGCTTGGCATGCTCGTCTTGCAATGGCTCTTCGTGCTCATGGTTTTGCATCATCAACTGCTGACTCCTCATTGTTTCTTCTTCAAAGGCCTGAGGTTACTATGTACTTGTTGGTCTATGTAGATGATATCATTTTGGTCAGCTCCTCTCAGTCGGCTGCTACTGCGCTTGTTCGCTCACTTGGTGCTGATTTTGCGGTCAAGGACCTTGGGAAGCTTCATTACTTTCTTGGTGTGGAGGTTACTTCTCGTGCTGCTGGCCTTGTTATGACGCAGAAGAAGTACTCTCTGGATTTGTTGCAGCGAGCTGGGATGCTTAAGTGCAAACCGACGACTACACCCATGTCTACCACTGATAAGCTCAATGCTGTTGATGGTGTGCTTCTTTCTTCTTCTGATGCGAAAGAGTACAGGAGTATTGTTGGTGGGCTCCAGTACTTGACGATCACGCGACCAGACATTTTCTATGCTGTTAACCGAGTCTGCCAGTATCTGCAGTCACCCCGTGACACTCATTGGTCTGCTGTTAAGCGGATTTTGCGCTATATTCGTTTCACGGTGGCTCATGGTTTGCATATTCGGCCGTCTGACTCTGGTTGTCTTTCAGCATATTCTGATGCAGACTGGGCTGGCAATCCGGATGACAGGCGATCCACGGGGGGTTATGCTGTCTTCTTTGGCTCTAACCTGATTGCCTGGAGTGCTCGGAAACAGGCTACTGTCTCGCGTAGCAGTACTGAGGCTGAGTATAAGGCTGTGGCCAATGCCACATCAGAGATCATCTGGGTACAGTCCTTGCTTCAGGAGTTAAGTATACCCCAATCACAGCCTCCTGTTCTTTGGTGTGATAACATCGGTGCTACATACCTTTCTGCAAATCCGGTATTCCATGCCCGAACGAAACACATTGAAGTTGACTATCACTTTGTGCGTGAACGTGTCTCTCAGAAGCAACTACAGATCAAGTTTATTTCTTCCAAGGATCAACTTGCTGACATCTTCACCAAGCCATTGCCTTTGCCACAGTTTGAGACTTGCAGGCGCAATCTTACCCTTCTAGATTCATTAGAAAGTGGCTAAGATTGAGGGAGGGTGTTAGACTGTATTTACATGTGTATATTGTAACGTTGTATACCACCTCATTATATATATATGTGATAGACCACCCCTAGAGGGTTGTGCCGGTTCCCCCCAAAGCCTATTGTCTTACAGAAATCCACACTTGTTTGCATGAATTTCGTTTGATTGGTTTGAGTTGTTATGAAAATATATGCAGCTAGTGTTGGATGACTACTTTTTATATCCATGTTTGTGGATTGGTCTCGTTGTTCGTGAACGGATGTTAGAGGTTTTTGACGGGTTGCACTTGAAGATCCTTTGCTACTGCTTTCGTCCGGGTGCTCCCACGAATTCCGAGCAGAGCCGGTGTGGAACGAGGGAAGGCGGCATGGGCATGCGTCGAGTCAGAAAGAAAATGGACGACGCACTTGTTTCATCATCTCGTAATTAACGACCGTATTGTACTCTTACTCACTGGCCAGAGACACTGTCCTTTTCGCTAAAGTATAAGTAGTAGGAACCACTTGGAATGAGTGGTTTAACTATCTAAAAACAATCAACAACAAAAATAGTATAAGTAGTAGGAGTTTTAGATCTATATCTATATCTATCTATACTTACTGATATAAAAAGACTCAAAGGGGCAGATCCAATAATCTCGGTCATCAAATCATGTCAATCCAACGACCTAGACTGCTTTAATGTCGAGCGCTCAGCATGTTTAGCGTGCAGTTAATTTCATGTCAAATATAATGTTAATCACATAATAACATGTAAATAATATCCGCATGTACTTAATATACTTTTAAATTATCATGCAATGCACGTACACGTTCACTAGTAGTACGAAAACATCAGAATTATTTTTCAGGTAACATGAGATTTTTTTTTAGAAAAGGACAAAAACATGAGATGCGTTTAGTGTAGTTTAATTTTTTTTTTGTGGGTGGCGTTTAGTGTAGTTTATGGCTACAGAATCGTCCAAAAATCAATAGCATCATGCCATTATTATGGACCAACACTATTACGGCATTTGCGCCTTTATGAGTTTTTTATTTCTCATAATATAATCGTGCATCAATTTAGCATCTGGTCCACTCCCATCGAGCACTTGCGTATTTTCTTTGACCGTTTGGGTGTTGATTCCATGATGAAACGACTCGTTCAAAAGAGTTGGTCTACTACTAAATCCTATCTTCTCGGTCTGCGCTCAACAACGATCTTTTTGGGTATCGTATAAGCATATAATTTATTGACCACTGATATATGTTTCTCACTCAATGTCGAAAATCGCTACTAGTACTACCTCCGTTTCAGTTTACAAGTCCTGCGCGTATATCTAGGTTGGCAATTTTATCACCCAAATATAAACTATATAACACAAAACTTATACCTTTTAAAAATAGAAATCTGAAGTTTATATTGATATATTTTTTATAATATATGACTTGTATTACGTTGGTCAAATTGACGACCTAGAAATACGCGCATGCCCTATAAACTGAGAGAGAGGGAGTACAAAATAAATAAATGGCTAACATATTATAACAGCCCAATTAATAAGAGATGGACTATCCATTCAACAACCTTCTTTTACACGGAGCCATTTGTAAGAAACATTGTGGACTGACTAACAAGTTGACCTTGGATATGCACGAGTGTAGACAAAGTGTGTATCAAAGACTAGTATTGGATGCCTGCGTATATGAAACTAGTCTAAATTCTAGACGGTAGCCAAGCTAGTGGCAGAAAGTACATGGATGAAACCATGGGCATATGAACCCACTTTAAAAAACACATTTCTAAGAGCAACTCTAGCAGACCCCGCAAAATCCTGACCAGCAAAACGTGTTTGCAGTTCGACGAAAAATCGTTTGCGGGTCGAGAACGAGCACGGCCGATCAGAAACCGTAGATTAAACTGCATAATTAAAAAAAAAACAGATTCATGGGAGAAATTGCACCATAGTAGTTCATCATTACATACTACATATATTAGTTCATCACATGATCAAACACTATAAACATTAGTTCATACTACATACTACATCACTACTAGTACTAGAGGTGGTGGGGATCTCACGACGGCGAGCTCGTGGCCATGGACGACGCCGTGGAGGAGCTCAATCCGCATCGCCGGAGCTGCCGAGGTCGATGTACTTCTCCCTCTGCTCCTCACGGATGCGCCGCCACTCGTCGTCCTTCTCCTTGGTGGCGAGGTTGGCCGCGACCGTCTGCTTGAACACGAGGTCTTCGAGCTCCTCCTGGTGGCGATGGCGCTCCACCTCCTCGCGCAAGCTCCGATCGGCAACGGCGGCCGTGACCGCGTCGACATCGGCGACAAAGTCCTCCGGCCCGATGACTCCGCGGTTGCCAAGCTCCTCGGGCTCCTGCTTGACGGCGACCTCCTCCGGCTCCTCTGACCACTCCTTCTTCACGGGAAGAAGGCCCACGCCGGAAAAGGAGGAGCTCCCGGCGTAAGAAGAAGATCTCGCCGCCGAGGACGAGCCCACGGCCAAGGATGGCGTACGGCCGTGCCGACGGTCGTATTCATCCGTCTCCCGGACGCGGAAGCTCGGCGGCGGCGATAGGCCGCGGTTGGTCCACTTCCTCACCCTGCGCTTCCTCGCACCATCCGGCCAGATGCGCCGCTCGTGCTCGAGGTCGCTGCCGCCGCCGGATCTGCTCCCGGAGCCGCGTCCAGAGCTCCACATGCGGCCCCACATGACAGATGGAGGCGGAAGGGGCTTGCCGGCGATGACAAATGTGCGATGGGGAGTGAGGAATTGCGTGAGGAGGCGGCGGCGGGGGGATAGGGTTTCAACCCGCAAACGCATCGCGAAACCGTAGATATACTGGTCGGGGCGGGCGGTTTGCGGGCCGCGGTAAATATTTTTACGGGCCGAGCGAGTATACGGGCTCTGTTCTAGCCAGAAAATCGGGCCGAGCCCGTATACTTGCCGGAATTTTGCAGGTTGGAGCCTTTTGCGGGGTCTGCTAGAGATGCTCTAAATGTCCAAAAATTCTGGAAAAAAAATCACGCATACATCTTTATATAAAAATATCTTTTTTGGCACGTGTAAAAAGACAAAAAATGTGTCATGGAACCCATAAACAACCAACATAAGAAGCGGGATGGTTAGGAGGAGAGTGCTATTCCCAGCCCACCTGGATTCATGTTCTAGACTTGATGTTGATGCCTGAATTTTTCTGGATTTATTTCAGTCCTTTCGGCAATATGTGTTGTCTCGGTCTCTCGAAGATGCTCATAAAGGTAGGGTGTGCTTGTTTTCGTTCATAGGGGTGAGTGTGCGTTTGTACGAGCGTATGTATATATACTGTGTTAAAAAAGTGGGCATGTACCAAACCAAAATCATACTTTAGCGGGGAGAGATACTTCCTCCGTTTCTTTTTGTATGCATATAACATTTGGTTAAAGTCAAACTTAATAAAGTTTGACTAACTTTATAGAAAAAATATCAACATCTACAATATTAAAGCTATATGGTATGAAAATTAAATTTATAATGCATCTAATAATATTGATTTCATATTGTGAATGTTGATTTTTTTCTATAAACTTAGTCAAAATTGTCAAAGTTTGACTTTGACCAAGATTTATATGCAAACTGCAAAAAAACGGAGGGAGTACATGCCGAATTTTTAGTTCTCACAATAAGTATACCAAACATTAAATAATATTGATATACAAGAACTTCAACTTATCATACGAAAAAGAGAGGAAGAACTTCAAAGAATTAGCTGATTATAAACTGGTTTATTATTCATAAACCAACCAAATTTATTTTCTAAAGACAACATTCTAACCAATTAATTCCCAAGATAAGTACCAAGCATTAAATATGATATAGTAAAGATGCTTGAAATGGGGTAAATTAAACAAATTACTACTAGTTGATTTCATATTTGTAATTCATAAAGCACCATATTCTTCTATCGATTGACCGAATTTTGCATCACCACCAAAAATAATTACAATACCAAAGAACATCAACAAAAAAGAAAAAGATTGGCCACAGACAAAAGAAAAGAAATAGAGTTGGTCTGTTTTGATCTCTGGTATGCACGAGTAAGAACAAGGCACGCATAAAAACTAGAGTCAATCTGTGTTACCAGTCTAAATCTCATGTGGCAGTCAGGTGTAACAACCTTATATTGGGTGACCAGTCTGAAAGATTTTTTTTCAAACACAATACAGATGTAGACGTTCATATATACGCACATACATTCACCTCTATAAACACACACACGCATATCATATCTCTATGAGCACCTTCGAGAGACAGAGCCGACACATCATCTCGAGGTTGACAAAATTACCACAAGCGTCTCCTCAATCGACGGGAATATCTACTCCAACTGAACGAACATCATCGAAAAATATGAGCACGAGTGTCAAGTCTAGAACTAAAACCTAGTGGATTGGCTCCACAAAGAAACATAACCTTTTGAGTTAGACTCGATTCATAGTACGAAAGAGTTTTTTTTTGCATGGTAATACGTGTCTCATTCATATCATAAAGATTAAAGTACAAGTCACGTAAGGACCGACATGACAAAACTAAAAAGATAGCAGAACATCTCTGAGCTTGACACCAACGCTCATCACCTGCCTCCGGCACCACGACAGCAACCACCGAAGAAAAGAATGATGGATCACCTCCTCACCCGAGCTCGACGCGGCTCCATCGCTGATATGCAGCTTTGCGGACCTCCAAGGTGGCTCACCAAAAGTGAAGCCCTTACCGTTGAACGAATCAGACCGGGGCAACACCCCGGACACGCCATCGAATTCCAGATCTGGCACCCCACCGTGACTAAGACGTCGCGGAAGGAAACCATACCTGCCATCCACGAACCACGAACCCAGCACATGTTCCGTCTTCCAGATGTCGTCGATGCAGACCACAATCTGCATCCGCTCCTGGACTACCTCCCAAGCTCCGCACCGACGCCGGAGCAAACGTTGTCACAACGGCGGAGCCCGGGGACACAGGTCCACCACGAGGATGCCACCGCCGCCACGCCATCCTTGCTTGAACAGACTGGTTTCTAAATTCATCCCCAACCATAGGACCAATGGCCTTGTCAAAGAAGGATCCGAAGAATCTTTATTCAACGTTGTCATCGTCGCCGTCGAAACAAAGACGATGAAAGCCTACAAACCTAAAACTATGAGGGAGTAAAAACGATCCACACGCGTGGATCCGGCGACCCCCTCACCACCGACGACCGAGGTCGCCGGAGGAGGGGAGCCGCCGGAGGACGGCGCTGAAAGATTGGGTCTTCTGGCGGCGGCTAGGGTTTCCAGCCGCTAGGGACAGGAGGAAAATCGGGGCGGACCTAATAGTACGGAAGAGTTATACATATCAAATTTGGATTGTTTCGCTACTATACGTAAGTACTTCTAATTACATGAAGTAATTAATTATAGTATAAAAGAAAGATACGGAGCTATTGAATATTTTCAAAAGGAATGATATAGACTGGCTACGGACATAGAAACCCATAAATAACCAACACAAGAAGCGGACACATACCAAACCAAAATCTCATACTTTAGCGGGGAGATACCTGCCAAATATTTAGTTTGCACGACAAGTACCAAATGTTAAATAAGATTGACATAAAAAATATAAATAAGATCTTACTAAATCCTTGAAATGAAAGAAGTTCATCCTATTCTACAAAGAGGGAGGAAAAACTTAAAAAAAAAATAGCTGATTACGGCTCGGTCTATAATTCATGAACCAACCGAATTTATTCTTTATAGATATCATTCCAGATAATTAATTTCCGAGATAAGTACCAGGCTTTAAATAAGATATTGTACTAAAAATGCTTGAAATGGGATAAAAATTACTACTAGCTGATTTGGAATTTATAATTCATAAACCACCGTATTCATTACGGACCGAATTTCGCATTACCACCAAGAATAAGTACAGTACACCAAAGAACAAAGACAACTCCCTACAAAAAAGATACTTGAACGGTCACACTGACTTGGGTTGGTTCCACCGAAAAGTAACCTAAACTTTTGTGCTAGACTCGATTCGTAGTACGAAAGTGATATGCGTATCAAATTTGGATTGCTTCGCTACAACGTAAGTACTTCTAATTACATGAAATATTAATTATACTATAAAAGAAAAATACAAAGCTATTGTATACTTTCAAAGGAATGGCATAGACTGGCTAAAGACATGGAAACCCATAAATAACCAACACAAGAAGCGGACACATACCAAACCAAAATCTCATACTTTAGCACGGAGAGATACATGCCTCAGGGCAAGTACCAAACATTAGATAAGATTGACATAAAAAATTTGAATAAGATCTTACTAAATCCTTGAAATGGAAGAACTTCAACATATTCTATGAAAAGAGAGGAAGAACTTCAACAAAATTGGCTGATTATGAATCGGTCTATTATTCATAAACCAACCGAATTTATTTTCTAGAGATACCATTCCAAACAATTAATTCATGAGATAAGTACCAGGCACTAAATAAGATATTGTACCAAAAATGCTTGAAATTGGATAAATTAAAAAAATTACTACTAGCTGATTTGGAATTTATAATTCATAAACCACCGTAGTACTATTCATTATCGACCGTATTTCGCATTACGACCGAGAATAATTACAGTACTGCCAAAGAACAAAGACTACTCCATACAAAAAGATACTCGAACGATCACACTGACTCGTGGGCCCGGGAAATCCTACTACTACCTCATACGTCAGTCTCAGTACGCGACTGTTTAAAACCAGCACCCACCGCACCCACCTTTTTTTAACTCCCCTTGTCTCCCTTCGGAGAGAGAGAACCGAATCACCAATCGACCGCACAGTTGATCCGCATCCGCCACTGAGTCCCACCTCGCCGCCGGCGAGGTCCGCGTCGTTGTCCGGCGGCGTCGATGGAGAGGCCCGCCGTCCTCACGCGGGAGAAGTCGGTGTGGGCTTGGTCCCGGTAGTTACAATCGGTTGGTGGGGGCGGGGCAGGAAGGACAGGAGAGCGCCGCGGCGATGAAGGCCCTGCGGCGATCCAGCACCTCGTCTTCGTCCTCATCCTCGTCGTCCCCGAGGACGCCATCCTCGCCGCCGCCGCCTTCGTCGCGGATCCACCGCCGTTCGCTTCTGCTCGTCGCCTCGTCGGCCTCCTCTTTGGCGGCGTTGGGGAAATCGGCCGCGGCGGCTTCGGCTTCAGCGTCGCCGTTGCTTACCGCAGATTCCTCGTCGTCGTCCCCACCGAATTCGGACCGGTCAGTTTTCTCGTCCGGAGTTATGACCACCGATTAATACAGAAATGAAGTTGCTTAAATGGGGGATTTTTGTCCAATAGCATTTTTTGTTTTCTTGGCCCATACCTCATAGTTAGATTAAATCAACTAATGATGCTCAAAATTATGCTTCTTGTGTGTGTTTTGTTGGAAATGGTGGTTTGGTCAGTGGTAGTACTGATGTAGATGCCCCTTTAGACTAAAAAAAATGTTACTTTTGTTTAAGTGCTCACTGGTCAGACCAAGTTATTTATGCTTTGATCTAGATAAGGCTTAGTTAGGAGTTCACACTTCGTAGGCAGGAAGTCGTAGCTCACCTTGTTAGTTCCGTTTCCGTGAAATGCTCGCCAGTTGTTCAGCCAATTTAGCACCAAAATCAATGAGTCATCTTAAAAAAGTTTGGACATGCAGGGTGTTTTGGTTTCATTTGTTGGCAGCTGTAGAGTTGTTTCGCAAATATGTGCCATGGATTTGTTCATTGCAATTGTTTCCTAGTATCGTGAACTGGGCACCTTCAGCATCTGTTTGAGTGGTCTGTTCAGAGTTACTCCCTCCGTCCCATAATTATATTGGTTGTAATAACATCTTATATTATGGCTTATGGGACGGAGGGGGTAGATTACAAGTTGTATGTGGGTGTTGGTAGCAACTCATAAAGAGGTACATTTAGCTTCTAAGGTTTGCATTACCTGTGGCAGCTGTGTCCAAAAACAGTTTTACACCAAACCGTGAAATCCTTAATTTAGTTTTTCGTACTAACTTCACCACCCTATTTGAAAAGCAACAAATGAAAATGAACTGTGCCACTGATTGCCGGTTTCCATGGGTTGAGTAAAAATCGTTTTGAACACCCCTAACATGTGACTAACAACCTTTGGTTGTAGAACAGTAGAAGGAAAGTTGTATTGTGAATACAATGCTGAACTGCAGTAATGCATAACTTAAATCATCACCGAATTATCATTTGGTCGCACCACTTTATAGAATTATCTATTTCATTTTTTATAAAGCAAGCAATCTTTTTCCAGAGGTGCAATTAAATCTCCATGGTCTCGGAGGAAAAGAAAACAAGCACTCTCTTGTCAAAACTGGAGCCGTCTATTTTCTGTGAATGGGAAGTTTCGTGATGGAGGAAGAAAATTTCTGAAGAAAGTTCGCAGTGGGGTAAGTTTCGTTAGTATCCAGGTTTTATTTGTAATGGATGTCCGACACACATATGTGATCATTAGCTATACTCATGTTAACTATGATGTAATGTTCTGCATCTAAGTCCACTTTAAAGAATGACAAGGTTATTAATTCTATAATTCTCTTACAGGGAATTGAACCAGGTATCAGGGCTGAAGTTTGGCCCTTTCTACTTGGAGTGTAAGTTACCCGATCTCTCTATTTTTATACATCTAGTATGTTATAACAATCATCTTGTTAACATGGTTTGAAGTTGTAAGCTTGTAGACATGATTGCAATTTCAGTAGCAAGCATCTCGCGTTTTTTTCCTGTAGTTTAGAGAGGGTTTTCATTGTTCTAGTACTCCTTGAGTACTTAATGTTATTTACCTGTTGCTGTCTGCCTCTCTATTTGTTGCGTGCTAAGCAAAATAATGTTGTGACCCTCAAAGAATGTACGGTGAACCTATTGAAATATTACCTATCTGGGCCCCTTCTTTTGCATGTGCTAGCAGAGTTTTTAGGATTAAATCACCTATAGCATCAAGAACTGTTTAGACAACCTTGCATGCGGTATAAACATCTCAGTTGATGGCAAATGTAAACTGGGTTAAACTAGTATGCCTGAACTGTAATCTGGCCTTGAAGTGCTGCGAAGCATGCGTTTGATGGCTGTATCATAGTTTAGGCATGAAATCCGAACATTGTGTCACTCATGCTTAGCTGGTTAATGCAGAGAGCCATCAATTATGGCTTTTAAGGTGTGTTCTGAACCTCCTTCCTGTCCTTGCATGCATTTAAGTATGAACTTGTTGAGCTGTTGTTTAAATATATCAGTATAATGTGAACCTCTTGTCAATCTATGCTCGTGATAGCGAGTAATACTCTGCTCTTGTAGTTATTTCAGCCATATAGTTGAAAGTGATATTTCACATGATAGCTGCAATAGAGATAAAATCTGATATTGCACCATGTGTTGAAAACTGCAAAGTCTATTTGATTCAATGGATTTCCAAAGGAATGTTAGAGGATTCTGATCCTTATGAAATTTTCCCACATGGGTTGTTTGATTCATTTGTACTAGGTTCTGTAGGAAAAATTTCCATCCACTCCAGCCTCTTGGAAAGAATGCTATGTTTCTCCTATGCACAATAAAAAAAACTGTTCAATCTTGTATAGTAGTGAAGATAGCATGACATTCCAAACCTGCGTTTGGGAATCCTGCAAATCCAAGAGGCAAATGGTTTCGGTGACCTGGATTTTCATAGCCAGCTTTTCACATTGTTCTTTCTGTCTTTCAAGAAAAGGCATACACCACCGAAATTGAATAGAAGAATTATAGCCCATGTTTAGCAAAATCCAAGTTCCTACCAAATTAGTGTAGATTAATAAAACTGCTCTTTAACGATCACCAACATGCACAGCAAACAGTTTTAAGACCCAGACAGGCGAGTAAGCTGTTATGGCAACTGATCAAGAAAACTACTCTTACAGAATACAGTTTTAAGACCCAGACAGGCGAGTAAGCTGTTGTGGCGACCGGTTGAACGGTTGGAACTATGGTGCGAGCTGCTTGACTGTGGCCAGATAGCATACTGTATTTGTCAGCATCAAGTTCAGCTCAGGTTGTACTGTTATAGCCTGATAGGGAAGGTCCTCCGTGAGGGTGAGGCTGAGGCTTGACACATATTTTACACTATTTTTCTTTCACTGTTTCCATAAATTGTCCAATTGCTGAAGTGGACCAGACCTGCCAATAGTCTAGGACTTTTCGGTCTAACTGGTCTTGTCAGGTTTTTTAAACCATGCTTCAGAATTCAGAACCGTGTCTGAAACAGTAATATTTGGTGGTTCTGTTTTATATGGTGAAGTAAAATCTAATGTGAACCTGTGAACAAAGTACCTCGATATTGTCTTTTAAAACATTTAATAAGTGCTTCTTGCTTAGTAGGCTTTTTACACTAAGTCTGAAGATTGACCAAATTTCTTGTCATATACAGCTATGATTTAAATAGTTCTGAAGAGGAAAGAAATATCATCAGGACAAAGAAAAGGTAACATTTTCATAACAACTGACCTTCTGTCGGTCCTTTCTAGATTTTAGTTGTACACATGGTCTGCATTTATTATTACTCACCTTCACATATAGCACGAAGTGAGAGTAGATAAGTACTCCCTCCATCCCAAAATAAGTGTCTCAACTTTGTACTAACTTTAGTGCAAAGTTGTACTAAGGTTGAGACACTTATTTTGGGACAGAGGGAGTAATACATATAAGCTTGGGTGGAACTTCCATGACCCATGTTGGAATTTCTGTGTTTCAAATTATCAGACGAGAATGGAATGTGAATACTGACTTTAATGATGTCTGATTAATTTATTGACATTTTGTTTGGCACATCTTCTGGTGCAGGAATGAGTACGAAAAGCTCAGGCGCAAATGCCATCAAATTCTGAACTGCCAAAAGGGATTTGGGCTAAAGGTTATAAATGAAATCAACAATGAGGGGTGTTCTCGTGGTGTGCCTTATCTGCAAGATGTTAGTGCAAGTGTTTCTGTATCAGCCAAGGAATTTAATTGTTCAGGGAGCGAGGCAAATAGTCCGGATAATGCTGCCTGTGGTGCTGCAGAATGCATGGATGATGATACAAGTGAGTTAACTTGTGTAGATCCATCTATGGCAGAATCAGAATCTTCTGACTCTGCATCTTCTGATGAAGAAGACCATGGGCAGATATCCGTCTGTGCTGATATAGAAGAGAACTGCGCTCCAGAGCCTAAATTTGACAGGAGTACCTCGTCCAAGTCAGACTTCTTTAGATCTAACAAAACTCCAGAGGATTTTGCAACATGGCAGCGCATTATACGTCTGGATGCTATCCGGGCAAACACAGACTGGGCTTTATTCTCCTGTAACCAGGCTGAAATCTCCGAGGAAAAGGCATTGCAGCGTGCATTGTCTGTTGGTTTGAAAGATTATGACCATTTACAGCCTTATATGGTATATCATGCTGCCCGGTTAGTTGCATTGCTTGAGGCGTATGCACTCTATGATCCAGAGATTGGCTACTGCCAAGGTATGAGTGACCTGTTGTCACCTATAATTGCGGTAATGAAGGAAGACCATGAAGCATTTTGGTGCTTTGTGGGCTTCATGAAGAAAGCTCGGCACAACTTCAGGCTGGATGAGGTTGGAATAAGAAGACAGTTGAAGACTGTCTCCCAGATAATCAAGCGCAAAGACTCGCACCTCTATAGACACCTGCAGAAGCTGCAGGCTGAGGACTGCTTCTTTGTGTATAGAATGGTGTTGGTCCTCTTCAGGAGAGAGCTTACCTTTGAGCAGACTTTATGCCTGTGGGAGGTGATGTGGGCTGATCAGGCGGCTGTTCGAGCTGGGATCGGAAGGTCCACATGGGGAAGGATAAGGCTCCATGCTCCTCCAACCGATGATTTGTTGCTCTATGCCATTGCGGCCTGCGTCCTGCAGAGGAGGCTGATCATCGAGAGGTACAGCAGCATGGATGAGATACTGCGGGAGTGCCATAGCATGGCTGGGCAGCTCGACGTGTGGAGGCTGCTAGATGATGCGCACGACTTGGTTGTTAACCTCCACAATAAGATCTGATTCAATCGGTCTTTTCGGATCGTTTGTAGACCTAAAAAATATGCCCGAGGTATGTTCTCAGTGAAAGTGAACTTTCATCTGTTGTTTGTCACCCGGCATAAAAACCATTCTAGGTATAGAGATTGTTGTAAGTTTAAGTGGATAAAGTTGCCTTGAAAGAAAAGAGAACATGGAAGATCAAGTATCCCAATTTCAGCAAAATACAGTACATCTTTGGATGTCCATAGTTACCAGGTTACTGCCATTGTAAACAGTGGTTGTTTAATTTAATGTAGGGAACTTGCTGTTTTTGCCTTAAAAATTTCCTTCTTGGCAAGAACAGCATTCCCCACCTTTTATAGTCGAAACAGATTTTTACCCTTATTAAGGAATAAAGAGCAGTATACAAACTACTTGCTCTGTTGTGTTTACTGATAGTATTTGCACCGAATGAACTTCCATCTCACACACGCAGATCACAGCTCCCACTTTCCTTGCTGTTGTACTCAGAATGGTACACAGTATGTTTGAGATAGAGAAAGGGTTGGATGCTGTCGTGTGAATCACATGCACAGCTGTTGGAAATTCAGATTCAGATGTGCACATCCGAGACTGAGCTGAATCACATGCTCTAGTGGAGGCATTTCCTTTTTTTTTGAAGCAGAACCACTTGGATTCACTTAAACCAGGCCCGCCAAATCGGCGTCCAGCAGGGGTAATACAAAGTCTGGGGCATCGTACATCCATACATAGAGAGGGTCATCCGACCCCAAACCAAACTGCGCTAGATAATGCGCCACCTTATTACACATACGGTTGCAGTGCATGAACTCATGCGACTGAAAGGATGCAATACACAAGCTTTTAGCTTCCCTGAAAAGAACTCCCAGCTCAGAGGCGTCGTGCTCCCGCCCGTTCAGTGCATTCACCAGAGTAAGACAGTCGGACTCAAGAATGATGCGCTGCGCCCCAAGCTCCGAAACGCCCTCGATTGCTTTCAGGCATGCGTTTGCCTCCGCCTGAAGAGGGCTCCTGACGTATTCTAGTTTGCCTGCAGCAGCAGCCAGGAACTGTCCAGATTCATTTCTAGCAACAAAGCCCCACGCTGCAGCGCCTGTCTCCCCATTGTATGCAGCGTCAAAATTCAGTTTAACCATAGCAGATGGAGGAGGGCACCATTTTTGCACCGGAGGAGCTGGTGCTGGCGAGCGGTGCACTGTACTCATACCGAAATCCATGAGGTGTCTGCTAATGAATTCGCTCATCTCCTGGGGTGTCTTCCGCTCCTCGCCCGAATTCACCTTGTTTCTGGAGGTCCACCAGTCCCACAGCAGGACTGCCACACGCAGTATCATGTTACGGGGCAGAGTGAAGATCTGTTCAAACATGCCATGCGGATCCTGACAGGCTAGAAGTTGCAAGCGAACATCTTCCAGGTTTTGCTCCCGCCACATAGCCTTCACTAGTTTGCATTTGAGAAACAAGTGGCCACCGTCTTCATCAAGTCTGGAACACATCGGGCAGAGCGTATCTAACTGTATGTGCTTCCTCTTTATGTCCATTCGTGTTGGTAAACTATTGTGAGCTAGTCGCCACAGGAACATTCGAACCTTCCCAGGAAGATCAAGTTTCCAGATATGTTGCCAGTTCATCATCACGTGCACTTGTCCGGAAGAAGTTCCTGCATCCCGTTGGCCCTCCGCTTCCTTTATGCTCACCCCTAGGTGATATGCAGATTTCACAGAGAAACGCCCCCTTTTATCAAAGTGCCATGCAGGAAAGTCCTCCATATCTGGTTTCACCGGGATGGATAGGATAATCTGGGCATCCTCCTCAGTGAAAAGTCCGTGCACAAGATCAACATCCCACCCTTCTGTCACCGGGTTCATCAGCTCGCTCACTTTGGAGATGATCGCCTGCCCCTGATGCGTTATTGGTCTCCTCGTCACACCCCTCGGCAGCCACGGGTCCTGCCAAATATCCACCTGCGATCCGTCTCCTATGTGCCAAATCAAGCCTTGTTTCAGAAGGTCTCTCCCCTTTAAGATGCTACGCCATGTGTAGGACATGCCTGGTTGCTCTTGAGCCTCTAGGATGGAGCAGTTTGGGAAATATTTCGCCTTGAGTACAGCTGCGCACAAAGACTCCGGGTGTTGGAGCAGCCGCCAGCTTTGCTTCGCAAGCATTGCCTGGTTGAAAATATGGAGATCCCTGAACCCCAGCCCCCCCCTGATGCTTCGTCTTCATGAGTTTCTCCCATCCAAGCCAGTGGCATTTGTGCGTCCCATCCTGCTGGTTCCACCAGTACCGGCACACACCATGGCACTAATCTCCTCACACAAACTCTTAGTTAAATCAAAACAGGACATGGCATAGGTTGGGATGGCCTGGGCGACGGCCTTAATGAGAGTTTCCTTTCCCACCTTTGACAGAAGTTTCTCCAACCAGCCCTGTATTCTTTTCCATATCATCTCCTTTATATACTCAAACTCTTTTGACTTTGCAGCCCCGAGATGCACAGGCAAGCCAAGGTATCGTTCATTCTTTGATTCTCTTTGGAGACCCAAGACCTGAAGAACTCGTCGTTTATTTTGGGCGTTAGTGTTCTTGCTGAAGAAAGCCGACGACTTGTCCCTATTGATCTTTTGCCCCGACTGTGCTTCGTACAGATCAAGAATCTCCTGCAGTCGGGCAGCACTAGCCTCGGTCGCTTTCATAACAATGAGTGAGTCATCCGCAAAAAACAAGTGGTTGATGCTAGGGGCCCCGGGGCAGACCTTGACTCCCTCAATCGCACCATCCTGTTCTGCTTGCTGTAACAAAACCGAGAACGCCTCGGCACATATGATAAACAGATACGGCGACAAAGGATCTCCTTGACGGAGACCTCGCCGCGGGAGGAAAGCTTCCATTAGTTTGCCATTAACTCTCACACGATAGGACACTGATCTCACGCATTGCATCACAAGCGCAACCCAGGTGGGAGTAAAGCCCATAGTTAGCATCATTCGTTCCAAAAATGCCCACTCCACCCGGTCATACGCTTTACTCATATCGAGCTTCACTGCCACCAGTCCTTGTCGTCCCCCCTTCTTCTTATGCATCAGGTGGGTGATCTCATAAGCTAGCAGAACATTATCCGTGATTAGCCTCCCCGGGACAAAAGCTGATTGGGATGGGGATATTAAGTCCGGAAGGATCACCTTCACCCGGTTGGCAAGAACCTTCGAGATAAGCTTAAACAGGACATTGCAAAGGCTGATGGGGCGATATTGTGTGAGAGACTCCGGGGTCTTGACTTTCGGTATGAGCACAATTGTGGTTTCATTCCACCCCGGTGGCATCACTCCTGGTTGTGTTACTGTTGGCGCTGTTTCCATCGGCGATTCAGACGTGACAGCTGCGTCCACTTGATTTGAGGACGTCTTCTTCCGCGGAGCAACGAGAGAAACGGTGCTGATATTTGCACTGCTCGGGGGACACCTGCGCTAGAATCCAAAGCCTTGATGCGATCTTACCTGAAGCAAAAGGAGGCAACCACCACCATCAGCTTCAGTTGCCATGGCCATGGGACACACGCGCGCATTATGTGTTTCCCGGCCCCGCGCCTTAGACCGCCTGCTTCTAGTTCACAGATCTTCGCATATCCTCGTGGCACATACAAGACACCTGAACGAGTCATACAAGTATAACATCAGTCATCAGGGAAGTGACAACTCACAATGATATGATAGCAACATGTGATGTATTTACCTTAATACCATTTCAGGGCTAACGATGGTAAGCACTGGACGTCCCTCTGACCTAGCCAGAGCCAAGTCAGAGTGTTAGAAGGGAGAGAGGGATTTGATGAAATTGTTGTTGTATTGCTTGAGCCTCGTGGACATATAAATAGGAGTACAAAGACCAACTTGGAGTACAAGACAAGGCAGGACCAAATCCTAGTCTATCCTATACTTCCTAATAATCCTTATAATCAACATCCCCCGCAGTCACAACGGTAGCGACGCAGACGATGATACTGGAGAAGAATCCAAAGGCAAGCCGACGGACACCTCCCACAGTTGTAATGGTCGATGCATCGCGAAAGTCGTGGCTGGAGTGAAAACTAACAAGGTTGCTCAAGCAGGCCGTAGCCCTTTGTGCCGTTTGTCGATGTAGCCGAGAGCGTGGGTGGTGGAGCCGTGGTCGAGGTAACCGTGCGAAGAATGCCGTGGTCAATGTCGAGTCGGGGTAGCCGGTTCGAGGAAGTCGTCGTGGAGCCGCGGGCGCAAGGAGGCGCCGAGTTAGTCATGGGCGCAGTGGTGTCGAAGTAATGGTGCGCCAGGAAGTAGATGATGTTGACGACACGTCGCGCCGGGGTTGCCAACCCTGGGGACACATCGTAGACGAAGGCACGCGCCGGTGCTGCCAGCACCGGGCATGCGTAGACGGATGAAGACAAAGTTGACGAGGCGCCGCACCAGGCTTGCCAGGGCGGGGACACGTCGTGGACGAAGGCACGTGGCGGTGTTGCCAGCACAGGGCATGCGTAGACTGAGACCTGCACAAGTTGTACGCCATGTCGAAGAAGTCGGAGAGGCCAGCCTCGACGACGGTTGCGGCGTCCATCGGCGCGGGGTCGATGTCACCAACGATGGTCGGAGTAGACAAAGTGGTTGATGTAGATGATGGCGACGGTGGCGACGGGCTGGTGCTGGACGAAGGCGAACGGGATGGACGGGCGGCGGGCGGCAGCCACAGAGGTAGCGGCGGCGGCGGCCAAAGAAGAGCGGCGGCGGTGGCCCGATGGCGGCGGCGGCTAGGTTAGGAGTGCGGCGGCGGTGCTCGAAGTAGGCGAAGAACCCGACAGCATGACGAAGACCGACGTGGACGGTGGCGTTCCCGCGTCAAGGAAGACGGCGCGGCGCATACCACGGGAGGTCAACGCGCGGTGACGACGAGTGGACCGTGGGCCACGGCGCTACGACCCGAAGGGGCGACGCAGCGGCGGCGGGCAGGTTGGGGCGACGGCAGGAAGACCTCGGGACGGCGGTGGGGACCGCGGGCCGCGGCGCTACGACCCGAAGGGGTGGTGCAGCGGCGGAGCGCGGGTCGGTGCAACCGCGGGGACGGCCTCGAGTCGACGGCTAGGACCGCGTATCGCGGCACTACGGCCCGTAGGGGCGACGCAGCGGCGACGCACGAGTCGATGCAGCCGCGAGGAGAACCACGGGGCGGCGGTGCTGCGGCCCGACGGGGCGACGCAGCGGCAGCCCGTTACTCGATCGGCGGAGGGGCGCGCTTTACTCGGGGACACTCTTCACGGGACCTGCGGGGGCGCGCGTAACCGACTGGCCAGGTCGGTCGCGCGGCGTAGATGAGGCGGATCGCGGCGTCGAGCGGGTGATCAAGCTGATCGCGCGCGAGGTCGGGGACGCCGTTCGGTGAAGACGGGGTGGCGGCGGAGTCTGAGATGAAGCCGGCGACGATGGACGGCGTGGGACGACGAGCGAACAAGCACGTCAACACGGGCACCTGGGCCACCAAAGCAGCGCCGGCGCCCGGGCAGCGAGGCCCGAGCGACCAACGGAGCAGCGGCGCCCGAGCTCAAGGCCGCCGACGGGCCTGACGCAGCCGGGGACGAGGCCGGCGAGGCAACACGCAGGGCCACCGTGCAGACGCGGCGGAGGCGGGTGGCGTGGATCGATTGGCGGGCCAACGCGCGAGCGGCGGCTATGATTGGCCGCCGCATGGCGCGAGGCCGCCGGGTGCAGGTGATGCAGGTGTCCCGGTCGGAGCAGGACGGTGACGGCCGGCGCGCGGACGACGGCCTTGAGGGCTGCCTGTCGCGCAAGGCCGTCGGGTCGGTGAAGTAGCCGGCCGGTCACGCCGGTGTCGAAGTAGAGGCGTGGGGTGTCGACGGCGGAGGCAGGCAACGCAAACCCATTAAGAATAGATCGAAAAACAAAAAAGAAAAACGTGAATCAAAACGACCGGCGAGAGAGCGAAAAGATTTCCCGGAGCAAGGGCTCGGAATAAAGACTCTCTAGGACAGCCGGTCAACACGGCCGGCGAACGAACCCTAGGTACGGGCGGCGCGTTCCCCGGCGGCGGTCATGGAGGCCGACCGCCCCAGGGGTGGCGTGCGGGTGCGGAAGCGGCGGCGGCTAGGGTTTAGAACCCGGAAACTAATACCATGTTAGAAGGGAGAGAGGGATTTGGTGGAATTGTTGTTGTATTGCTTGAGCCCCATGGGTATATAAATAGGAGTACAAAGATTAACTTAGAGTAAAAGATAAGGCAGGACTAAATCCTAATCTATCCTATACTTTCTAATAATCCTTATACTCATTACAGAGGACGTCGTTCCGGAAGTGCTAAATTTACCAAAATTAGGAACTTCTATAGAGGTTTTTTTTTCAAACTTTATAAAGGTTGAGAAGGCAATTGGCAACCAACTACTAATTGATAGTCAATCCTTTAGAGGTTTGCCTAAACGTTGATAAGTGAAATGTTGGCATCGAACCAAACATAGGTAATTGCTACTCCCTTCATCCCATACATCCACCTCATAATATAAGAGCGTTTTTGACATTACTAATGTAAAAAAACAATCTTATATTATGGGAGTAAAATATAATCCCTCTGTCTAGAATTACTTGTTGCTCGAATGCATGTATTTAGCATTGAAATACGTCTAGGTACATCCATTTCAGCGACAACTAATGTTGGGACTGAGGTAGTGGTAAGTAGTCTTAGATTTCATAAAGTTTCTTGATTGTGCTTCTTCAGGCACTCCTAATACTCGGCTCTTAACACATTTTAATCTCCACTACTATTAAACAAGCGAGTTGTGGCGGAAGCATTGAATACCAGCCCTTCATTATCTTAGTTGTGGCACCACTACGCCCCATGCCCGCCCGCCGCCATGATCGCTCGCACCTCCCCTTCTGCTTCTTGAGCGGCGTCACCTTTGCCTTTGCTTTGAGGCGACAGTTTTGCCGTGTCGCCGAGTTGATCTTTCGGGCAGCCGCGGTCGTCGGATCCTCCACCACCACCGTCTCCGGCGGCTTTTCGTATGGGTCCATGTGGCGGCGGTGGTAAAAATGGGCGGGAATTGGGGTGGATAGCGGCAGGATGATAGAGGGGAGGGTTGAGAAAGGGGATCTTGCCACGGAAACAATGCGGTCAGTTCCAAATGCGCGGGCTCTGCCTCAGTTTTGGGTGGGCCAGGGATGACGGAGTCCTATCGGCTGGTTTTCGGACTCCCGCAAAGTCCCAGCTTCCGGTTTGCGAGAAAACGGACGTCTGGACTGATCGGCGGAACCAGTGGCGAAGACAGGAGGACCAGCAGGGGCCGTGCCCCCCCCCCCTAACATCCCTGATTTGCTACTAATTTGGAGATGAACAATGCGTAATTTACAAAAAAAACACATGCATTAGTGTAGTTTGGCCCATGAGATCAAAAGTTTGTGTCACTTGACCTCCCTAATCTTTAATTCCTAGCTTCGCCACTGTGTGGAACGCCGTTGGATGGCTTGCAGGGTCCGACAGTTTGGTTCAGACGGATGCGAAAGTTTGAGGGTCCATGTTGGAGATGCCTAACCGCAGATGCTACATGGCAAAAAGATGGTTCATTTTGCTAAGAACCTCCGCAAACGTTTGCGTTGTACATGCTCTTGTACCCTTATTTTTTGGGGAAACATGCTCTTATACCTACAACAAGAAAAACAGCCAAAGTGATTAGTGCTACTACTTGCCTGACACCGACGATCCTCCTGGCCCTGGCTTCACCCCTGTACAGTACAGCCGTGAATAGTTAGTCCTGTATGACAAAGCTGGGTCAGCAACAGTCTGGATTGTCCAACAACTGGACCAAGCAATCAATCACTCAAGATTTGAAGCTGTCTACAGGAGCCGTTGGTTGGGTGCCGTTTGAACGAGAAAGGGCTGTACTGTGTGCAATGGAGGGAGGGAGAGATCTCTCTGGATCACTCTCCAGCTTGCTGCTACTGTGTGCAATGGTAACATACTGTGTCGGAGGCTCTGTGATTGCGATGTGTGCTGGCCTGCTGGCCAAGTGGTCGCCGGTGCAACCCCAGGGCCACGACCATTTGGTTGGGTCGCCATGGATGGATGTGATCTGACCTTGCTGCCTTTTCCAGCTGCCTAGCTTGCCTTGTGCTTGCACGTGCAGATGCTGATATGCCCGCCCGAATTCCTTCCCAATCTAGTGCGACCGGCAGGATGCCTACGCGTGCAATACCGCTACGTCCTACAGGGCTGGGGAGTGGACATCTTAACTGAATTATTAATTCCTAGGAAACGCATATGATGCTTTGTACCCCTTCAGAAATACTTCCATTGCCTCCATTTTTTCAGGGATGAGAGAACCGAAACTTTCTAGCCTGGTGATGTCCGTTTCTTCTGCTTCTTCTTGAACCCCCGTTGCTGTCCTGTAAGTGTAAATTAATCCCAACCGAGCTGAAAAAGGTGGCCTGGCCTCTAGCTAGATGTCCAATTGGAGCGTGCTACCTGCTGGCCTCAGTGTGGATCAGTGCAGTGACTGAGCATTGCAACTTGCCCTCATTTCCTTGGTCCTGCCTGCAACTACTAACTGCTTCCAAGGAAAGCTTCAAGCCATGCATGCCTGGAAAGCATGCATGCAGTGAGTTTTAACTGATTAGTTTTCTCTCTCCTTCCGTAATGGACTCAATGTTAGTATATATATTCAGCCTAGCTCGTGAATGTTGCATCAGTACTAGTACTACTAGAGTACTATCTATCTATCTATCCCTAAACCTGTAGCGTTTGAGTGAGTGTCGCTGGTGAAGCTGACCTCCTCCTTTACGTGTGTCACGAGGGGAGGCTACAGCTCGAATGGACTCCAGCGTCGTGTCGCTTTACCCAGCGTCGCCGGCCGGCCGTACGTCGTGCCCATGGGGCCGCCCGGCATTCTTATCTTCAGCTCGAAGCTAGGCTGGCCAGCTGCGTGCTGATGCCATGCTTGCGACAGATAGATAGCCTAGACCTTACCTTAGTGGTGCCTTACAGCATTGCTAGTGCATAGCGCTATCTGCAGGGATCGCTAAAGAAGATACAGGAACGGACTGTGAGCCTTCTCGATCTGCATCACCAACATGGATCCAGCCTTGGGCCAGGTGGCGGCGGGGATCGTTACGTCCTGCTAAAGACCATGTGGGTAAATCCTGCCTAGCTAGCTAGCAATATTTTCTTGTCGAACGATCTCCAGCCATCTTTTCTCCATCCCGTCTTTGCATATACAGTATGCAAATAATTCGTCATGAAGCAAAGTATTTTCTTGGAGCATTTCTACTGCTATGTAGTATGCTTCAGCTTGTTTCAGGAGTGCAGCAGATGTTCACCCAAGTGCTCGAATCGGAAAATTTACTAGAGGCACAATATCACATGAAATAAAGAGATGTGTTAAAAAAATTTCAAACATAATAAAATATCTGGTTGTCGATCTGGTGGATCATTTCTCTATTAGTAAATCATTCCTGTTAGAATTTACATAACCGTATATAAACAGAGAACATCCGTTAATAATGTATTACCTGTTAGAATTTACATAACCGTATATAAATAGAGAATATCCGTTAATAATATATTCTTAATTGTATCTAAATAATAGATCATAACCTATTAGATTTACACAACCATGTCCAAATGATCTCAACTATTAGATCTGCCTAGCCAAATAGATTGACTCCTCGTAATTTTATCTAAACCGACAGTATCTGTTAGATATTCATAATTTTACATAAACAAAGCACAATTGATAGTTCTTTCATAAGTATAGCTAGATAGATAAAAATATATTTATGTTCATAGTTGCACTTAGATATATCTAGCATAATATTTTTAAATCTACATGTTAAGCGTTAATTGAACTATAAGTACATGCTATGCCTGATTTAAACATGTTATCATCATTATATATTTATAGAACGCCCGGACGTTCGGGATTTCAAACTTTTCCGATGGCAATTTTAGTGACACGAGGATGACAAGTTTAGTTGGCAGGCATTGCAAATCCATTCTTAGTGTATCTTTTGCCAGAAAGTTACCCAAGGTTGTCAGAATCGCGATTCTGTCATCCGATTCTACGACTTTACGATCCAAACTAACCCCTATGATTCTACAATTTTAGTTCTTAGAATCTACGTTTCTACGATTCTGATAGTGAAGATTCTATGATTTGTGATCCTACCATCGAAGCTCCGATCCGATTCAAGATCACGATTCTGACAACCTTGAAGTTACCGTACATGTCAACTAAACTTGTCATTCTCGCGTCACTAAAATGCCATCGAAAACATTGGATTTGCCACGGTTAAATCCCGAACCTTCGGGACTTATCATTTTCGTATTTATAATCTAATGCAACATATAGATACACACTAGGAACGTAGAAGAAAATCTCCTCTTCACATCTTATGATCACAATTACTACTATCGGGAGCGGTGCTGTTAGGCTTTCTCGTCATGTGAATTTGCTGTCAGATGCTTCAGATTTATGCAAGGGTTCAACGGCAACGACTGCGGCTCCAGGGCACTGGTCCTTAGGGGCATGTGCATGAAGACTTTCTGGCTGTCATTGACAAGGTCAAGCCGGCTCCAGTAAGAGAGCGGTGACAGCGGTGCGTTCTGACGGTTGTAGTGGTTGTTCGGTAGTTTTGGAATCCCGATATCATTTTTATTATGCCTGAGGTGCTTTGTACTTTTGAAGAACTTTTATAACAGATGCATTTTCCTCAAAAAAACAAATAAATAATAGAGTGGTATATAACTACATATAATTGATCAAGCTGACATGCATATCGCAAAGTAAATTTGGTTGGTGTACTTACAACTCCAATGTTACACCTTTAAAAATATATCCATTTCTAAATGACTAAATCGTCACGTATTTTGCAATGAAGATGGTAGATGTGTGTGTGTGTGTGTGTGTGTGTGTGTGTGTGTGTGTGTGTGTGAGAGAGAGAGAGAGAGAGAGAGAGAGAGAGAGAGATTTGCATAGGATAAAAGAAACGTACTAATAGTTTTCAGAAAATGCTAGACTTACGCAAGGTTTTTACGTAACCTGCATAAACTACGTTTCCCTCTAACTAAAAATCCCCACCCCTCTGATTTTCAGGCTGGGCCTCACTAAAGCCCAATTAAAGACTGCCAAATCATCCCATACGTAAGGTAGGTAAGAACCCCTTCGTAGAAGTAGCATTGCTCATAGTTTTGATATGGATTTTTTTTGTTGATTGTTGATTTTTTTTTGATAGCTAAGCAATCATATCAAACGGTGGTTTCTTCTCCTTTTGAAGTAGTAAGAAAGTATAGGTGACTGTTTCAAAGTTGTTTGCACCCAGGTCTTGATCGATAAAGCTAAGGTCGATCATTGTCTTGACCGTCGCACTCGTGTGCCATTTCAGAGAGGGCATTAGCCGGTAGGTATATCTTTGGACGAGATATTCCGTGCTAATGGCATCGCCAAGCTATTCCGTATGCTCCCCTAAAAAAAAGCTATTCCATATGCATCGTGCAAACTTACTCGATCAACATAAAAAAGGTGAAAGCAGCCGTCGTGCAAAAATGTACTATGTGTGCATATATGTGTGATGGACGTAGAGCGCGTGCGTGCAACTTGGTTCGATCTATCGGGAGTGGCGCGTCCACGTACGCGCCGACAGGGACAGCAACTCAATCGGCATCTGGCACGCGCGTGCGACAGTGAAAGCCAAGCTAGGCGCACACACGCTCGCTTGGGCAGCTAGCGATGACTCCAAAGTTGCCATCGATTGATCCATCCCCCACTGCAGTTATAGACATTCATTTTTTTTAACTTTTTACCTCTTTTTTTTTTGCGGGGGTAATAGACATTCATACACCAACAGACCGAAAAAGCATCAAATCGCGGCCGATTTGCTTGGATCCGTATATATATTATTCGCTGCCGCTATCCCGAATCAAGTGGCTGAAGCCGATCTCATCCGTCCGCGCGCGAGGCGATAAAAAAGATCTGGCTAGCTCCGTCAATGATGTCAATTTCAGATACTGGTCCATTCACAAGATCATCTCTCAGGTGTTATTCTTGTCTACTGTAGCGACATCGTTTTCTTGACTTCGTCAGCGGCCAGACGACAAGCAACAACCAAGCGATCCTGTGATCCATCGATCTTGATGCGCAGCCTGATACAGTAACATAATTTAATTATTGACCTGCCGGAATGTGATTGGCAATGATTGAGGCCGGCAAACTATTTCCTTTTCAACTGTGCTTCCGACCAGTCAGATGGTGCTATCTCACGGGACGGAACGCATATATACAACCAATAAGAGCAACTTCAACGCAGGAACCAAAAAGACATGGATTTTATCAGTTTTTTGTCCGTTTGAATCGCCGCCCGTGCACGCAGTGGACACGTGAGAACAATGGATACACCCAATGTAAAGACATGCGGCAGCCCATTTGCTGCCTCTGCGGCTGATTCTGCCGGCGAAGCAAGCGCCCGTGCAGCTCGAGCAGGAAGCAGTGGGGCTAGAGTGGCCGGGTGTGGCCGGGCGCGCCCTGGAGCACGGCCAGAAGCTCGAGAGCGGGTGCGGCCAGGAGCACCTAGGAGCGCGGTTGGGCGCTCGAGAGCAGGCGCGGCCAGAAGCTCGAGAGCGGGCGTGGCCAGGGGCGCGACCGGGCACGCGGCAAGGCGAGCGCGGGGGGTAGGCGGGAGCGGCGAGCTCCAATGCGGAGACGCGCTGGCGGGGCCGGCAGGCCGGGCGCGCGTGCATGGCGGGGCCGGCGCGGCGAGCTCTGCGAGTTGGACTGCAGGATGCGCTGGTGGGGCCGATAGGCCGGCGCTGCTCCAGCTCTGAAGCGGGGTGGGCAGGTGGGTGGGAGAAGAGAGAGAAAAAGGAGGAGAGAGATGGGATGGGACGAGTGGGTGGATGGCAAATGGGTCAAGTGGCACATGCAGCCAAGAGGGCACAGAGAATGTTCGCTTTGTGTCCGTCTCTGACGCAAATATGCCTCAAATTTGGGCCGGATATTGGTCGAACGGACACAAAACGAACAGCAGGCGGACGCTGTATCCTTTTTGGGTCGTCCCGTTGGACCATGTTTTGTGTCTGAATGACCCAAACGGATAAAATCGGTCATCCGATTGAAGTTGCTCTAAGAGCATAAACAGGAATGTACAAAAGCGTTCCCTAGTTACTCAACACTTTCTTTCATTGAAAACATGTGGTAGGTACAACTTGTTAGATATAATTCCTTAGGATTAACTTAACACACGATTTTAATCTCGTGATTAGAACACCTTTTATGCGAAATAGTAGTGACTAATCGTGATTGGCAGGGACCTGTAGAAGATAGCCCATGGCTGCACGTTGGAGTCTCCGGCAGTGAAGACATGGTCGGGGAAGAAGGGCAGCACCACCTGGATGACATAGATGGCTGCAGGAAGCATCACTGACATTTTTTTTTGAAACAGAGGCAAAAGTTTTGCCCCATCGATTAATTAAGAAGAAGAAGAGAATTGACCAGTTAATTAACGGAAAACCGGGCGAAAAACAATACAAACGAAGGACGGACTAACTACTCACATGGCAAGAAAACCTCACAACCGCACATGTGCCCCTCGTAGACTCTCCGATTACACAACATCCACAAACCTCGACATTGCCACTACGCCATGTGACCCCGACAACAACACCTCGACATAAGGCATCAAACACCTTCCAGCCCACAACGGTGACCCAATCCAAGAGGACGGGCCGAGAGACTGAAGATCATCCATCAAGTAGCCAGAAACGCCTTGCCTATGGCACCACTCTTGCCTTTTCCCACCTTCTTTTGTTTGCCTCTTATTGGCGTCCCCGTCAGAAGGCAAGCTATCGACCTACCCAAACCAGGTTTAGCAACCTCCACACTGGCGAGCAAGTCACAAAGTTTTTTCGCGAACAGAGCATCTGGATTTGGAGTAGGTGCAACCACACTTGGCTCAGTGGACATGTCACTCACAGGCATCACATGCTCGACGGTCGCAGGCAATGGAATGGCAGAGACTGCAACGTCCAAATCACCACACCCCCTGGCATCAGGTATCTGGCTAGACTCCAGGGGTGATGATGGCGG
>NC_041393.1:256703463-256718681 GCF_002162155.2 Triticum dicoccoides
AAAGGCAGAACCGAGCCCTCACACAACTCCCGCAACTCAGGCATGATCTGCAGCACTGGAGTCACAACCACATCATTGCCCAGTCCCTCGGAGGCTGACGACGGCGGACGGGCTCTAGGGGAGAAACGACCATGAAGCTCGACACCCAACTCGACCTCGAAGTTGTCAACAGGCACAACCAAAGGACGCAATACATGAGCAGACTGCAACACAGGCGGCGCCATGGAGCGCTCACCAAGTGCAGCCTCAACACGGACCATGAAGCTCTCCATCCGCAACATCCAACCTTGCATGGAGTCAATGACATCACGCAGAGGCTGAACCGTCTCCTGAAGCTGGAGGGAAGTCATACCAAGGAGCTCAGAATTCAGCAGCTTGGCCTGCTGCTCCAAGGCAGGTCGCACTGGGAAATCCGCCGAGGCCATAGAGCCAGCAGGACCAACAACGATCGATGCCCAAGAATCATGGCAAAATGTCTTCGAGAGGTGCGAGGGTTCTTTCTGAACCTTGCGAGGAGCTGGAGCTTGTTGGTGCCCGAGGAGGCGTGGCAACGGTGACACGATAGGGCTTCCCAAAAAGCTAAGGAGACGCCAGGCATTGCGGCACTCACGCGCTCGATGACCATTCTCAAGACACGAGAACACCTAAAAGGATCTCGACAAACCGCTGCACGGTGGCCAGGAAGGAGGCATCTGCAACATCTACCCCGAAGCCAAGCAGGGACAGGACGGGGAGCCAATGCAGGGACCGGAGAGTCCAGACATTGCATGTTGCGCCGCGGCAGCACCTCCTGCCAATCTCCGCACGCATCCGCATCACACATCACACCTGACCGAGAAGCCGGAGCTGAGGATTTGGCAGCCGGCGGCGGCGTCCGCGGGGCTATTTCATCATCATCCTCGTTGTCTTCGTCGTCTGTGAGGGAGCTCCACGAAACAGATCGCTCCGGGTCCAGACTCGGTGCGGTGCCGGCAGGTGTTGATGACGACGTCACTTCCACAATAGTAGTGGGCGATGTAGCACAGCCAGTAGCAGCCGGTGGTGATGGCGGGGCTTCCACAGCAGTCATGTCTACTGCCGGCGCTGCTGCGTCACTGACATGGCCCTCGTGCCATCCGTTGGTGGAGATGCAGCAGATGATCCAGGAGCCTCGCTGGTGGCAGCAGGAAGCCGCCGGCACTGATGTGGTGGTAGACAGCCTTCTAGCCCTTTAGCGTTTCTTTTTATGGATCGGTGGTTAAGGGTCCGGCCCGTGTATCCCACCTATGCAAATGTGTACGTTCTCTTCTTATATACGTGAATAGTGCTAAGGAGCCAGTGACCGAAACCGAACGTGCCCCCCATCAAAGCACAAAAATGGGAAAAGACTTCCCCTATTCTCTCGGTCAGTGACAAGATGAGATCAATTCTAACACAACTGATACTTGCATTAAAATAAATATTTTTACATAGGAACTTGTAGTACATCTCTAGGCAGCAAACCGGAAGCACAAGAAAACTGTCACACTCACTTCCTGATAGTAGTTCATAACTACGTAATTAAACATCTACCCTGCTAATAACAGTAAAGGACAGCAGTACACGTACCAGGACCGGACCTATTTTAGTAGCAGGTACATTTCCAAAGCGGGACACTACATTACCACTACACTACACGCACTGATAGTAGTAGGAGTAGTAAAGAAGAAGAGGAGGCCAACGTCTACCCTGCCCGCATGGCCCAGCCACGTCATCACACAGCACGCCTCGGCCTCAGCCTTGCCTCCAGCGGAGCTGCCATCTCACACGACAGCCTCAGCACCTCAGACAGGTCCACGCCACCTGACCCGTCGGACGACGGCGGCGTCCACTCGAACTCGTGCAGCAGCGTGGCAACCCAGAATCCAACGGTGGCGATCGCGAGCGACTTGCCGGGGCAGCTCCGCCTGCCCGACCCGAACGGCGCGAGCCTGAGATCGGAACCCGTTACAGAGAACTCAGCGCCGGCGGCAGCGTGGTCCGACGATGACCCGGCGAGGAACCGTTCTGGCTTGAACTCCGCCGGCTTGACCCACACGGTTGGGTCGTGGGTTATGGCCCACATGTTGACCATGGCAGTGGTCCCCGCGGGAACATGTAACCCATCTACGTGGACGTCAGACGTGGCAAGCCGCGCCCACGACAGCAGTGGGCCCGGTGGGTGAAGGCGCAGGACCTCCTTGACTACGGCCTGGAGAAAGACGAGCGAGGCGGCGTCCGACTCGGTCACGGCCCGGTTCGGCCCGACCACCCGGTCCAGCTCCTCGTGGACCCTCGCCTGCACGTCTTGGTGCAGCATCAGCCGGGCCAGCACCCATTCGATCACCACTGCCACGGTGTCGGTGCCACGAAAGATCATCTCCTGCAACCCACACAGAAAACATTTTTCGTTATGAGCAACCTAATTATCGGACGCATGCATATTTAAGTGTCCATTCGTCACCCCGCAAAACAAAAAAAGTGTCCATTCGTGTTTCCATTTAAGCGTATGAACAAACATACCCAGAGGACGGCGATCATGTCGGCGTCGGAGAGCTTGTCGCTTCCTTGGAGGGAGAGCAGGACGTCGGTGAAGTCTACCACGGCGTCGTCGTCGTCGTTCAGGGCGGCACGGTGCTCGTCGATGATCCTGCCGACGAAGCGGTTCACGCGGGGGACGAGGGCGGAGCACCTGGACCGGATCTTCTGCAGGTCGAAGCGCGCGAGCCACGGGAGGTGGTCGGACCAATTGAGCTGGCCGAGCAGGTCGTAGCCTTCGTCGACCAGGCTCTTCAGCTCCGCGGCCTCCCCGCTCCCCGCCTCGTCCAGCTCGTACCTCCGGCCGAAAACGGACCACATCACGTTGTGCAGCGACGCGCGTTTCAGGAACCGCCGCGCCTCGACGTGCTTGACGCCAGCGCCGCCCACGGGCCTCATGGCATCCACCATCTGGTGCGCGATCACTGCGCGCTGCGCGGCGGAGGCGGCCACCTGCCGCGGCGAGAAGAGGTGCGAGGACGACACCCGGCGGAGCGTGCGCCAGTAGGCGCCGTAGGGGGCGAACCCGATGGCGCGATGGAACATAAGCCCGTAGGCGGACTCCTTGACCGGCCGGTCGGCGAACGCCGGGCTAGCCAGCAGCTCTCTCGCCACGTCAGGGTCGGCGGTCACCACCACCCTGGTCTCTCCCATGGAGAACGACATGAGCCGCCGGCGCCTGACGTTTCCCGCCGCCGCCGCCGCGAGCTTCCGGTGCGCGAGGCCGGTCATGAGGCCCATGCTGCCGATCACGGGGAAGCCCCGTGGCCCCGGGATACGGGCCTCGCCAATGCCCAGACCCTTCCTCCTCCACCAATACCTCCCCCACGCCGCACCACCCTGAGACGCCCAGTGCAGGAGCGACGTGACGACGAAGGCGGCGAGGAGAACGACAACAAAGCCTACCACGCGGTAAGGCTCGCCGTCGCCGTTGCCGCAGCATTTGGCGGCGAGGGAAACGTACAGCAGCCAGCCGCACTCCTCGGATGGAGCCATGTCAACGTACGTGCACGTACCTTTTCCCTCGTTCTCGCGCTGAGGCCGAATGGGAAGAACACTAGGAGGCGAAATGAAAGGACGGATTTGTTGTTCGCAGCTGGAAAGTCAAGTGCAGTTTGAGTTTGGGAGGACGAGACCGCGGGGCAACGCCTTTTATAGCGGCGGAATCCATGTAAAGTGATGCTATCTCTGGAATATGTATCATCTACTCCCTCCATCCGAAAATACTTGTCATTGAAATGGACAAAAAAAGATGTATCTCAAACTAAAATACGTCTAGATACACCCCTTTTATCCATTTTGATGATAAGTATTTTCGGACGAAGAGAGTATTAAAGAAGGAAAGGGGTTAAGGAAACCCTCCACAACACAAGTAGTGTTACATGTGATTACAAGCAAGCACTACTCTACCGGCCACAACCGACTCAACATGTCCCGCCCCACTCTCACGTTAATCCACCTAGCTAGCTCCACTAAGAGATGGTCGAGGTCGTTTTTGATTAATCCCGCATGCTTTCAGTTCGTGCACTCAAGGTGCACTGTCTCGAAGACCCGATGGAGGGAGGGCGTTGCACCGTCGAATACGATGGCGTTTCGATGTTTTCATAGGGTCCACATACCTAACATGTAGATCGTTTTGTTATCCTTTTCTTGGAGTCGGTTTTCTGTCCTTCTGGTGCACCACTCGGCCAGGACGTCTTGCTGTGTGGGCACGTTCAAGGGTGACTCCATGGCCATGCCAAGTATCGTCCACATTTGTGTGGAGAAGACGCATTGGAAAAGTAGGTGGTTTATCGTCTCATCTTGTTGCTCGCAGAACGGGCACTTGTCCTGGTGGGGGAGACCTCTTCGTGCTAGTCGATCAGACGTCCAGTACCTATTTTTGATTGCCACCCATGAGAAGAAATTACACTGGAGCAGGGCTCGCGACCTCCATGTGAAGGAGTCGGGGAGACTTCTTTACCCTAGAACTTGGCGGCATATGCTGATCTTGTTGAGAAACATCCGTTCTTCTCCCAGTCCCAAGAAATTGTATCTGGGACCTCATTGTGTAGATGGACCATGGCCGTGCGATCCCATACATCAAAGAACTCGAGTAGCTGTTCCACCGGCAGCTCAAGGCCAAAGTCTCGCGTCCAGGACCCATGCACTAGGGCTTCTTGTACTGTTCTCGTTGTTCTAATTCTGTTTGATACGCCGTTGTATATATTTGGTGCAAGTTCTTTCACCCGGTAGCCCTGGAGCCAGCGATCTTCCCAGAACAGGGTCGTGCTTCCGTTCCCAATAGTGACGTTGGTAGCTGCTCTGAACAGGTCCATGGATTCCTTGGGCACATTGATTTGGAATTCGCTCCACGGCCGCAAAGGGTCGGTACGTTGCAACCACGGCCATCATTCCCTACATAGCACAGTTCAATGACCCGGGATTCGGAAGTCCTAGTCCTCCTGCCCACTTGGGCGTGCATACCGTGTCCCAAGCTATTGCACAGTTTTCACCATTTGCCTGATCTTTTCCACACCATAGAAATCCCTGGCATATCTTCGTCATTGCAAGAAGTTTTTTGTGGGATGTCCAGTGCCATCATCGCATGGATCGGGATTGCGCATAAGACTGATTGCACCAGCAGCAAGCGACCACTCTTGTGCAGGATGTTGTGCGCCAAGTGGGTAGGCGCACGGCCATTTGGTCCACCAGATCATGCTATCTCACAAGTGTCTAAGTAAGATAAATGATTTTTTAAAACTCCACCCATATATTGATCAAATAAAAGAGTCTTACAATGGGCACAATGGAGACAGAGATCACGGCTTACCAAGATTTGAGTGGGGGATGCGACCTGTAAATTCTTTCTATTGAGAGCCAACGGTCGGAGAGGGAAGAACTACATCACTAAGTTAGGCCCACCTTCTGGGGAGGTTTCTGATCATGGGGACAAGGCCAAGCTCATTTTTGATCACTTCAACTCTCTGCTTGGGACTCCTCCTACACATGGGATCAAAATGAACTGGGCGGCCCTGGGTATTCCATCCTCGAACTTGCAACATCTGGACTCCCAATTCAGTACTGAGGAGGTTAAAAAGGTAGTTTTTGATATCCATGATGAGAAGGCTCCGGGGCCGGATGATTTCATCGGGGGCTTCTTCAAGAGGTTCTGGTCCTTGATTGTTGACGACATTTGCAATGCACCGAACCAACTTGACCAGTTACTTAACTCTACCTTGATCGTTTTGCTGCCTAAGAAGGTGGACGCCACTAAAGTTGGAGATTACCGCCCGGTGAGTCTCATGCACAACATTGCCAAGATTGCCTGTAAGGTGCTTGCAAACCGCCTGGGTCCAGAGTTGCACATATTGATCTCGCATAGTCAGAGTGCATTTATCCGGGGTAGGTGCATTCAGGACAACTTCCTCTATGTCCAGAATGTGATAAAAGAAGCCCATAAGAAGAAGAAGCCTCTCCTGTTCCTTAAATTGGATATTGCCAAGGCGTTTGACTCTGTTAGCTGGCCTTACTTGCTGGAGGTGATGGAAGCGTTTGGCTTTGGTCAAAGATGGAGAGACATGATTAGCATCCTACTTTCGACGGCTTCTTCTCGAGTTATGCTCAATGGATCCCCTGGAATTCCTTTTCTGCACAGGAAGGGATTGAGGCAGGGAGATACCCTATCCGCCATGTTATTCATTCTTGCCTTGGACCCCTTGCAGCGGCTGTTTCAGAGGGCAACCGAGGCAAACATTCTATCTCCCATTCCATTACGAGTTGCCCGGCTCCGGACGAGTTTCTGTGCTGATGATGCGGCCCTGTTTGCGAACCCTTGTTGTGCTGAGTTAGCCGCCTTGAAGCGGATCCTCTCGAGCGTTGGAGAGATTTCTAGACTAGAGATAAATGAGGAAAAATGTGTTCTGTATCCAATCCAATGCAATGATCTGAACATCGCTGAATTGCTCCAACGCTTCGGTGGGCCTTGTGGTTCTTTCCCTTGCACTTATTTGGGGCTCCCACTCTCCACTCGCAAGCTTCGGCGGATTGAGCTGCAACCACTGTTGGATAAGGGGGCGGCCAAGTTGAAGGCGTGGAAAGGAAAGCTTCTGCAGCGCACTGGACAGCTCCCGCTGATCAACTCGATGTTTACTAACACAGAGACCTATTTCCTGAGAATATTTGCTCATTACAAATGGTTCGTCAAGAAGCTTGACAAAATGAGAAGAAATTTCCTCTGGAATGCGGATTAAGAAGCTCATGGGGGCAAATGTTTAGTTAATTGGAGACGTATCTGTGCGCCTAAAGCAGTTGGAGGACTTGGCATCAAAGACCTCCTCGGCCTTTAGCACAGCCCTGCGGCTGCGGGGGCCTTAGTTTGAATGGGACGAATTGGATAGACCGTGGAAAGGGACACAAATGCCTTGTGAGGCTGCGGACCGCCAGCTCTTTCAGTCCTGCACCAAAATTTCCGTGGGAAGTGGAGTAAGGACTGCTTTCTGGTCTGATCAATGGATAGATGGGATGGCACACCTATGGAGCTGGCTCCTGGTCTCTTTAACCTTGCAAGACACAAGCAAATCTCAGTTGCGGATGCTATCTGGGAGGGCGGTTGGATGAAAGGTCTACAGCGCATGACCACTGTTGATCTGCTGCATTCCTTTGTCACTCTTTGGCATAAAGTTCAACAATTCCAAGCGAACGAGGAGGATGACAAGATTACTTGGAATCTCACGGCCAATGGAGACTACTCTGCCAAGTCGGCCTATGAACAACTATTCATTGCTCGGATCCCAATGCCACGTTTGCTCAAAATGTGGAAGATTAAATGTGAATCAAAAGTTAAAATTTTCATTTGGACTTTAATCCAGAATAGGCTTTGGACGGCTGATCGCTTGCAACGCAGAGGTTGGGAACATCAGGCCACTTGCTATGCCTGTGATCAGGTCCTGGAGTCAGCTACCCACCTCATTTTGGGATGTACTTTTGCTAAGGAGGTCTAGCATTTGATGGGGGATCAGTTCAAGGATGCAGCTGATGCTGCTTCACAAGCTACTTCAATCAACAGTTGATGGGACAGACCTTCAAGCTGAAAAGAAAATGGACTTGGGTTGATGAGTGTATGGTGGCGATCTATGTGGCCTGGAACCTTTGGAATAAGCGCAACAACCATATTTTTAAGCAGGAAAGACGCACTGCTGCGAGCGTTTGCTCTCTGATTAGAGAAGAGTTAAGCCTCCTGAAGGAGGCTTGGGAGTAGTTCCTTTGCTGTTTGTCCAGGATTCATTTCGCATCTCTGGCCTAGCGTGTGTCTCTTTTTGTGTCTTCCCGAACGATTTCAGTCTGTTGTACAGTTTGTTCCTTCTCTTAAATGAAAAGGCAGAGCACCTACAATTCCGGTCAAAAAAAAAAACAAGAGTCGTACAATCAAAGAAAAGGCATGTCCTATCTTAATTAAGAGATGATCCTTTATTAGTAATTGTCTCACCACATATTTAGAGATATTTTTTGTTATAAAAAATAAGACGAAGAAATAACTCATTGTATAGTATTTTTTATTGTCTTCTAACGAATAAATGACGGACCTAAGATAAGATAGTCTTATTAACTGCTAATCCATGCCTAATGTGTGCTTGCCTTGTGTCTGTGTGGCTAAGGCTGCAAGAAAAGCTTGAGGGCTCGTGAGTGGTTCAAAATTGACTCGGAAAGAAATGAATAGTGGATGACTACTATATGTAGCTCAATCGAGAGACAAACCGATCTTGACGCAATATTGGCTTGCTGGATACCTTGATAAAATATAATTATATTAAGTATTCCTAGTATATATTAAAAAAAACAGGTGAATTTATAGTTATATGCATTGTGTATGATTTTTCTCGATTTTATCTACTAGCAGAAACATGAAAGCTTGATTGACAACAAGTTAGGCTTTAATAGCCGTGTGTTAAATATCCTATTATTTTTTCTAAAGTTTAAGAATAGACACACCTTCATTTTACTTTCTTGCTAGTTCATCCATGATCTCTGATCTATTGTTGTTAAATCCTTATTTGAGAGGGAATAAGTCAATCTATCTTAGAAAAAATATTATTGTTTTGATTGAAATAATGTATGGTGGGGTTCTTATGTTGTGTTGTGGCCTTTTTTGTTCCAAATGTTCCTCTAAATTATTATTAGAAGAAAAAACTTATTTTTTTTAATTTTCTAAAAAACTTATTTGGCTCTAAACCCGCTCAAGATAGTTACAAGCAGAGCACGAGCTACTTTCTACAACTTGATCTTATGTTTCGTTGAAATTTTAGTATAATTTGAGCCGAGCACTAGTACAACTCATTTGAACTCGACTCTTCTACAACCCTATATATGGCTCGTGAGGGTATCTCCAACACTATCCCCTAACTGGACATAGTATCTATCTGCGTCCGCGTCCGCATCCGCGAATAGTGATATGGAAGCCGGCCATCCAACCCTATCATCAAACGCCCAAACACATTGCAAACATAATTTGATCAAACTAGACAAATTTCATGCAAACCAGAAGATTTATTTAAACCGAACCAAACTCATGGCATTTTAAATATATTTCATTAAACAAAAATGAACATAACATTTTGTAAACCTAGCCTAAATCTTTGCCGGCCATGGAGAGGCGTCCCTATTCCACGTCCTGTCTTCCCCATGTCTGGCGAGCTCAACATCTTTGGTGGACATGGAGGCGTCCCTGTTCGACGTCATGTCTTCCCCATGTCTGGCGAGCTCAACATCTTTGCCGCCATGGAGGCGTCCCTGTTCCACGTCCTGTCCTCCCCATGTCTGGCGGGCTTAGTAGCCATGAGCTCCAAGAAGTGAACCTACGAATCGCCAGCAAGGGGAAGAATAGGACATGGGGCATGAAGCTGCCCCGCATGGGAAACGAGATATGCCAACATCCATGTCTGACCTCCTACTCTTCCTTGTCGGAGTCAACCTTGTGGACGTCGCCGGTAGAGTGAGGTCCATGATCGACATGGACGGGCACACCTCATCGTCGTCGTAGCCCGACATGAACTGCGCGAACGACACGGAGTTGCCCACGTCCCCATTCATGATCCCCTACGCCTGCATCGCCTCCGCGTCCAAGATCGCGTTGCAGCCGGTGCGAGCGCTCCTGCACGTAGCCTCGTAAAACACCCATTTTTGCTCGACGAAGTTGAGGTCCTCCGCTAGTGAACTCGCCGTATATTTGCCCTTTCCACCAGCCGGATATGCAAAGAGGGCAGGGTTGTAGTGCCGGTCCTCTTGTGCGAGCTGGAACACCGACACCGACTGCTTCTCCACCATGGCATTGTTAATTTGTGTACCCGCCTGTTCTACGGTGAAGTCGGCATGGATCGGTGTGGACGCGGTGTCGACTCATTGTCAGACACATTGGTCCACATGTTTGTAGACGATTTGATGGTCGGCGAAGATGCCCTAGTCCCACTAAACTACTTCCTCTAGTTCTTTTTACTTCGCCTATTAAATTTGTGTCAAGTCAAACTTTGCAAATTTTGATTAAATATATTTTAGAAAACATCAACATCTACAATACCAAATATGTATTTCTTGAAGCTAGATTTCATAATGAATTTAACAATATTGATTTGACATTGTGAACGTTAATAGTTTTTTTATAAGTTTAATCAAAGTAGAGATACTTTGACTCCATGCAAAACTTATATATGCAGAATAAAAAATCAAAGAAGTACTAGTTCGGTCCGCTGGAGAGAAGTACTAGTAGTACGGGTCCGGAGTAGTTTAATAATGCAATAATGGTGGGAGTACTACAGCCCGCTGATCACCTCTGCCTGGTTCCATGGCCACCGCCGCCGGCGGGCGCGTGGGTAGGCCCGACAACCCAGACACGCATAACGGAACGGAGCACACGCGGGTCCTGCGTGGCGCGGCACTCTGCGGTGGGGCCCGAGGGTGTCGAGGGCACGTGAGCGCGCTATGTGGCTGCCCAATGCGCAGCCAGCCTGAGCCAGCGACGCGTCAGATGGGACGGGACGCGACGGGCATATGGGTTGGACAATACAGTACCTGACTCTGACTGCGCTTGCTGCTGCGCGCCGCGCGCCGCTGAGAGCCTGAGAGCTCATCAGCCGGTGGTCACGTCCCGTCTCCGCCTCGATGGCGACCACACCGCGCCCGTCGACCGGCCGCGCAGAGCAGGCGACGTGCATGAGTGCATCGCCTGGTCGACGCGATGTGTTCGTGTCAGATGGCTGCCGCACCCTGTACCTACGTGTACGTTCGGGCGATTAGTTACGAGTCGGGACCTGGTGCCGGCGAGCAACGCGGGACGCGACGCCTCCAGACCGGACCATGACGCGCCGTGCGGGGCGGCCGAGTAATGCGCGTTAAATGTGGGCGGATGGGGCTGGGGCCAGGCGCATCAATGGCGCCATCGATCCCATTGATCAATCTAGTTAATGTGTCGTTAGAGTGGATTCAATTCGCTGGTGTTCGTGGCAGCGTGACGTGTTCAGAGTTTAACAGGATATCGTGGTAGTACCAACGTACGACCACGCATCAAGGCCGTACAAGATTTTTCTAAAGAAAAGAAGATTCATTCCGAAAAAGACGTATTACCTTCGTCATGGTTTATTAGTCCTTATTGTAATTTGTGCTAAATTTTAATCAAAGATTTAACTGATAAAATGTTAATGCATGTCAATAAAAGTTATATTATCGGACTCGTATTTCAATATAGTTTTCAATGATATAGTTTTTTATGACATGCATAAACATTTCATTAGTTAAATTTATAATAAAATTTTGACACAGATCACAACGGAGACCAATAAATCAGGACAAAGGTAGTACAATATTGAACCTAGAAGTTAAAGCAAACCCCACTAGCAGAGAAATTGCGCTTGACAATGGGTCTTCGACGCACGCTTGTGGATGAAAGTGACGGGGCAGTGGAGAGGCCTAGTGCTATATATACTAAAATTGCTAGAGTTAAACGAGATTGAAAAAAAAGTGAATGGACGGTTTTTTTTGATTCTAAGAGCATCCACAGTGTTGTGTTTTCCTGCCTCTATAGCTGCCTCTAAAGGCTTGGAGACCGCCTCCAAACACTGCAGACCTCGCCACGCTTGCCTTGGAGGCTGCCTCCAAGGATTAAACAACACATATGGCCCTTCCTGTCCGTGTATGGAGCATCTACCCCCACCAAAACTAATCAATCCAGACTTCCAACAAATTCCTTGTTTATTTTGCTGTGGGTCCAACCCTTAGAGTCAACAACCGATGCTACACATTGCGTGATTGTTAGCTCTCCTTAGAGACTGAAGGTGGGACCCAACATAGAGGCAGCCCAGCCTCTATACACTACTGATGCCCTAAGAATGTATGCATATGGAAGAGATGAGAAGAAAAGATGCTCGTTTGGAGGATGATATAAGGGATATGATTGCTCCGGGTTGGTGAATGGGTCGATATGGACCTAAAGAGGATGAATATGTACAATTATAAATTTTAATTCTTACATAGCAATTTTAGACAATAATGCGAAATATGAAAGTGAGCCTAGTAATTACAAAGGTGAATCTAGTACAAGCAATATATTCAACAACAACAAGTAGCAAGGTAAGCAAGCACAATATAATGTAAGTAAAGATTAAGAGACAAATAACCACAAGTAAAGAGTTAGAGTTAGAGATAATCGCACTCCACAAACAAAGATGTATGCCGATGTTCACTTCCTTGAAGGGAAGCTACTCGCCGTTCGAGGGACGAATATTACCACAAAAGTACACCAACACCACGAATGCTCACCATATTCTACCCATGGGATAACTGAAGGAAATATGCCCTAGAGGCAATAATAAAGTTATTATTTATTTCCTTATATCATGATAAATGTTTATTATTCATGCTAGAATTGTATTAACCGGAAACATGATACATGTGTGAATACATAGACAAACATATAGTCACTAGCATGCCTCTACTTGACTAGCTCATTAATCAAAGATGGTTATGTTTCCTAACCATAGAAATGTGTTGTCATTTGATTAATGAGATCACATCATTAGGAGAATGATGTGATTGACATGACCCATTCCGTTAGCCTAGCACTTGATCGTTTAGTATATTGCCATTGCTTTCTTCATGACTTATACATGTTCCTGTAACTATGAGATTATGCAACTCCCGTTTACCGGAGGAACACTTTGGGTGCTACCAAACGTCACAACGTAACTGGGTGATTATAAAGGAGTACTAAAGGTGTCTCCAAAGGTACATGTTGGGTTGGCGTATTTCGAGATTAGGTTTTGTCACTCCGATTGTCGGAGAGGTATCTCTGGGCCCTCTCGGTAATGCACATCACTATAAGCCTTGCAAGCAATGTAGCTAATGAGTTAGTTACGAAATGATGCATTACATAACGAGTAAAGAGACTTGCCGGTAACGAGATTGAACTAGGTATTAGATACCGACGATCGAATCTCGGGCAAGTAACATGCCGATGACAAAGGGAACAACGTATGTTGTTATGCGGTTTGACCGGTAAAGATCTTCGTAGAATATGTAGGAGCCAATATGAGCATCCAGGTTCCGCTATTGGTTATTGACCGAGAATAGTTCTAGGTCATGTCTACATAGTTCTCGAACCCGTAGGGTCCGCACGCTTAACGTTACGATGACAGTTTTATTACGAGTTTATATATTTTGATGTACCGAAGGTTGTTCGGAGTCCCGGATGTGATCCCGGACATGACGAGGAGTCTCGAAATGGTTGAGACATAAAGATTGATATATTGGAAGCCTATATTTGGATATCGGAATCGTTCCGGGAGAAACTGGGATTTTTCCGGAGTACCGGGGGGTTACCGGAACCCCCCCCGGGGGTTATTGGGCCTACATGGGCCATGAGGGAGAAGAGGAGGGCCGGCCAGGGCAGGCCGCGCGCCCCCTCCCCCCTAGTTCGAATAGGACAAGGAAGGGGGGGCGGCGCCCTCCTGTCCTCTTTCCCCTCCCCCTTTCCTTCTCCACCAAGGCAAGAGGGGGGAGTCCTACTCCCGGTGGGAGTAGGACTCCTCCAGGCGCACCCCTTGGGGGCCGGCCGCACCTCCCCCTCCCTCCTTTATATACGGGGGCAGGGGGGCACCCTAGAACACACAAGTTGATCTACGTGATCGTTCCTTAGCCGTGTGCGGTGCCCCCCTCCACCATATTCCACCTCGGTCATATCGTCGCGGAGTTTAGGCGAAGCCCTGCGCCGGTAGAACATCATCATCGTCACCACGCCGTCGTGCTGACGGAACTCATCCCCGACACTTTGCTGGATCGGAGTCCGGGGATCGTCATCGAGCTGAACGTGTGTTGAACTCGGAGGTGCCGTACGTTCGGTACTTGGATCGGTCGAATCGTGAAGACGTACGACTACATCAACCGCGTTGTCATAACGCTTCCGCTTATGGTCTACGAGGGTACATGGACATTACTCTCCCCTCTCGTTGCTATGCATCACCATGATCTTGCGTGTGCGTAGGAATTTTTTTGAAATTACTACGTTCCCCAACAGTGGCATCCGAGCCTGGTTTTATGCATAGATGTCATATGCACGAGTAGAACACAAGTAAGTTGTGGGCGATACAAGTCATACTGCTTACCAGCATGTCATACTTTGGCTCAGCGGTATTGTGAGATGAAGCGGCCCGGACCGACATTACGCGTACGCTTACGCGAGACTGGTTTCACCGTTACGAGCACTCGTGCTTAAAGGTGACTGGCGGGTGTCTGTCTCTCTCACTTTAGCTGAACCAAGTGTGGCTACGCCCGGTCCTTGCGAAGGTTAAAACAGCATTAACTTGACGAACTATCGTTGTGGTTTTGATGCGTAGGTAAGAACGGTTCTTGCTAAGCCCGTAGCAGCCACGTAAAATTTGCAACAACAAAGTAGAGGACGTCTAACTTGTTTTTGCAGGGCATGTTGTGATGTGATATGGTCAAGATGTGATGCTATATTTTATTGTATGAGATGATCATGTTTTGTAACCGAAGTTATCGGCAACTGGCAGGAGCCATATGGTTGTCGCTTTATTGTATGAAATGCAAACGCCCTGTAATTGCTTTACTTTATCACTAAACGGTAGCGATAGTTGTAGAAGCAATAGATGGCGTAACGACAACGATGCTATGATGGAGATCAAGGTGTCGCGCCGGTGACGATGGTGATCACGATGGTGCTTCAAAGATGGAGATCACAAGCACAAGATGATGATGGCCATATCATATCACTTATATTGATTGCATGTGATGTTTATCCTTTATGCATCTTATCTTGCTTTGATTGACGGTAGCATTTTAAGATGATCTCTCACTAAATTATCAAGAAGTGTTCTCCCTGAGTATGCACCGTTGCGAAAGTTCTTCGTGCTGAGACACCACGTGATGATCGGGTGTGATAGGCTCTACGTTCAAATACAACGGGTGCAAAACAGTTGCACACGCGGAATACTCAGGTTAAACTTGACGAGCCTAGCATATAACAGATATGGCCTCGGAACACGGAGACCGAAAGGTCGAGCGTGAATCATATAGTAGATATGATCAATATATTGATGTTCACTGTTGAAACTACTCCATCTCACGTGACGATCGGACATGGTGTAGTTGATATGGATCACGTAATCACTTAGAGGATTAGAGGGATGTCTATCTAAGTG
>NC_041393.1:256731245-256759863 GCF_002162155.2 Triticum dicoccoides
AATAGTTCTAGGTCATGTCTACATAGTTCTTGAACCCGTAGGGTCCGCACGCTTAACGTTACGATGACAGTTTTATTATGAGTTTATATATTTTGATGTACCGAAGGTTGTTCAGAGTCCCGGATGTGATCCCGGACATGACGAGGAGTCTCGAAATGGTCGAGACATAAAGATTGATATATTGGAAGCCTATATTTGGATATCGGAATCGTTCCAGGAGAAACCGGGATTTTTCCGGAGTACCGGGGGGTTACCGAAACCCCCCCCGGGGGTTATTGGGCCTACATGGGCCATGAGGGAGAAGAGGAGGGCCGGCCAGGGCAGGCCGCACGCCCCCTCCCCCCTAGTCCGAATAGGACAAGGAAGGGGGGGGGGCGCCCCCCTTTCCTCTTTCCCCTCCCCCCTTTCCTTCTCCACCAAGGCAAGAGGGGGGAGTCCTACTCCCGGTGGGAGTAGGACTCCTCCAGGAGCACCCCTTGGGGGCCGGTCGCACCTCCCCCTCCCTCCTTTATATACGGGGGCAGGGGGGCACCCTAGGACACACAAGTTGATCTACGTGATCGTTCCTTAGCCGTGTGCGGTGCCCCCCTCCACCATATTCCACCTCGGTCATATCGTCGCGGAGTTTAGGCGAAGCCCTGCGCCGGTAGAACATCATCATCGTCACCACGCCGTCGTGCTGACGGAACTCATCCCCGACACTTTGCTGGATCGGAGTCCGGGGATCGTCATCGAGCTGAACGTGTGTTGAACTCGGAGGTGCCGTACGTTTGGTACTTGGATCGGTCGAATCGTGAAGACGTACGACTACATCAACCGCGTTGTCATAACGCTTCCGCTTATGGTCTACGAGGGTACATGGACATTACTCTCCCCTCTCGTTGCTATGCATCACCATGATCTTGCGTGTGCGTAGGAATTTTTTTGAAATTACTACGTTCCCCAACAGTGGCATCCGAGCCTGGTTTTATGCATAGATGTCATATGCACGAGTAGAACACAAGTAAGTTGTGGGCGATACAAGTCATACTGCTTACCAGCATGTCATACTTTGGCTCAGCGGTATTGTGAGATGAAGCGGCCCGGACCGACATTACGCGTACGCTTACGCGAGACTGGTTTCACCGTTACGAGCACTCGTGCTTAAAGGTGACTGGCGGGTGTCTGTCTCTCTCACTTTAGCTGAACCAAGTGTGGCTACGCCCGGTCCTTGCGAAGGTTAAAACAGCATTAACTTGACGAACTATCGTTGTGGTTTTGATGCGTAGGTAAGAACGGTTCTTGCTAAGCCCGTAGCAGCCACGTAAAATTTGCAACAACAAAGTAGAGGACGTCTAACTTGTTTTTGCAGGGCATGTTGTGATGTGATATGGTCAAGATGTGATGCTATATTTTATTGTATGAGATGATCATGTTTTGTAACCGAAGTTATCGGCAACTGGCAGGAGCCATATGGTTGTCGCTTTATTGTATGAAATGCAAACGCCCTGTAATTGCTTTACTTTATCACTAAACGGTAGCGATAGTTGTAGAAGCAATAGATGGCGTAACGACAACGATGCTATGATGGAGATCAAGGTGTCGCGCCGGTGACGATGGTGATCACGATGGTGCTTCAAAGATGGAGATCACAAGCACAAGATGATGATGGCCATATCATATCACTTATATTGATTGCATGTGATGTTTATCCTTTATGCATCTTATCTTGCTTTGATTGACGGTAGCATTTTAAGATGATCTCTCACTAAATTATCAAGAAGTGTTCTCCCTGAGTATGCACCGTTGCGAAAGTTCTTCGTGCTGAGACACCACGTGATGATCGGGTGTGATAGGCTCTACGTTCAAATACAACGGGTGCAAAACAGTTGCACACGCGGAATACTCAGGTTAAACTTGACGAGCCTAGCATATAACAGATATGGCCTCGGAACACGGAGACCGAAAGGTCGAGCGTGAATCATATAGTAGATATGATCAATATATTGATGTTCACTGTTGAAACTACTCCATCTCACGTGACGATCGGACATGGTGTAGTTGATATGGATCACGTAATCACTTAGAGGATTAGAGGGATGTCTATCTAAGTGAGAGTTCTTAAGTAATATGATTAATTGAACTTAAATTTATCATGAACTTAGTCCTGGTAGTATTTTGCAAATTATGTTGTAGATCAATAGCTTGCGTTGTTGCTTTCATATGTTTATTTTGATATGTTCCTAGAGAAAATTGTGTTGAAAGATGTTAGTAGCAATGATGCGGATTGGTTCCGTGATCTGAGGTTTACCCTCATTGCTGCACAGAAGAATTATGTCCTTAATGCACCGCTAGGTGACAGACCTATTGCAGGAGCAGATGTAGACGTTATGAACGTTTGGCTAGCTTAATATGATGACTACTTGATAGTTTAGTGCACCATGCTTAACGGCTTAGAATCGGGACTTCAAAGACGTTTTGAACGTCATGGACCATATTAGATGTTCCAGGAGTTGAAGATAATATTTCAAGCAAATACCCGAGTTGAGAGATATGAAGTCTCCAACAAGTTCTATGGCAAAAAGATGGAGGAGAATCACTCAACTAGTGAGCATGTGCTCAGATTGTACGGGTACTACAATCGCTTGAATCAAGTGGGAGTTAATCTTCCAGATAAGATAGTGATTGACAGAGTTCTCTAGTCACCATCACCAAGTTAGTAGAACTTTGTGATGAACTATAGTATGCAAGGGATGACGAAAATGATTCCCGAGCTCTTCGTGATGTTGAAATCGACGAAAGTAGAAATCAAGAAGGAGCATCTAGTGTTGATGGTTGACATGATCACTAGTTTCAAGAAAAGGGCAAAGGGGAAGAAAGGGAAACTTCAAGTAGAATGACAAGCAAGTTGTCACTCCGACTAAGAAGCCCAAAGCTGAACCAAAGCCTGAAACTGAGTGCTTACACTGCAAAGGAAATGGTCACTAGAAATGGAAATACCCTAAATATTTGGTGGATAAGAAGGATGGTAGAGTGAACAAGGGTATATTTGATATACAGGTTATTGATGTGTACCTTACTAGTGTTTATAGTAGCCCCTGTGTATTTGATACTTGTTCGGTTGCTAAAAATTAGTGACTCGAATCAGGAGTTACAGAATAAACAGAGACTGGTTGAGGGTGAAGTGACGATGTGTATTGGAAGTGGTTCCAAGATTGATATGATCATCATCGCACACTCCCTATACTTTCGGGATTAGTGTTAAACCTAAAGAAATGTTATTTGGCGTTTGTGTTGAGCATGAATATGATTTGATCATGTTTATTGCGATACGGTTATTCACTTAAAATCAAAGAATAATTGTTGTTCTGTTTACATGAATAAAACCTTTGATGGTCATACACCCAATGAAAATATTTTATTGGATCTCGATCGTAGTGATACACATATTCATAATATTGATGCCAAAAGATGCAAAGTTGATAATGATAGTGCAACTTATTTGTGGCACTGCCGTTTGGCTCATATCGGTGTAAAGCGCATGAAGAAACTCCATAAAGATGGATTTTTGGAATCTCTTGGTTATGAATCATTTGATGCTTGCGAACCGTGCTTTTTGGGCAAAATGACTAAAACTCCGTTCTCTGGAACAATGGAACGAGCTAGTGACTTATTGGAAATAATACATACCGATGTATGCGGTCCAATGAGTGTTGATGCTCGTGGCGGGTATCGTTATTTTCTGACCTTCACAAGATGAATTGAGCAGATATGAGTATATCTACTTAATGAAGCACAAGTCTGAAACATTTGAAAAGTTCAAAGAATTTCAGAGTGAAGTGGAGAATCATCGTAACAAGAAAATAAAGTTTCTGCAATTTGATCGCGGAGATAAATATTTGAGTTACAAGTTTGGTCTTCAATTAAAACAATGTGGAATAGTTTCACAAACTCATGCCACCTGGAACACCACAGCTTAATGGTGTGTCCGAACGTCATAACAGTACTTTATTAGATATGGTGCGATCTATGATGTCTCTTACGGTTTTACCACTATCATTTTGGGGTTATGCATTAGAGACAGCTGCATTCACGTTTAATAGGGCACCATCTAAATCCGTTGAGATGACACCGTATGAATTATGGTTTAGCAGTAAACCTAAGTTGTCGTTTCTTAAAGTTTGGAGTTGTGATGCTTATATGAAAAAGTTTTTTCAACCTGATAAGCTCGAACCCAAATCGGAGAAGTGCGTCATCATAGAATACCCAAAGAAAACTATTGGGTACACCTTCTATCACAAATCCGAAGGCAAGTTATTCGTTGCTAAGATGGATCCTTTTTAGAGAAGGAGTTTCTCTCGAAAGAAGTGAGTGGGAGGAAAGTAGAACTTGATGAGGTAATTGTACCTTCTCCCAAATTGGAAAGTTGTTCATCATAGAAGTCAGTTCCAGTGATTCCTACACCAATTAGTGAGGAAGTTAATGATGATGATCATGAAACTTCAGATCAAGTTCTACCAACCCTCGTAGGTCTTCCAGAGTAAGATCCGCACCAGAGTGGTACGGTAATCGTGTTCTAGAAGTCATGTTACTAGAACATGATGAACCTACGAACTATGAGGAAGCTATGATGAGCTCAGATTCCGCAAAATGGCTTGAGGCCATAAAATCTGAGATCTGATCCATGTATGAGAACAAAGTATGGACTTTGATTGACTTGCTCGATGATCAGCAAGCCATGTTAAATAAATGGATCTTCAAGAGGAAGACGGACACTGATAGTAGTGTTACTATCTACTAAGCTCGACTTGTTGCGAAAGGTTTTCGACAAGTTCAAGGTGTTGAATACGATGAGATTTTCTCACTCGTATCGATGGTTAAGTCTGTCTGAATCATGTTAGCAATTACCACATTTTATGAAATCTGGCAAATGGATGTCAAAACTGCATTACTTAATGGATTTTTTTATTAAAGAAGAGTTGTATATGATGCAACCAGAAAGTTTTTGTCAATCCTAAAGATGCTAACAAAGTGTGCAAGCCCCAGCAATCCATCAATGGACTGGTGCAAGCATCTCGGAGTTGGAATATACGCTTTGATGAGTTGATCAAAGCATATGGTTTTATACGGACTTTTGGAAAGACCTGTATTTACAAGAAAGTGAGTGGGAGCACTACAACATTTCTGATAAGTATATGTGAATGACATATTATTAATTGGAAATGATGTAGAATTTTCTGGAAAGCATAAAGGAGTGTTTGAAAGAAGTTTTTCAAAGAAATACCTCGGTGAAGCTGCTTACATATTGAGCATCAAGATCTATTGAGATAGATCAAAACGCTTGATAAGATTTTGAATAAGTACATACCTTGACAAGATTTTGAAGTAGTTCAAAATGGAACAGTCAAAGAAAGAGTTATTGCCTGTGTTGCAAAGGTATGAAATTGAGTAAGACTCAAATCCCGACCACGGCAGAAAATAGAAAGAGAATGAAAAGTCATTCCCTATGCATTCAGTCATAGGTTCTATAAAAGTATGCCGTGCTATGGACCAGACCTATTGTATACTCTGCCCTAGTTTGGCAAGGGAGTACAATAGTGATCTAATAGTAGATCACTAGACAGCGGTCAAGAATATCCTTAGTGAGGACTAAGGAGATGTTTCTCGATTATGGAGGTGATAAAAGGAGCCCGTCGTAAAAAGGTTACATCGGTACAAACTTTTACACCGATCCAGATGACTCTAAGTCTATATCTGGATACATATTGAAAGTGGGAGCAATTAGCTAGAGTAGCTCCGTGTAGAGCATTGTAGACATAGAATATTTGCAAAATACATACGACTCTGAATGTGGCAGACCCGTTGACTAAACTTCTCTCACGAGCAAAACATGATCATACCTTAGTACTCTTTGGGTGTTAATCACATAGCGATGTGAACTAGATTATTGACTCTAGTAAACCCTTTGGATGTTGATCACATGACGATGTGAACTATGGGTATTAATCATATACAGATATGAATATTGGTGTTAAATCACATGATGATGTGAACTAGATTATTGACTCTAGTGCAAGTGGGAGACTGAAGGAAATATGCCCTAGAGGCAACAATAAAGTTATTATTTATTTCCTTATATCATGATAAATGTTTATTATACATGCTAGAATTGTATTAACCGGAAACATGATACATGTGTGAATACATAGACAAACATATAGTCACTAGTATGCCTCTACTTGACTAGCTCATTAATCAAAGATGGTTATGTTTCCTAACCATAGACATGTGTTGTCATTTGATTAATGGGATCACATCATTAGGAGAATGATGTGATTGACATGACCCATTCCGTTAGCCTAGCACTTGATCGTTTAGTATATTGCCATTGCTTTCTTCATGACTTATACATGTTCCTGTAACTATGAGATTATGCAACTCCCGTTTACCGGAGGAACACTTTGGGTGCTACCAAACGTCACAATGTAACTGGGTGATTATAAAGGAGTACTACAGGTGTCTCCAAAGGTACATGTTGGGTTGGCGTATTTCGGGATTAGGTTTTGTCACTTCGATTGTCGGAGAGGTATCTCTGGGCCCTCTCGGTAATGCACATCACTATAAGCCTTGCAAGCAATGTAGCTAATGAGTTAGTTACGGAATGATGCATTACGTAACGAGTAAAGAGACTTGCCAGTAACGAGATTGAACTAGGTATTAGATACCGACGATCGAATCTCGGGCAAGTAACATGCCGATGACAAAGGGAACAATGTATGTTGTTATGCGGTTTGACCGATAAAGATCTTCGTAGAATATGTAGGAGCCAATATGAGCATCCAGGTTCCACTATTGGTTATTGACCAAGAATAGTTCTAGGTCATGTCTACATAGTTCTTGAACCCGTAGGGTCCGCACGCTTAATGTTACGATGACAGTTTTATTATGAGTTTATATATTTTGATGTACCGAAGGTTGTTCAGAGTCCCGGATGTGATCCCGGACATGACGAGGAGTCTCGAAATGGTCGAGACATAAAGATTGATATATTGGAAGCCTATATTTGGATATCGGAATCGTTCCAGGAGAAACCGGGATTTTTCCGGAGTACCGGGGGGTTACCGAAACCCCCCCCGGGGGTTATTGGGCCTACATGGGCCATGAGGGAGAAGAGGAGGGCCGGCCAGGGCAGGCCGCACGCCCCCTCCCCCCTAGTCCGAATAGGACAAGGAAGGGGGGGGGGGGGCGCCCCCCTTTCCTCTTTCCCCTCCCCCCTTTCCTTCTCCACCAAGGCAAGAGGGGGGAGTCCTACTCCCGGTGGGAGTAGGACTCCTCCAGGAGCACCCCTTGGGGGCCGGTCGCACCTCCCCCTCCCTCCTTTATATACGGGGGCATGGGGCACCCTAGAACACACAAGTTGATCTACGTGATCGTTCCTTAGCCGTGTGCGGTGCCCCCTCCACCATATTCCACCTCGGTCATATCGTCGCGGAGTTTAGGCGAAGCCCTGCGCCGGTAGAACATCATCATCGTCACCACGCCGTCGTGCTGACGGAACTCACCCCGACACTTTGCTGGATCGGAGTCCGGGGATCGTCATCGAGCTGAACGTGTGCTGAACTCGGAGGTGTCGTACGTTCGGTACTTGGATCGGTCGGATCGTGAAGACGTACGACTACATCAACCGCGTTGTCATAACGCTTCCGCTTACAGTCTACGAGGGTACGTGGACATTACTCTCCCCTCTCGTTGCTATGCATCACCATGATCTTGCGTGTGCGTAGGAATTTTTTTGAAATTACTATGTTCCCCAACAATAACATCATGAAGGCATTTCTCAACCACTAGTGGTGGACCTTTAAGTGGTCTCCAAACTCACAAACTTTCTGAGGGTAATCACAATGAAAGATTCCTCTCCAAAGAAATCCTACCACCTAGAAGTCTCCAACATCCAAGAGTAATAAGATCAAGGGGCAAGGTTCAAGACATGCTCAATTCACGATTTGCTTTGGCCACCAGAGGAGAGGGAGTGTATCTATCTTATGATCGGAACAACTCTCAAGAACTCTCACAAATCATTTGGGGATCTAAGATTTAGTGTGGAGAGTGTGAGAGGGAGCACTTGTGTTCTTGGGGAAAATATGAGTGTAGTAGTCAACCCTCTCCCGGAGTGGGAGAGGGGTATTTATAGCTCTAAGCAAATAGAGTCGTTTGGCTGTAGTAAGTGACATGCCCGGATGATCCGGATACCTGCCCGAATGATCTAGGCAATGCCTCGACTATCCGCCTTGGGACCTGGATGATCCAACAAGGTCAACCTAGCACAACCACGAAAGGGGGTCCGGACGTCCAGGAGGGACTTGAGATGATTTAGCATTGCCGACTGAGCAAAGGGGCAAGTTGGACGTCCAGGGTGCAGTTAGGATGATCTGAGCGAGCTCGAATGAAAATGCTCTCTGTATAGTGATCCGAGCGACATATGGATCATCCGGATAGGGACCCGGATGATTCGGGCAATGCCCGGATGGTCCGATTTTGTTGCCAAGCTTCGGGTGCCACCAGGTCCTCTAGTCGAATGAACTGGCCGATCCCCGAATGATCCGACAGAGAGAACATGGAGAAGAGTTTTTGGACATGGGTTTTAGCTTAGTGATTTTTGGTGGTGTTAGGTAGTAGGATATTGGTGAAGCCATATTTGTAGTTGTGTATGTGTAGGATGATAGTGACATGAAGATGATTTGAGCAAATCTTGAACGAACCCCTTCGATCCCCTCTTAATAGAGCGTGAACCCTATAACTTAAGATTTAAATATAAAAACACTACGCTTCTTTTCTTGTTATTTTCATGCTTGAGTCATATCTCGTTTGATCTGTCCATGATCCCTACACAATGATGCCAAAGGGACTAATATCCTGTGTATACACTTAGCAAACGTAATTAGTCCCCTATATGTATTTTGTCATCAACATCACATATGATTAATGGCATGATTGCACTTTCAATCTCCCTTTTTTGGTAGTTGATGACAAAACACATATAACTCTCAATAGATAGACATATGCTTAGCTTAGGAGAGCAGTTTTGTTGTAGGTAATTCGAGGACTACCCATAGACATGTCATAAATGATCTTGACTTAAAACAAGATGCACATGTAAGGAGAACTTGCCCTCAATCTTACATCCATTATAAGCATTTGAATAAGTCCATTCAAAGTTGTTATTCATCAAATGCATACAAGTGTGACACTGAACCAACAACGATGAACATGGAGATAGCTAGATTGATGATATGCAATGAATATGAATAAACATTAACTCCATGGCATAAATAGATATGATTCCACACGCGAGTTCATACAATACGATAATACAACCAATATAGTTCAACATAAATAATAGCAAATGGCTAGTTCCCATGCCACCAAACACCAAATCAAATGAAAAGCCAAGGCCTAAAGACTAGGGACACAACTTTCCTAAGATAGACTTCTACCCTTGCCATCAAGTACCTAAAAGGGGGATGTAGGATTGAAAATATGTCTGGGGGTGGGGGGGGGGGTAGACTACTTGACCAAATAAAGACTTATCATTTTCCCAATTTTAATTGTAGGCAAGTTTTAGCAATTCTACTAAGTCAAGCAACATCCTACACATGCAAGTCTAAGAGTTGACCAGCGAAAAGTAAAGACTTTGCATATGAACATAAAGGAGGGATTGAATAAATCAAACGCAATGAAGACACAATGGTTTTTGGCGTGGTTCTGATAGGTGGTGCTATTGTACGTCCACGTTGATGAAGAATTAAACTACGGAGGGTAACGACTGTGCCAGTCCATGGAGAGCTATGATATCCCACAAGTATAGGGGATCACGACAGTCTTTGAGGGTAGTATTTCACCCAAATTTATTGATTCCACACAAGGGGAGGAAAAGAATATTTATGAGCCTTAGCAGTTGAATTGTCAATTCAACCACACACTAATGTAGGATGCTGCTAACGCGACACTACGATCAGAGACCCTTTGACAAAACTGTGTGCGCTGCATTAATCGCAAATGAGGATGTAAAAAACCGTCAAAAAAGATGCAAAACGTTAGCGATGACAAAGACATCAAACACGGTTCAGATTTTAGTTACGTGTGCGATGCTGGGCATACGGTTGATCCACCAAAATTGTTTGCGATGAGGCAGAACAATAGAAACAAGCAGCCATATCAATGTGTGTGTATGATATACGACATACAGTTCGCTCCGATGAACTGTGTGCTATTAGGGAATGCAACAAAAATGGTCAGCCAGATCCATGTGTGTGTGATATACGGCATACGGTTCACTCGGACAAACTGTTTTCGATTAGGGAAGAGAATAGAAATGGTTCAACTTAACAAGATGTGTGTGATATGCAACATTTGCGATGAGCCAAAAGAACACAAACGACTCATGTAAACCAGATGTGTGTGATACGCAGCAAACAACCCACTCGGATGAACTATTTGTGATGAGGAATTATAACACAGACAGTTACTATAGTAAGTTCATGTGCGATTCTGTTCATACAAAAAACTTTAAAAAATGCAAACTAGTTGCTTGCGGTGGCTAGGAGTATCGCACATGATGCGTCTGCGAGTACTCATGTGCGATGATTAGTAAGTTACACATAATGAACGGCAGCCAGCTTAGCCTTTTAGCATATGTTTTATTATAATTGTATGCATAAGTAGGTCGTGAGTGTTTTGTGCCTTGCCGCATATGGCATTTTAAATTATCTTGAATATGTAAGATAATTATTAACCGTTTCCATTGTAAATTTGTCTCAACGGCGAGCAGAGCGCGCGCAGGGACGCCAGAGTGGAGTGCGCCGCGGCCGCCTCAATGGCGAGTAAAATGCATGGACGGACGCGAGCAGAGCGTGCCGCGGCCGTCTCAACGGCGAGCAACCACGTGGTAAACCTTCTGGCACCCCGTGGGAGACGCGACGACGCATCCATAGGACACGATGATGATATCATGACCGTGTGTGATAGTGGGCAGACATGTACACATACATCCGAGAACAAGGGCCCACGTTTTAGGCTTCCGATGCGTGGCATACGGTTGATCCAAAAGAACTGTTTGTGATGAGATAGAACAACAGAAATGGGGCTTTGTAGGCCCAGAACCATCAATAAATTTTGACTTTGTTTCTTGTCACATCACATATTACAATGCAATATGTAACTGCAAATTTGTTCACACAGATCAAACTAATATGTGTTCACACCAATCAAACTAATATGTGTTCACACTTAGCACCGTGGTATAAAAACTACTCACTCAAAAATTACTTCATAGTTCCTCTCCTCATCACCCACAAAACTGGTCTTTCCTGTCAAGTCGTTGCCCCATGACCGGTAGGAGGAGTTTCGGGTGGAGATATAACCAGGCAGCAAAGACCAAGGTCGCGAAAGCACTAGAGAGGTACCTCCGCGAAGCGGCAACCACAGCAGAGATGTCCTGGCACACCGCGGAGCCCTTGAACGAGCTCTCACGGGCACACGAGGGCTCTCACAAGCGCACTCGCCGCATCGGCAATCACGACGAGCGGACGTTGCTGAAGTCCTTGGCCGGCGATGACTGAAGGAAATATGCCCTAGCGGCAATAATAAAGTTATTATTTATTTCCTTATTTCATGATAAATGTTTATTATTCATGCTAGAATTGTATTAACCGGAAACATAATACATGTGTGAATACATAGACAATATAGTGTCACTAGTATGCCTCTACCTGACTAGCTCGTTAATCAAAGATGGTTAAAGTTTCCTAACCATAGACATGAGTTGTCATTTGATAAACGGGATCACATCATTAGGAGAATGATGTGATTGACTTGACCCATTCCGTTAGCTTAGCACTTGATCGTTTTAGTTTACTGCTATTGCTTTCTTCATAACTTATACATGTTCCTATGACTATGAGATTATGCAACTCCCGATTACCAGAGGAACACTTTGTGTGCTACCAAACGTCACAACGTAACTGGGTGATTATAAAGGTGCTCTACAGGTGTTTCCGATAGTACTTGTTGAGTTGGCATAGATCGAGATTAGGATTTGTCACTCCGATTGTCGGAGAGGTATCTCTGGGCCCTCTTGGTAATGCACATCACTATAAGCCTTGCAAGAAATGTGACTAATGAGTTAGTTGCGGGATAATGCATTACGGAACGAGTAAAGAGACTTGCCCGATAACGATATTGAGCTAGGTATTGAGATACCGACGATCGAATCTCGGCAAAGTAACATACCGATGACAAAGGGAACAACGTATGTTGTTATGCGGTTTGACCGATAAAGATCTTCGTAGAATACGTAGGAGCCAATATGAGAATCCATGTTTCGCTATTGGTTATTGATCGGAGAGTGTCTCGGTCATGTCTACATAGTTCTCGAACCCGTAGGGTCCGCACGCTTAACGTTCAATGACGATCGGTATTATGAGTTTATGTGTTTTGATGTACAGAAGGTAGTTCAGAGTCCCGGATATGATCATGGACATGATGAGTAGTCTCAAAATGGTCGAGACATAAAGATCGATATATTGGATGACTATGTTTGGACTTCAGAAGTGTTCCGGGCAAGTTCGGGCATATACCGGAGTACCGGGGGGTTACCAGAACCCCCCGGGGAGTATAATGGGCCTTATGGGCCTTGGTGGAGAAGAGGAGGGGCGGCCAAGGCAGGGTGGTGCCCCCTCCCCCTCTAGTCCAAATTGGACAAGGAGGGGGGCGGCGCCCCCCTTTCCTTCCCCCCTCTCTCCTCCTTCCCCCTTCTCCTACTCCTTCTAGGAAAGGAGGAGTCCTACTCCCGGTGGGAGTAGGACTCCCCCCTTGGTGCGCCCTCCTCCTGGCCGGCCGCCTCCCCCCTAGCTCCTTTATATACAGGGGAGGGGGGCACCCCAAGACACACAAGTTGATCATTGATCTTTAGCCGTGTGCGGTGCCCCCCTCCACCATAATCCACCTCGATCATATCGTAGCGGTGCTTAGGCGAAGCCCTGCGTCGGTTTCTTCATCAACACCGTCATCACGCCGTCGTGCGGATGGAAGTCTCCCTCGAAGCTCTACTGGATCGTGAGTTCGTGGAACATCACCGAACTGAACGTGTGCAGATCGCGAAGGTGCCGTACGTTCGGTACTAGGATCGGTCGATCGTGAAGACGTACGACTACATCAACCACATTGTCATAATGCTTCCTCTTACGGTCTACGAGGGTACGTGGACGACACTCTCCCCTCTCCTTGCTATGCATCACCATGATCTTGCGTGTGCGTAGGATTTTTTTTGAAATTACTACGTTCCCCAAGAGTGGTATCCGAGCCAGGTTTATGCGTAGATGTTATATGCACGAGTAGAACACAAGTGAGTTGTGGGCGATACAAGTCATACTGCTTACTAGCATGTCATACTTTGATTCGGCGGTATTGTTGGATGAAGCGGCCCGGACCGACATTACGCGTACGCTTACGCGAGACTGGTTCCACCGACGTGCTTTGCACATAGGTGGCTGGCGGGTGTCAGTTTCTCCAACTTTAGTTGAATCGAGTGTGGCTACGCCTGGTCCTTGTTGAAGGTTAAAACAACACTAACTTGATGAAATATCGTTGTGGTTTTGATGCGTAGGTAAGAACGGTTCTTGCTCAGCCCGCAGCAGCCACGTAAAACTTGCAACAACAAAGTAGAGGACGTCTAACTTGTTTTTGCAGGGCATGTTGTGATGTGATATGGTCAAGACATGATGCTAAATTTTATTGTATGAGATGATCATGTTTTGTAATAGAGTTATCGACAACTGGCAGGAGCCATATGGTTGTCGCTTTATTGTATGCAATGCAATCGCCCTGTAATTGCTTTATTTTATCCCTAAGCAGTAGTGATAGTCGTAGAAGCAATAGTTGGCGAGACGACAACGATGCTATGATGGAGATCAAGGTATCGCCAGTGACGATGGTGATCATGACGGTGCTTTGGAGATGGAGATCAAAGACACAAGATGATGATGGCCATATCATATCACTTATATTGATTGCATGTGATGTTTATCTTTTATGCATCTTATTTTTCTTTGATTGACGGTAGCATTATAAGATGATCTCTCACTAAATTTCAAGGTATAAGTGTTCTCCCTGAGTATGCACCGTTGCCAAAGTTCGTCGTGCCGAGACACCACGTGATGATCGGGTGTGATAAGCTCTACGTTCACATACAACGGGTGCAAGACAGTTTTGCACACGCAGAAATACTCGAGTTAAACTTGACGAGCCTAGCATATGCAGATACGGCCTCGGAACACTGAGACCGAAAGGTCGAGCGTGAATCATGTAGTAGATATGATCAACATAGTGATGTTCACCATTGAAAACTACTCCATTTCACGTGATGATCGGAACTGGTTTAGTTGATTTGGATCACGTGATCACTTAGATGATTAGAGGGATGTCTGTCTAAGTGGGAGTTCTTAAGTAATTTGATTAATTGAACTTTAATTTATCATGAACTTAGTACCTGATAGTTTTTTGCTTGTCTATGTTGTTGTAGATAGATGGCCTGTGCTGTTGTTCCATTGAATTTTAATGCGTTCCTTGAGAAAGCTAAGTTGAAATATGATGGTAGCAATTACACGGACTGGGTCCATAACTTGAGGATTATCCTCATTGCTGCACAGAAGAATTACGTCCCGGAAGCACCGCTAGGTGCAAGACCCGTTGGAGGAGCAACGCCGGACGTTGTGAACGTCTGGCAGAGCAAAGCTGATGACTACTCAATAGTTCAGTGTGCCATGCTTTACGGCTTAGAACCGGGACTTCAACGATGTTTTAAATGTCATGGAGGATATGAGATGTTCCAGGAGTTGAAGTTAATATTTCAAGCAAATGACCGGATTGTGAGATATGAAGTCTCCAATAAGTTCTATAGCTGCAAGATGGAGGAGAATAGTTCTGTCAGTGAACATATACTCAAAATGTCTAGGTATAATAATCACTTGATTCAACTGGGAGTTAATCTTCCTAATGATAGTGTCATTGACAGAATTCTCCAATCACTGCCACCAAGCTACAAGAGCTTCGTGATGAACTATAATATGCAAGGGATGGAAAAGACAATTCCCGAGCTCTTCGCGATGCTAAAGGCTGCAGAGGTAGAAATCAAGAAGGAGCATCAAGTGTTGATGGTCAACAAGACCACCAGTTTCAAGAAAAAGGGTAAAGGGAAGAAGAAGGGGAACTTCAAGAAGAAGAACAAACAAGTTGCTTCTTAGGAGAAGAAACCTAAGTCTGGACCTAAGCCTGAGACTGAGTGCTTCTACTTCAAAGGGACTGCTCACTGGAAGCGGAACTGCCCCAAGTATTTGGCGGATAAGAAGGATGGCAAGGTGAACGAAGGTATATGTGATATACATGTTATTGATGTGTACCTTACTAAAGCTCGCAGTAGCACCTGGGTATTTGATACTGGTTCTGTTGCTAACATTTGCAACTAGAAACAGGGACTACAGATTAAGCGAAGATTGGCTAAGGACGAGGTGACGATGCGCGTGGGAAATGGTTCCAAAGTCGATGTGATCGCGGTCGGCACGCTACCTCTACATCTACCTTCGGGATTAGTTTTAGACCTGAATAATTGTTATTTGGTGCCAGCGTTAAGCATGAACATTATATCTAGATATTGTTTGATGCGAGACGGTTATTCATTTAAATATGAGAATAATGGTTGCTCTATTTATATGAGTAATATCTTTTATGGTCATGCACCCTTGAAGAGTGGTATATTTTTGTTGAATCTCGATTATAGTGATACACATATTCATAATGTTGAAGCCAAAAGATGTAGAGTTGATAATGATAGTGCAACTTATTTGTGGCACTACCGTTTAGGTTATATTTGTGTAAAGCGCATGAAGAAACTCCATACTGATGGACTTTTGGAATCACTTGATTATGAATCACTTGGTACTTGCGAACCATGCCTCATGGGCAAGATGACTAAAACGCCGTTCTCTGGAACAATGGAGCGAGCAACAGTTTTGTTGGAAATCATACATACTGATGTATGTGGTCCGATGAATATTGAGGCTCGCGGCGGGTATCGTTATTTTCTCACCTTCACAAATGATTTGAGCAGATATGGGTATATCTACTTAAAGAAACATAAGTCTAAAACATTTGAAAATTTCAAAGAATTTCAGAGTGAAGTTGAAAATCATCGTAACAAGAAAATAAAGTTTCTACGATCTGATCATGGAGGAGAATATTTGAGTTACGAGTTTGGTCTTCATTTGAAACAATGCGGAATAGTTTCGCAACTCATGCCACCCAGAACACCACAACATAATGGTGTGTTCGAACGTCACAATCGTACTTTACTAGATATGGTGCAATCTATGATATCTCTTACTGATTTACCGCTATCGTTTTGGGGTTATGCTTTAGAGACGACTGCATTCACGTTAAATAGGGCACCATCTAAATCCGTTGAGACGACGCCTTATGAACTGTTGTTTGGCCAGAAACCAAAGTTGTCGTTTCTTAAAGTTTGGGGCTGTGATGCTTATGTGAAAAAGCTTCAACCTGATAAGCTCGAACCCAAATCGGAGAAATGTGCCTTCATAGGATACCCAAAGGAGACTGTTGGGTACACGTTCTATCACAGATCTGAAGGCAAAACATTCGTTGCTAAGAATAGATCCTTTCTAGAGAAGGAGTTTCTCTCGAAAGAAGTGCGTGGGAGGAAAGTAGAACTTGATGAGGTAACTGTACCTGCTCCCTTATTGGAAAATAGTTCATCACAGAAACCGGTTCCTGTGACACCTGCACCAATTAGTGAGGAAGCTAATGATATTGATCAAGAAACTTCAGATCAAGTTGCTACCGAACCTCGTAGGTCAAACAGAATAAGATCCACACCAGAGTGGTACAGTAATCCTATTTTGGAGGTCATGTTACTTGACCATGGCGAACCTACGAACTATGAGGAAGCGATGATGAGCCCAGATTCCGCAAAATGGCTTGAGGCCATGAAATCTGAGATGGGATCCATGTATGAGAACAAAGTGTGGACTTTGGTTGACTTGCCCGATGATCAGCAAGCCATCAAGAATAAATGGATCTTCAAGAAGAAGACTGACGCTGACGGTAATGTTACTGTCTACAAAGCTCGACTTGTTGCGAAAGGTTTTCGACAAGTTCAAGGGGTTGACTATGATGAGACTTTCTCACCCGTAGCGATGCTTAAGTCTGTCCGAATCATGTTAGCAATTGCTGGATTTTATGATTATGAAATTCGGCAAATGGATGTCAAAACTGCATTCCTGAATGGATTTTTGGAAGAAGAGTTGTATATGATGCAACTAGAAGGTTTTGTCAATCCGAAAGGTGCTAACAAAGTGTGCAAGCTCCAACGATCCATTTATGGACTGGTGCAAGCCTCTCGGAGTTGGAATAAATGTTTTGATAGTGTGATCAAAGCATATGGCTTTATACATACTTTTGGAGAAGCCTGTATTTACAAGAAAGTGAGTGGGAGCTCCGTAGCATTTCTAATACTATATGTAGATGACATATTGTTGATTGGGAATGATATAGAATTTCTGGATAGCATAAAAGGATACTTGAATAAGAGTTTTTCAATGAAAGACCTCGGTGAAGCTTCTTACATATTGGGCATCAAGATCTATAGAGATAGATCAAGACTCTTAATTGGACTTTCACAAAGCACATACCTTGATAAAGTTTTGAAAAAGTTCAAAATGGATCAAGCAAAGAAAGGGTTCTTGCCTGTGTTACAAGGTGTGAAGTTGAGTCAGACTCAATGCCCGACCACTGCAGAAGATAGAGAGAAAATGAAAAATGTTCCCTATGCTTCAGCCATAGGCTCTATCATGTATGCAATGCTGTGTACTAGACCTGATGTGTGCCTTGCTATTAGTTTAGCAGGGAGGTACCAAAGTAATCCAGGAGTGGATCACTTGACAATAGTCAAGAACATCCTAAAATACCTGAAGAGGACTAAGGATATGTTTCTCGTTTATGGAGGTGACAAAGCGCTCATCGTAAATGGTTATGTTGATGCAAGCTTTGACACTGATCCGGACGATTCTAAATTGCAAACCGGATACGTGTTTATATTGAACGGTGGAGCTGTTAGTTGGTGCAGCTCTAAACAAAGCGTCATGGCGGGATCTACGCGTGAAGCGGAGTACATAGCTGCTTCGGAAGCAGCAAATGAAGGAGTCTGGATGAAGGAGTTCATATCCGATCTAGGTGTCATACCTAGTGCATCGGGTCCAATGAAAATCTTTTGTGACAATACTGGCGCAATTGCCTTGGCAAAGGAATCCAGATTTCACAAGAGAACCAAGCACATCAAGAGACGCTTCAATTCCATCCGTGACCAAGTCCAGGTGGGAGACATAGATATTTGCGAGATACATACGGATCTGAATGTTGCAGACCCGTTGACTAAGCCTCTCTCACGAGCGAAACATGATCAACACCAAGACTCCATGGGTGTTAGAATCATTACTGTGTAATCTAGATTATTGACCCTAGTGCAAGTGGGAGACTGAAGGAAATATGCCCTAGAGGCAATAATAAAGTTATTATTCATTTTCTTACTTCATGATAAATGTTTATTATTCATGCTAGAATTGTATTAACCGGAAACATAATACATGTGTGAATACATAGACAATATAGTGTCACTAGTATGCCTCTACCTGACTAGCTCGTTAATCAAAGATGGTTAAAGTTTCCTAACCATATACATGAGTTGTCATTTGATAAACGGGATCACATCAATAGGAGAATAATGTGATTGAATTGACCCATTCCATTAGCTTAGCACTTGATCATTTTAGTTTACTGCTATCGCTTTCTTCATAACTTATACATGTTTCTGACTATGAGATTATGCAACTCCCAATTACCGGAGGAACACTTTGTGTGCTACCAAATGTCACAACATAACTGTGTGATTATAAAGGTGCTCTACAGGTGTTTCTAATGGTACTTGTTGAGTTGGCATAGATCGAGATTAGGATTTGTCACTCTGATTGTCGGAGAGGTATCTCTGGGCCCTCTTGATAATGCACATCACTATAAGCCTTGCAAGCAATGTGACTAATGAGTTAGTTGCGGGATAATGCATTACGAAACAAGTAAAGAGACTTGCCCGTTAACGAGATTGAGTTAGGTCTTGTGATACCGACGATCGAATCTCGGGCAAGCAACATACCCATGACAAAGGGAACAACATATGTGTTGGGGAACGTAGTAATTTCAAAAAAATTCCTACGCACACGCAAGGATCATGGTGATGCATAGCAATGAGAGGGGAGAGTGTTGTCCACGTACCCTCGTAGTCCGAAAGCGGAAGCGTTAGAACAGCGCGGTTGATGTAGTCGTACGTCTTCACGATCCGACCGATCCAAGTACCGAACATATGGCACCTCCGAGTTCAGCACACGTTCAGCTCGACGACGATCCCCGGACTCCAATCCAGCAAGGTGTCGGGGATGAGTTCCGTCAGCACGACGGCGTGGTGACGATGATGATGTTCTACCGACGCAGGGCTTCGCCTAAGCACCGCAACGATATGACAGAGGTCGAATATGGTAGAGGGGGGCACCGCACACGGCTAAGGAACGATCACGAAGATCAACTTGTGTGTCTTTGGGGTGCCCCCTGCCCCCGTATATAAAGGAGCAAGGGGAGGAGGCGGCCGGCCAGGGAGAGGCGCGCCAAGGGGGAGTCCTACTCCCACCGGGAGTAGGATTCCCCCCTTCCACGTTGTAGGAGTAGGAGTCAAGGAAAGGGGAGAGAGAAGAGAAGGAAGGAGGGGGCGCAGCCCCTCCCCCTAGTCCAATTCGGACTAGGCCTTGGGGGGGCGCCCAACCTCTCCTCTCTCTTTCCCCTAAAGCCCAATAATGCCCATATACTCCCCGGCGAATTCCCGTAACTCTCCGGTACTCTGAAATATACCCGAATCATTTGGAACCTTTCCGAAGTCCAAATATAGTCGTCCAATATATCAATCCTTACGTCTCGACCATTTCGAGACTCCTCGTCATGTCCCCAATCTCATCCGGGACTCCGAACTCCTTCGGTACATCAAAACTCATAAACTCATAATATAACTGTCATCGAAACCTTAAGCATGCGGACCCTACGGGTCCGAGAACTATGTAGACATGACCGAGACACGTTTCCGGTCAATAACCAATAGCGGAACCTGGATGCTCATATTGGCTCCTAAATATTCTACGAAGATCTTTATCGGTCAAACCACATAACAACATACGTTGTTCCCTTTGTCATCGGTATGTTACTTGCCCAAGATTCGATCGTCGGTATCTCAATACCTAGTTCAATCTCGTTACCGGCAAGTCTCTTTACTCATTACGTAATGCATCATTCTGTAACTAACTCATTAGCTACATTGCTTGCAAGGCTTATAGTGATGTGCATTACCGAGAGGGCCCAGAGATACCTCTCCGACAATCGGAGTGACAAATTCTAATCTCGAAATACGCCAACCCAACATGTACCTTCGAAGACACCTATAGAGCTCCTTTATAATCACCCAGTTACGTTGTGACGTTTGGTAGCACACAAAGTGTTCCTTCGGTAAACGAGAGTTGCATAATCTCATAGTCATAGGAACATGTATAAGTCATGAAGAAAGCAATAGCAACATGCTAAATGATCAAGTGCTAAGCTAACGGAATGGGTCAAGTCAATCACATCATTCTCCTAATGATGTGATCCCGTTAATCAAATGACAACTCATGTCTATGGTTAGGAAACTTAACCATCTTTGATTAACGAGCTAGTCAATTAGAGGCATACTAGTGACACTATGTTTGTCTATGTATTCACACATGTATTATGTTTCCGGTTAATACAATTCTAGCATGAATAATAAACATTTATCATGAAATAAGGAAATAAATAATAACTTTATTATTGCCTCTAGGGCATATTTCCTTCAGTCTCCCACTTGCACTAGAGTCAATAATCTAGTTCACATCGCCAGGTGACTTAACACCAATATTCATATTTGTATATGATTAACACCCATAGTTCACATCATCATGTTACCAACACACAAAGGGTTTACTAGAGTCAATAATCTAGTTCACATAGCTATATGATTAACACCCAAGGAGTACTAAGGTGTGATCATGTTTTGCTCGTGAGAGAAGTTTAGTCAACGGGTCTGTCACATTCAGAGCTGTATGTATTTTGCAAATATTCTATGTCTACAATGCTCTGCACGGAGCTACTCTAGCTAATTGCTCCCACTTTCAATATGTATCTAGATTGAGACTTAGAGTCATCTGGATTGGTGTAAAAGCTTGCACCGATGTAACTCTTTATGATGGGCTCTTTTATCACCTCCATAATCGAGAAATATTTCCTTAGTCCTTACTAAGGATATTGTTGACCACTGTCCAGTGATCTACTCTTAGATCAAAATTGTACTCCCTTGCCAAACTCAGAGCAAGGTATACAATTGGTTTGGTACACAACATAACATACTTTATAGAACCTATGACTAAGGCACAGGGAATGACTTTCATTCTTCTTTTCTATTTTCTGTCGTGGTCGGGATTTGAGTCTTACTCAATTTCACACCTTTGCAACACAGGCAAGAACTCTTTCTTTGACTGTTCCATTTTGAACTATTTCAAAATCTTGTCAAGGTATGTACTTATTGAAAAACTTATCAAGCGTCTTGATCTATCTCAATAGATCTTGATGCTCAATATGTAAGTAGGTTTACTGAGGTATTTCTTTGAAAAAAAATCCTTTCAAACACTCCTTTATGCTTTCCAGAAAATTCTACATTATTTCCGATCAACAATATGTCATTCACATATACTTATCAGAAAGGCTGTAGTGCTCCCACTCACTTTCTTGTAAATACAGGCCTTTCCAAAGGTCTGCATAAAACCATATGCTTTGATCAACTCATCAAAGCGTATATTCCAACTCCGAGATGCTTGCACCAGTCCATAGATGGATTGCTGGAGCTTGCACAATTTGTTTAGCACCTTTAGGATTGATAAAACCTTCTGGTTGCATCATATACAACTCTTCTTTAAGAAAACAATTAAGGAATGCAGTTTTGACATCCATTTGCTAGATTTCATAGAATGTGGCAATTGCTAACATGATTCGGACAGACTTAAGCATCGCTATAGTTGAGAAAATCTCATTGTAGTCAACACCTTGAACTTGTCGAGAACCTTTTGCGACAAGTCGAGCTTTGTAGATAGTAACACTACTATTAGCATCTGTCTTCCTCTTGAAGATCTATTTATACAATATGGCTTGCCGATCAACGGGCAACTCCACCAAAGTCCACACTTTGTTCTCATACATGGATCCCATCTTAGATTTCATGGCCTCAAGCCATTTCGTGGAATCTGGGCTCATCATCACTTCCTCGCAGTTCGTAGGTTTATCATGGTCTAGTAACATGACTTCCAGAATAGGATTACCGTACCACTCTGGTGCGGATCTTACTCTGGTTGACCTACGAGGTTTGGTAGTAACTTGATCTGAAGTTTCATGATCATCATCATTAGCTTCCTCACTAATTGGTGTAGGCATCACTGGAATTGATTTCAGTGATGAACTAGTTTCCAATTCGGGAGAAGGTACAAATTACCTTATCAAGCTCTACTTTCCTCCCACTCACTTCTTTCGAGAGAAACTCCTTCTGTAGAAGGGATCCATTCTTAGCAACAAATGTTTTGCCTTCGGATCTGTGATAGAAGGTGTACCCAACAGTTTCCTTTGGGTATTCTATGAAGACGCACTTCTCCGATTTGGGTTCGAGCTTATCAGGTTGAAAACTTTTTTCATATAAGCATCGCAACTCCAAACTTTAAGAAACGACAGCTTAGGTTTACTGCTAAACCATAGTTCATACGGTGTCATCTCAACGGATTTAGATGGTGCCCTATTTAAACATGAATGCAACTGTCTCTAATGCATAACCCCAAAATGATAGTGGTAAACCGATAAGAGACATCATAGATCGCACCATATCTAGTAAAGTACAATTACGACGTTCGGACACACCATTACATTGTGGTGTTCCAGGTGGCGTGAGTTGCGAAACTATTTCACATTCTTTCAAATGAAGACCAAAGTCGTAACTCAAATATTCGTCTCCACGATCAGATCGTAGAAACTTTATTTTTCTTGTTACGATGATTTTCCACTTCACTCTGAAATTCTTTGAACTTTTCAAATGTTTCAGACTTATGTTTCATCAAGTAGATATACCCACATCTGCTCAAATCATCTGTGAAGGTCAGAAAATAACGATACACGCCGCGGGCCTTAACACTCACCGTATCGCATACATCGGTATGTATTATTTCCAATAAGTCAGTAGTTCATTCCATTGTTCCGGAGAACGGAGTTTTAGTCATCTTGCCCAAAAGACATGGTTCGCAAGCATCAAATGATTCATAACCAAGTGATTCCGAAAATCCATCTTTATGGAGTTTCTTCATGCGCTTTACACCGATATAACCCAAATGACAGTGCCACAAATAAGTTGCACTATCATTATTAACTTTGCATCTTTTGGCATCAATATTATGAATATGTGTATCACTACGATCGAGATCCAACAAACTATTTTCATTGGGTGTATGACCATCGAAGGTTTTATTCATGTAAACAGAACAACAATTATTCTCTGATTTTAAATGAATAACCGTATTGCAATAAACATGATCAAATCATATTCATGCTCAACGCAAACGCCAAATAACATTTATTTATGTTTAACACTAATCCCAAAAGTATAGGGAGTGTGCGATGATGATCATATCAATCTTGGAACTACTTCCAACACTCATCGTCACTTCCCCTTCAACTAGTCTCTGTTTATTCTGTAACTCCTATTTCGAGTTACTAATCTTAGCAACAGAACAAGTATCAAATACTCAGGGGCTACTATAAACACTAGTAAGGCACACATCAATAACCTGTATATCAAATATACCCTTGTTTACTTTGCCATCCTTCTTATCCACCAAATATTCAGGGTATTTCCGTTTCCAGTGACAATTTCCTTTGCAGTGTAAGCACTCAGTTTCAGGCTTTGGTTCAGCTTTGGGCTTCTTCGCGGGAGTGAAAACTTGTTTGCCATTCTACTTGAAGTTTCCCTTTCTTTCCCTTTGCCCTTTTCTTGAAACTAGTGGTCTTTTCAATCATCAACACTTGATGCTCTTTCTTGATTTCTACCTTCGTCAATTTCAACATCACGAAGAGCTTGGGAATCGTTTTCATCATCCCTTGTATACTATAGTTCATCACGAAGTTCTAGTAACTTAGTGATGGTGACTAGAGAATTCTGTCAATCACTATCTTATCTGGAAGATTAACTCCCACTTGATTCAAGCGATTGAAGTACCCAGACAATCTAAGCACATGCTCACTAGTTGAGCGATTCTCCTCCATCTTTTAGCTATAGAACTTGTTGGAGACTTCATATCTCTCAACTCGGGTATTTGCTTGAAATATTAACTTCAATTCCTGGAACATCTCATATGGTCCATGACGTTCAAAACATCTTTGAAGTCCCGATTCTAAGCCGTTAAGCATGGTGCACTAAACTATCAAGTAGTCATCATATTGAGCTAGCCAAACGTTCATAACGTCTGCATCTGCTCCTGCAATAGGTCTGTCACCTAGCGGTGCATTAAGGACATAATCCTTCCGTGCAGCAATGAGGATAAACCTCTGATCACGGATCCAATCCGCATCATTGCTACTAACATTTTTCAACACAATTTTCTCTAAGAACATATCAAAATAAACATATGAAAGCAACAACGCGAGCTATTGATCTACAACATAATTTGCAAAATACTACCAAGACTAAGTTCATGATAAATTTAAGTTCAATTAATCATATTACTTAAGAACTCCCACTTAGACAGACATCTCTCTAGTCATCTAAGTGATTACGTGATCCAAATCAACTAAACCATGTCCGATCATCACGTGAGATGGAGTAGTTTTCAATGGTGAACATCACTATGTTGATCATATCTACTATATGATTCACGTTCGACCTTTCGGTCTCCGTGTTCCGAGGCCATATCTGTATATGCTAGGCTTGTCAAGTTTAACCTGAGTATTCCGCGTGTGCAACTATTTTGCACCCGTTGTATTTGAACGTAGAGCCTATCACACCCGATCATCATGTGGTGTCTCAGCACGAAGAACTTTCACAATGGTGCATACTCAGGGAGAACACTTCTTGATAATTTAGTGAGAGATCATCTTAAAATGGTACCGTCAATCAAAGCAAGATAAGATGTATAAAGGATAAACATCACATGCAATCAATATAAGTGATATGATATGGCCATCATCATTTTGTGCTTGTGATCTCCATCTCCGAAGCACGGCCGTGATCACCATCATCACCGGCGCGATACCTTGATCTCCATCGTAGCATCGTTGTCGTTACACCATCTATTTCTTATACGACTATCACTAACACTTAGTGATAAAGTAAAGCAATTACAGGGCGTTTGCTTTTCATACAATAAAGCGACAACCATATGGCTCTTGCCAGTTGCCGATAACTTCGGTTACAAAACATGATCATCTCATACAATAAAATATAGCATCACGTCTTGGCCATATCACATCACAACATGCCCTGCAAAAATAAGTTAGACGTCCTCTACTTTGTTGTTGCAAATTTTACGTGGCTGCTACGGGCTGAGCAAGAACCATTCTTACCTACGCATCAAAACCACAATGATAGTTCGTCAAGTTAGTGCTGTTTTAACCTTCGCAAGGACCGGGCGTAGCCACACTCGGTTCAACTAAAGTTGGAGAAACAGACACCCACCAGCCACCTGTGTGCAAAGCACGTCGGTAGAACCAGTCTCGCGTAAGCGTACGCGTAATGTCGGTCCGGGCCTTTTCATCTAACAATACCGCCAAACCAAAGTAAGACATGTTGGTAAGCAGTATGACTTGTATTGCCCACAACTCACTTGTGTTCTACTCATGCATATAACATCTACGCATAAAACCTAGCTCTGATACCACTGTTGGGGAACGTAGTAATTTCAAAAAAATTCCTACGCACACGCAAGGATCATGGTGATGCATAGCAACGAGAGGGGAGAGTGTTGTCCATGTACCCTCGTAGACCGAAAGCGGAAGCATTAGAACAACGCGGTTGATGTAGTCATACGTCTTCATGATCCGACCGATCCAAGTACCGAACATACGTCACCTCCGAGTTCAGCACACGTTCAGCGCGATGACGATCCCCGGACTCCGATCCAGCAGGGTGTAGGGGATGAGTTCCGTTAGCACGACGGCGTGGTGACGATGATGATTTTCTACCGACGCAGGGCTTCGCCTAAGCACCGCAACGATATGACCGAGGTGGAATATGGTGGAGGGGGCACCGCACACGGCTAAGGAACGATCATGAAGATCAACTTGTGTGTGTTTGGGGTGCCCCCCTGCCCCCGTATATAAAGGAGCAAGGGGAGGAGGCGGCCGGCCAGGGAGAGGCGCGCCAATGGGGAGTCCAACTGCCACCGGGAGTAGGATTCCCCCCCTTCCAAATAGTAGGAGTAGGAGTCAAGGAAAGGGGAGAGAGAAGAGAAGGAAGGAGGGGGCGCAGCCCCTCCCCCTAGTCCAGTTCGGACTAGGCCTTGGGGGGGGGGGGCGCCCAACCTCTCCTCTCTCTTTCCCCTAAAGCCCAATAAGGCCCATATACTCCCCGGCGAATTCCCGTAAGTCTCCGGTACTCCAAAATATACCCGAATCACTCGGAACCTTTCCGAAGTCCAAATATAGTCGTCCAATATATCGATCTTTACGTATCAACCGTTTCGAGACTCCTCGTCATGTCCCCAATCTCATCCAGGACTCCGAGCTCCTTCGGTACATCAAAACTCATAAACTCATAATCTAACTGTCATCGAAACCTTAAGCGTGCGGACCCTACGGGTTCGAGAACTATGTAGACATGACCGAGGCACGTTTCCGATCAATAACCAATAGCAGAACCTGGATGCTCATATTGGCTCCTACATATTCTACGAAGATCTTTATCGGTCAAACCGCATAACAACATACGTTGTTCCCTTTGTCATCGGTATGTTACTTGCCCGAGATTCGATCGTCGGTATCTCAATACCTAGTTCAATCTCGTTACCGGCAAGTCTCTTTACTCGTTACGTAATGCATCATTCTGTAACTAACTCATTAGCTACATTGCTTGCAAGGCTTATAGTGATTTGCATTACCGAGAGGGCCCAAAGATACCTCTCCAATAATCGGAGTGACAAATTCTAATCTCGAAATACGCCAACCCAACATGTACCTTCGGAGACACCTATAGAGCTCCTTTATAATCACCCAATTACCTTGTGATGTTTGGTAGCACACAAAGTGTTCCTCCGGTAAACGGGAGTTGCATAATCTCATAGTCATGGGAACATGTATAAGTCATGAAGAAAGCAATAGCAACATACTAAATGATCAAGTGTTAAGCTAACAGAATGGGTCAAGTCAATCACATCATTCTCCTAATGATGTGATCCCGTTAATCAAATGACAACTCATGTCTATGGTTAGGAAACTTAACCATCTTTGATTAACGAGCTAGTCAAGTAGAGGCATACTAGTGACACTATGTTTGTCTATGTATTCACACATGTATTATGTTTCCGGTTAATACAATTCTAGCATGAATAATAAACATTTATCATGAAATAAGGAAATAAATAATAACTTTATTATTGCCTCTAGGGCATATTTCCTTGAGTATGTTGTTATGCGGTTTGACCGATAAAGATCTTCGTAGAATATGTAGGAGCCAATATGAGCATCCAGGTTCCGCTATTGGTTATTGACCGGAGACGTTTCTCGGTGTAACATCCCAAATTTTCAATTTGGAATGGTATACATTAGATCATCATTGCATATCATATTTTATTGCATTTTGGGTTGATCCTAGAAATTCTACGCAACTCAAGGACCCACGGAGAGAGTTGTGGATTTCATTATTTTTCATATTTCAGTTTTCTCAAATTTTGAAAAGAGGATCGTTTGATTTTAATTATTCTCCTCTTTGAATATTTCTTATATGAAAATAAAAGAGAGGGGATAAAATGACTTCCCCAAAAATAAAGAAATATTGGAGGTTAAATATTAAAATCAAGTAAGAATTTTATTCGAAGTTTTATCGCTATTTTATTTGAATTGGAAAAAAATGCATTTTTCAAAATTGCATTAGAGGCCCAAATAAATGTTCACTTTGTCCGCTATATTTTAGAGGACGGGGAAAATTTATTTCAGGATTTTGTGTCCATTTAGTATTTCTTTTATTTGTTTTTCTGCGCGTTGGAATTTTTTTTTTTTTTTAAAATAACCGACCTACCGGGCCATGTCTGCCCCAGACTCCTGGCCCGACCGGCCTTTAATGCCGGGAGGCCTGACCCCGTCCCCACCGAACCCTAGCCCCGCCCCAGCCTCGCCAGCCGCCGCCGGTGCCAGCCACGCCGCCGCCGCCGCTCGCCGCCGCCGTTGC
>NC_041393.1:256760477-256829968 GCF_002162155.2 Triticum dicoccoides
GCCGCCACCACCCGCCCCAGCCCCGCCAGCCGCCATCGTCGCCGACCCCGCCGCCAGAGCTGCTCGCTGCCACCGCCACCAACCCCGCCGCCGATGAGGTAGCTGCCGCCGCCGCCGCCGATTTTCGCGAGAAAACCGATCGGTTTTATTTCATAAACCCTAGATCCGGTTTCCTGTTAGATTGGTTTTTTTCCGGTTCAGTTAAATAGTGAATGTTCGTTCATACGTTCTTTTTAACGAACGATTATAACCCGTTAGCCGCAGACAGCGAACGCTCATTCATTAGCCTGTTTGTTAGTTTTTATTTTTTCAGGGTTTTTCCGCGATTATTTCCGATCGCGATTTCTGCCCTGATTTTCATTTTAGTTTATCTTTTCGCTCGTTTATCGGAATCAGGTGATTCAAGCGCCTAGATCTTCGTCTCAAAGCCCTCTTTTTTTATAACCAACTTGAACAAGATCTTGGTACTGTAAAATTTGACTTTAGTCCAGATTAGTAAACGGATCTTGTTTCTTTCGCAGTTTGAGTTTCGTTGCTTCATTTGATTTGATTCTTTTTGCAAACCGGAGTTCTTCAGTTGAACTTTCTGGTTAGATCTCTTATTTGAGTTTTACCCATGCTTCTAGTTTGAGTGATTATTTTATGTTATTGTTTGTTTGCGATAGAGTACACAGAATGCGAAGCGTGCTACTACGAGTCTCTAGGTTTCACGGATCATGAGCAAGGCAAGTAACACTTTGATCATACCTCTTTACTACCCAGTTTTATTGCATTAGATCAACCCTCAAACCTTTCATGGTTAGGATCTGATTTTAACATGTGGGTTTTGGGAAGTAGATGATGAGGTAGAATCTATTGTCCTGTTTATTATCAAACCTTTGGGAGTTACTTCTATGTTATTGCTTATATTGCTATGCTATGATTGTAGACGTGGTTTGGGTGAGTGTATCCATGACAGATGTGAGTATTAATACTTATTGGTTAACTTAAGGTGGCTACTTAAATACACATTTGTGTGGATTGCTTGAGGCACCCTGGAGTACCCTGTGGTTGTCAGGGCACCTGGAGAATCCAGTGTTGTCCTAGGATATCCCGGAGTACCCGTGTGATCATCCTACGATCCGCCACCCAGGCTCAAACGGATCATAAGATTATTCTGGCATAGTTGAGTAAGTTGCATGAAGCTCTAGAAGAGGTAGACTAGCAGATGTAGTGGGTGTAGGTGGTACTGTCTATCCAGAGTAGAGAGTTAATGCTTCAGAAAGACTATGTCTCGAATCTCGGACCATGGATGTGTTCGAGTCTTGTGGGTGATAACCTGCAAGTATACGGGATCAATTGTAGCCTCTTTCGATAAGTAAGAGTGTCGAACCCAACGAGGATCTAAAGGTAAAACAAATATTCCCTCAAGTTCTATCGACCGCCGATACAACTCTACGCACGCTTACCCTTCACTTTACCTAGAACAAGTATGAAACTAGAAGTACTTTGTAGGTGTTGTTGGAAAGGTTTGCAAGATAATAAAGAGCACGTAAATATAAACTAGGGGCTGTTTAGATAAAGAAGCAATAAAGTAAATATAGCGAGTGTGGAAAAGTGGTGGTAGGAGTTGTGAAATTGTCCCTAAGCAATTGACTACGTTACTAGACCGATAGCAAGTTTTATGTGGGAGAGGCATAAGCTAACATACTTTCTCTTCTTGGATCATATGCACTTATGATTGGAACTCTAGCAAGCATCCACAACTACTAAAGATCATTAAGGTAAAACCGAACCATAGCATTAAAGTATCAAGTCCCCTTTATCCCATACACCACAACCCCCTTACTCAGGTTTATGCTTCTGTCACTCAAGCAACCCACTATAAGCGAATCATGAACATATTACAACACCCTACAGCGGGAATCGCTCACGCTTGCGCGACACAGAGGGCACAATAGGATAGCAACATAACCACAAGAAAATTAAACCAATCATAGTAATTCATCAATCACTGGTAGGACAAGGAAAATCTACTCAGACATCATAGGATGGCAACACATCATTGGATAATAATATGAAGCATAAAGCACCATGTTCAAGTAGAGGGTACAATGGGTTGCGGGAGAGTGGACCGCTGAATATAGAAGGGGTAAGGTGATGGAGATGTTGCTGAAGATGGCGGAGGTGTTGGTGAAGATCACGGTGATGATGATGGCCCCCGGCGGCGCTCCGACGCCACTGGAAGCAAGGGGGAGAGAGCCCGCCTTCTTCTTCTTCTTCCTTGACCTCCTCCCTAGATGGGAGAAGGGTTTCCCCTCTGGTCCTTGGCTCACATGGCATGGGAGGGGCAAGAGCCCCTCTGAGATTGGATCTATCTCTCTGTCTCTCTCTGTTTCTGCGTTCCCAGATTCTGCCCCTTCACCGTTTCTTTTATATCCGGAGATTCGTAACTCCGACTGGGATGAATCTTTCGCCCAGATTTTTCTCATAAAATTAGCTTTCTTGCGGGAAAAGAAGAGCGTCAACTGCCTTACGGGTGGCCCAGGAGAGTGCCAGGCGCGCCCGGGGGGAGGGTGCACCCCCTATCTCCTGGCCACCTCGTGCACCGTTTCGCGTTGATTCTTCCTCTGGAAAATCCCAAATATTCCAAAATAATTCTCCGTCTGTTTTTACCCCGTTTGGATTCCGTTTGATATTGGGTTTCTGCGAAACATAAAACATGCAACAAACAGGAACTGGCACTGGGCAGTGGATCAATATGTTAGTCCCAAAAATAGTATAAAAAGTTGCCAAAAGTATATGAAAGTTTAATAATATTGGCATGGAACAATCAAAAATTATAGATACGACGGAGACGTATCAGCATCCCCAAGCTTAATTCCTGCTCGTCCTCGAGTAGGTAAATGATAAAAAATATAATTTTTGATGTGGAATGCTACCTAGCATAATCTTGATCATATATCTAATCATGGCATGAATATCAAGACATGAGTGATTCAAGGCAATAGTCTATCATTTGACATAAAAACAATAATAGTGAGGGCATCCCAACAAACAATCATGTCTTTCAAAATATTAATGCTTCTAGAATGTTATCCCTACAAAATCATATAGTCTTGTATGCTCCCTTTTCTTAACACGAGGTACCCCTCATGCCTATCCCGATGTCAGCCAAGCAATTGTTTCATACTTTAGTATTCTCAAACTTTTTCAAGTCTCACGCAATACATGAGCGTGAGCCATGGATATAGCACTATGGTTGGAATAGAATATGATGGTGGAGGTTATGTGGAGAAGACAAAAAGGGGAGAAAGTCTCACATCGACGCGGCTAATCAACGGGCTATGGAGATGCCCGTCAATTGATGTCAATGCAAGGAGTAGGGATTGCCATGCAACAGATGCACTAGAGCTATAAGTGTATGAAAGCTCAAACTAAAATTAAGTGGGTGTGCATCCAACTTGCTTGCTCACGAAGACCTAGGGCATTTGAGGAAGCCCATCGTTGGAATATACAAGCCAAGATCTATAATGAAAAATTCCCACTAGTATATGAAAGTGACAACATAAGAGACTCCTTGTATGAAGAACATGGTGCTACTTTGAAGCACAAGTGTGGAAAAAGGATAGTAACGTTGACCCTTTTCTTTTTATTTTTTTCTTTTTCTTTTTTTTGGGTGGGCTTCTTTGGCCCCCTTTTTTATTTAGGCTTCTTTGGCCTTTCCTTTTTTCTTCTTTTTTTTCTCTTTTTTTCTTGGGGCAATGCTCTATAATGATGATCATCACGCTTTTATTTACTTACAACTCAATATTACAACTCAATATTGGAACAAAGATATGACTCTATATGAATGCTTCCGGCGGTGTACCGGGATGTGCAATGATCTAGCGTAGCAATGACATCAAAAAAACGGACAAGCCATGAAAACATCATGCTAGCTATCTTACGATCATGCAAAGCAATACGACAATGAATGCTCAAGTCATGAATATGATGATGATAGAAGTTGCATGGTTATATATCTCGGAATGGCTATGGAAATGCCATGATAGGTAGGTATGGTGGCTATTTTGAGGAAGATATAAGGAGGCCTATGTGTGATAGAGTGTATCGTATCACGGGGTTTGGATGCACCGGTGAAGTTTGCACCAACTCTCGAGGTGAGAAAGGGCAATGCACGGTACCAAAGAGGCTAGCAATGATGGAAGGGTGAGAGTGCGTATAATCCATGGACTCAACATTAGTCATAAAGAACTCACATACTTATTGAAAAAAATTATTATCCCTTGAAACAAAGTACTACACGCATGCTCCTAGGGGGGAGGTTGGTAGGAGTTAACCATCGCGCGCCCCCGACCTTCACGCAAAGATAAACAATCAAAATACAATGCGCCACAATTTGGTTACATAGTTAGTAGACCATGCGTGCATGCTTCGGGAATCACAAACCTTAACACCAACATCCTTACTAAACACAACCATCTACTATTACTTCCCACATATTATCATCTCTATATCGCAAAACTATTGCAAGGAATCAAACATATCATATTCAGTGATCCACAAGTTTTATGTAGGATTTTATGACTAACCATGTGAATGACCAATTCCTGTCATCTCTCTAAATAGATATAAGTGAAGCAAGAGAGTTTAATTATTTCTACGAAAGATATGCCCATGCTCTAACAAGTATAAGTGAAGCAAAAGAGCATTCTACAAATGGCGGTTTTCTATACGAAGAGAAACAGGCAATCCAAACTTCAAAAGATATAAGTGAAGCACATGGAGCATTCTATGAAGCCATACTCAAAAGATTTAAGTGAAGTGCAATGAGCATTATATAAATCAACCAAGTACTATCTCATACCATCATGGTGCATAAAAGAAAAATGAAAACTAAATGCAAAAGACGCTCCAAGACTTGCACATATCGCATGAACAAAACGAATACAAAAACATACCGATACTTGTTGAAGAAAGAGGGGATGCCTTCCGGGGCATCCCCAAGCTTAGACGCTTGAGTCTCCTCGAATATTTACTTGGGGTGCCTTGGGCATCCCCAAGCTTGAGCTCTTGCCTCTCTTCCTTTTCCTCATATCGAGACCTCCTCGTTTAGACACTTCATCCACACAAAACTTCAACAGAAAACTCGGTAAGATCCGTTAGTATAATAAAGCAAATCACCACTCTAAGTACTGTTGCAAACCAATTCATATTTTGTTTTTGCATTGTTTCTACTGTAATATAACTTTTCCATGACTTAATGCACTAATATAAATTGATAGATTCATCAAAACAAGCAAACTATGCATCAAAAACGGAATCTGTCAAAAAGAACAGTCTGTAGCAATCTGAACATTCACCATACTTCTGGTACTCCAAAAATTGTACCAAAATTAGGAAAAATAAAAAAGCTGTACATAAAGACAATGCAAAAAGAATAAGAACCGTTTGACGTTCCAGTTAAAAATGTAAAATCGCGCACTACAGCCAAAGTTTCTGTCCTGCACCGTACAAACCAACAAGCATTGTAAACATCCTAAAGGCAAACCTTGACACATTATTTTTATAATACAATGGAATTGTACAAGGGGATAATTATTTTTGATGAAAAGTTTCTGTAATCAAGATTCACAAAGTTTCCGTGAGTATGAACAAAGTTCAAGGCTAGCTCCCACTTCAACAATGCTTGTCTTTCTCACTTTCACTTTCCTTTTTGAAAAGTTTTTAGGTTCCCCTATTTATTTTTTTGTTTTTAAACTATATGAAAGCACTCAACAGAAATAAATGACTCTCTAAAACTTCCGGGTTGTCTTCCTGGCAGCGCTTTCTTTAAAGCCATTAAGCTAGGCATATAGTGCTCAAGTAATGAATCCACCCGGATCCCAAAGTATATCAAAGCCAATTTTAATTAACAATGATTTGTAATTTAGTAGTGAGCACAAAGTAAAAAATATCATGCAACAACGAAGTTTAACTCTCTTCCTATGCATCGGCATGTCATAAAGGAACAATTCATGCACACATAGTAAAGGCCAATGCATAGTATAAACAGTTTCTTGCAATTCTATCGTGTTGGAAACATAGAGAGGTGGAGATATAGTTCCTCTCTCATAATAATTGCAAGTAGGAGCAGAAAGCACATGCATATTATATCTATCAAAATCATCATGTGTAGTAGTAAAACGCAGCCCATCAATATAATCCTTAATAAGCACAAACTTCTCCGATATAGTGTAGTTTGGAGAATTCAAAAAGATAATAGGACTATCATGCGTGGGTGCAATAGCAACAATTTCATGTTTAACATAAGGAACTATAGCAAGTTCATCTCCGTAAGCATAATTCATATTGGCATCTTGGCCACAAGCATAGTAAGCATCATCAAAAAGGGATATTTCAAGATAATCAACGGGATCATAGCAATCATCATAGCAATCATCCTTCGGTAAGCACGAAGGGGAATTAAACAATGTATGAGTTGAAGAGTTACTCTCATTAGAAGGTGGGCACGGGTGAATAATCCGCTCTTCCTCCTTTTGTTCTTTGCTCTCCTCATCATGTTTTTCATCCAATGAGCTCACAGTTTCATCAATTTCTTCTTCCATCACTTCCTGCAAAATATTAGTCTCTTCTTGGACAGCGGAGACTTTCTCAACAAATGCATTAATATTGTAATTGTATTCATAATTTTCATAGCAATATCTAAGTATAGCTAAATTTTCTTGTCTATAAACTGAATCATCAAAATCGTCAAACGCTTTAAACATAGATTCAATCTCATAAGCACCCATAAAAGCAACAAATTCTTCTATTTGTTCCACATCATACTAATCATATCTACCATTAGCATAAGAAGCTAAGGTTTCATTATCATTGAATTTGCAGGAAAAAGGAAGGTGTGGAGCCTTCATCCTAGAGCAACAAGTATAATCATGTATCAAACATAGTTGACGAGCATACCAACGCAACATAGAAATTTGATCCCATAATAGTTTCCCTTTTTGTGTCAGGCGATAATCCCTAAAGTATTCACGTTGATCCAACGTGTCGCCCATAACATAATTGAATGGGGGTTTTCTCAGGATTATCAAAGTAGTACATAATATCTTGAACATAACGAGCATCAAGGGTTTTAGGGGGTTCCCCATCTCCATGAGTAGCATCTACACCTAATTTTTTTTGTATTTCGTGTTCCATATCCATAACTAAAGATAGAAAACAACTTAGAACAGCAAATAAAAATTACTTAGTGATAAAGCAAACAAGCACACACGAGAATATTCATCCCATGCTATGACTCCCCGGCAGCGGCGCCAGAAAGAGGTCTTGATAACCCGCAAGTATTTCGTGATCAATTGTAGCCTCTTTTGATAAGTAAGAGTGTCAAACCCAACGAGGAGCTAAAGGTAGAACAAATATTCCCTCAAGTTCTATCAACCGCCAATACAACTCTACGCACGCTTACTGTTCGCTTTACCTAGAACAAGTATGAAACTAGAAGTACTTTGTAGGTGTTGTTGGAAAGGTTTGCAAGATAATAAAGAGCACGTAAATATAAACTAGGGGCTGTTTAGATAAAGAAGCAATAAATTAAATATAGCGAGTGTGGAAAAGTGGTGGTACGAGTTGTGAAATTGTCCCTAACCAATTGACTACGTTACTAGACCGATATCAAGTTTTATGTGGGAGAGGCATAAGCTAACATACTTTCTCTTCTTGGATCATATGCACTTATGATTGGAACTCTAGCAAGCATACACAACTACTAAAGATCATTAAGGTAAAACCGAACCATAGCATTAAAGTATCAAGTCCCCTTTATCCCATATGCCACAACCCCCTTACTCGGGTTTATGCTTCTGTCACTCAAGCAACCCACTATAAGCGAATCATGAACGTATTGCAACACCCTAAAGCGGGAATCCCTCACGCTTGCGCGACACGGAGGGCACAATAGGACAGCAACATAACCACAAGCAAATTAAACCAATCATAGTAATTCATCAATCATCGGTAGGACAAGGAAAATCTACCCAGACATCATAGGATGGCAACACATCATTGGATAATAATATGAAGCATAAAGCATCATGTTCAAGTAAAGGGTACAACGGGTTGCGGGAGAGTGGACCGCTGAATGAAGGGGGAAGGTGATGGAGATGTTGGTGAAGATGGCGGAGGTGTTGGTGAAGATCGCGGTGATGATGATGGCCCCCGGCAGCGCTCCGGCGCCACCGGAAGCAAGGGGAAGAGAGCCCCCTTCTTATTCTTCTTCCTTGACCTCCTCCCTAGATGGGAGAAGGGTTTCCCCTCTGATCCTTGGCTCCCATGGTGTGGGAGGGGCGAGAGCCCCTCCTAGATTGGATCTATCTCTTTGTCTCTCTCTATTTCTGCGTTCCTAGATTCTGCCCCTTCACCGTTTCTTTTATATCCGGAGATCCGTAACTCCGATTGGGGTGAATCTTTCGCCCAGATTTTTCTCATAAAATTAGCTTTCTTGCGGCAAAAGAAGAGTCAACCGCCTTACGGGTGGCCCAGGAGAGTGCGAGGTGCGCCCGGGGGGGAGGGCGCGCCCCCTATCTCCTGGCCACCTCGGGCACCGTTTCGCGTTGATTATTCCTCCGGAAAATCCCAAATATTCCAAAATAATTCTCCGTCCATTTTTCTCACGTTTGGATTCCATTTGATATTGGGTTTCTGCGAAACATAAAACATGCAACAAATCGGAACTGGCACTCGATCAATATGTTAGTCCCAAAAATAGTATAAATTGTTGCCTAAATTATATGAAAGTTGAATAATATTGGCATGGAACAATTAAAAATTATAGATACGACGGAGACGTATCAGTGGGGAAAAGTGCGCAAACCTCTGCAGAGTGTACAAACTAATGATGGTTAGCCGTGTCCCCGGTTATGGACATCTTGAGTATTTGGTTCTTGGATTATCATGTTGATCTCATCACTCTAAATATAATTTGATTGGGTTTAATGATGATGCTTAATTGGGATTGAGTTGGAGGAACCTTCTCAATGTTTAACAACCACCATGATATTAAATAAAATTTATTCCTTTGTTGTAGGAAAAAATTGGCTTTATGCAAAACTGTAACCATAGAGCTTTCCACCAGCCATATATGCATGTAGTGATAACAATTATTCTGTTCATTACTCTATGTGTTACATTGCCAGCAATTCCATGTGCTGACCCGTTTCGGGCTGCAACGTTTCATGTTACAGACTTTTCAGACGACGAGTAAGGTGCCATAGGTCATTGTCTTTCACTCAGCTATGCCGTTGGAGTTGATGGACTCGCTTTATCTTCCAAGCCTTCCGCTGTTATCGTTTTTAGATGGCCTTAAGCCATATAATTGTAATAAGTTCTCTTTTGAGACATTGAATGTAATAAGTGTGTGATTGCTACTCTATTATAAATCCTCAAGTACTGTGCATGTCAGCATTACCGATCTAGGGATTGCACAGATGCACAGAGATCAGACTGTTTGAGGTCTGGTCGCTACAAGATGGTATCAGAGCACATGCTGACTGTAGGGCACGACCACTAAGCTAAAACCATAGGTCACTCCTCTCTTCTCATTTCTGACCCCTCTCCTTTTCTACTCAATAGGATGGCAGATGTAAGGAACAAGTTCACACAACCGGATGAAGATACACCTTTTGGACGACACTTGAAGGAAGTTACTAGGTATCTGAACATCGGAATACCAAGCTTCATCGGGACCTACATCGCCACTTTACCAAAAGAGGAGCGTTGGATGATAAGATTTCAAGTTCCAGGGAGGACGTTCATGCCAGTCACTGAGCCCATAGAGTTTTCCTTTGATGCACCAACCTGGAGTCTAGGAAAGAGCATGGCAGCTCACATCACCATGGGACGCATTGGAGAAGTTTACCACAAGGATCTCAAGGATACTATCTACCAAATTTGTGGGCGCCGAGATGAGCAATGGGAGATGATCAACACCAGGAGGGATAGATCCATTGCAGCTTTTATCCAGGAGTTAAACAAGCACATTCATCGCCAGGAGAACCAGATGTGCGCAAGCATGATAGATCTGAAGAAGGAAATGACCAGGATCATGGAACTGCAGGAAGGACTCAAGTCTACACGCGATGGATATGAGGAGGAAATGACGATACTCGTGGAGAAGAATGACGATTTGACGAGGAAGCTAGGAGTATTCATGGGAGACCCCGCGCCAGGAGGAGAAGACGACGATTCCAGTTGTCCGGAGAACTACATCATCATTGACGACACCGACTCGGACCCTGATGATAGCAATGATCACTATGTTGATGGAGCTGGAGCAGATATCATGGAGTCTTCCATCGATTAAAACTTCTAGTCGACCACCATATCAGTAGTAGTATTCCCGCATGTATATAGTATAGTCCGAGCACTTTTGTAATGATAGTTAGACCGATTATATGCTCTTGTTTGAATTGAATGGAGTGATACGTTTGTGTTTGTCTCATGTGCATATGGGTAGTGTTTTCCCTTTAGCTCTCATTCTATTCTGCTTTCTCATCTTTTCTAAACCCATCAGATGCCTCCGAGACGCGACAATGGATTTGCTTTCCCATTGGAGCTCACTCAGCTGATCCAGCAGTAGAATACCCTAATGTAGCTACTAGTCCAGAATCAGAACCAGGGGAACAACAACAACAACCCACCACCACCACCACCTATTGATCACTTAGCCCGTTTCTTGAGGCTTAATCCGTCGGTGTTCTCCAGTAGCACAGAGTCGATAGTTGCAGATGATTGGCTCCACAAGATTGGAAGGGAGTTGACCACTGCAGGATGCACAGATGCAGAGAGAGTGCGCTTTGCCGCACACCAGCTTGATGGACCCGCAACATCATGGTGGGAAAATTACAAAGCCACTTACCCCATCGACACTGTCACATGGGATCAGTTTCAGCAAGCTTTTCGTACTGCTCATGTTTCAGCAGGAGCTATGGCCATGAAGAAGTGTGAGTTTCGCAATTTGCGCCAAGGAGGACGTACAGTTGGCCAGTATGTGGATGATTTTAGTAAGTTAGCATGTTATGCCCCAGATGATGTTACTACGGATGCAGCTAAGCAGGATAAGTTTCTGGAAGGACTGAATGGTGAGCTGAGCATGCAGTTGATGGTGGCAACCTTCAACAACTACCAAGAGTTGGTAGATAGAGCTCTCATGATTGCAGGGAAGCAGCAGCAGATTGACAACCGCAAGAGGAAGTATGGACAAGGGAAGTACAATTCAGGAGCTCAGTAGAGGCCCCGTTTTACCCTGAACTCGGGAGGACACATTCACCATAACCATGGAGGCCATAATTCCAATGGAGGGAGTTCGCATAACTATAGTGGTCCCAAGAATGGAAATGGGAATGGAGGAAGCAACGGCCAGAACCGTTCCACCCAGCAACACCCGCCAAGAAGGATCTAAGTCACATTACTTGTTTCAAGTGCGAGAAGAATGGACATTACGCCATGGAGTGTTCTGAAGCTAAGAATGGAAATGGCAATGGAAGCTCTAGGAAGAAGCCCAACCCTTTCAACAGGGGACAAGTGAACCACGTTAGTGTGGAGGAGGTTGAAGCGCAACCAGATGCAGTAATTGGTAAGTTTTTGGTTAAGTCATTTACTGCAATCGTTCTTTTTGATACTGGCTCATCACATTCATACATATCAAGGGGATTTGTGGATAAGTACAACCTGCCAACCCAAGCCCTTAGGTCACCCATGTTAGTAACCTTGCTAGGAGCAGAGTATATGGCTAGCCTATGGTGTGATTGGTTACCATTAAGGATTGGTAACTACGTGTTTCCCTCAGACCTAATAGTATTGGAGTCACAAGGACTGGATGTAATATTAGGCATGGATTGGTTATCAAAGTATGTAGGGAACATTGACTGCGCCAGTAAGTCGATTCTACTCACCACCCCAGAAGGAAGAAGGATTAAGTATGTATCCCGACATGTGCCGAAGAGGACTCAAGTGAATTCCTTATCAGGAGTTGTACAAGAGGAAGTACTAGTGGTGAAGGATTTCCCTGATGTATTTCCAGAGGAGTTTCCAGGCATGCCATCAGATAGAGTCATTGAGTTTTTGATTGAGCTTTTGCCAGGCACAGGGCCAATATCTAAGAGACCGTATCAGATGCCCGCAAAGGATTCGGAGGAAATTAAGAAGAAGATTAAGGAGTTACTGGATAAAGGCTACATTCGCCCAAGTTCGTCACCAGTGCTTCTAGTGGAGAAGAAGGATGGATCGTTGAGGATGGTTGTTGATTATCGTGGATTGCATGAAGTAACGATCAAGAACAAGTACCCACTGCCGATGATCAATGATTTGTACTAGTTGCAAGGAGCTAAAGTATTTTCCAAGATCGACATGTGATCAGGATACCACCAGCTGAAGATTCGAGAGCAGGATATACCTAAGACGGCTTTTACCAAGGTACAGGCTATATGAGTATACCGTTATGTCATTTGGTCTGACTAACGCGCCTGCCTATTTCATGAACATGATGAACAAGGTGTTTATGGAGTTTTTGGATACGTTCGTTGTGGTGTTCATTGATGACATATTGGTTTACTCTAAGAATGAAGAGGAGCATAAGGAGCATTTGCGTTTGGTACTTGGGAAGCTCAGAGAACATCAGTTATATGCCAAGTTCAGCAAGTGTGAGTTTTGGTTGAAGGAAGTTGGATTTCTCAGACATGTTATATCCGGAGAAGAAATAGCAGTAGACCCCACCAAGGTTGCCACGGTGACAAATTGGAAGCACCCATGTCAGTTGGAGAGATCTGGAGCTTTTTTGGACTCGCAGGATATTACAGGAGGTTCATTGAGAATTTATCTAAGATTGCAAAGCCCATGACGGAGCTGTTGAAGAAGGACACCAAGTTCAAATGGACTGAAGAATGTGAGGCCAGTTTTCAGGAATTGAAGAAACGTTTGGTTATAGGCCCAGTGTTGATTCTTCCGGATCAACGCAATGATTATCAAGTGTATTGCGACGCTTCTCGTCTAGGACTTAGAGCAGTGTTGATGCAGGAGGGAAGAGTTGTTTCATATGCCTTACGACAGCTTAAACCCCATGAGTTGAATTATGCTACGCATGATTTGGAGTTAAGGGAAAGTTAGCACCACGTTTTCTGGGACCATACAAAGTTTTGGAACGTATGGGAGAAGTTGCTTACAAGTTGGAGTTGCCCGAAGGATTATCAGGAGTTCACGATGTGTTCCACGTTTCCCAGTTGAAGAAGTGCCACGCAGAGATGGACGATATCCCTCTGAGAGACACAGTGCCACTGGAAGCAATTCAGTTGGATAGAGATTTGACCTACGAGGAGAAACCAGTGAAGATTCTTGAGTTTGTCAACCGAGTCACACGCAGCAAGGTTATCAAGTTCTGCATAGTACAGTGGAGCCACCATACCGAGGATGAAGCCACCTGGGAACGAGAGGAAGACCTACGAAAGGACCACCCTCACCTATTTTCTAGCCAGCCCGAATCTCGAGAGCGAGATTCATCTTAAGGGGGGGGGGTAGGTTTGTAACATCCCAAATTTTCAATTTGGAATGTTATACATTAGATCATCATTGCATATCATATTTTATTGCATTTTGGGTTAATCCTAGAAATTCTACGCAACTCAAGGACCCATGGAGAGAGTTGGGGATTTCGTTATTTTCATATTTGAGTTTTCTCAAATTTTGAAAAGAGGATCATTTGGTTTTAATTATTTTTCTCTTCAAATATTTCTAATATGAAAATAAAAGAGAGGGGATAAAATGACTTCCCCAAAATAAAGAAATATTGAAGGGAAAATATTAAAATCAAATAAGATTTTTATTCGGAATTTTATCGCTATTTTATTTGAATTAGGAAAAAATACATTTTTCAAAATTGCATTAGAGGCCCAAATAAATGTTCACTTTGTCCGCTATATTTTTAGAGGATGGGGAAAATTTATTTCAGGATTTTTGGAGTCCATTTAGTATTTCTTTTCTTTGTTTTTCTGCGCGTCAGAATATTAAAAAAAAAGTCCCACCGACCTAACCGGGCTGTGTCCGCCTGGGACACTAGCCCCGGCCAGCCCTTTAAAGCCGTGAGGGCCCGAGCCGCCGCCAGCCCTCGAAACCCTAGTTCCCCGCCCCGCCGCCGCCGGATTCACCGCCGCCGCTGCCGCGTTCTGCCGCTTCCGCCGCGTCGTCTCGCCATCGCCGCCCTTCCGCGCCGCCGCCGGAGTTGCTCGTCGCCGAAGCCGCCCCGCCGGAGTTCCACCGCCGCCGTCGGAGTTCTCGCCGCTGCCGCCGCCCATCCCGAGGTAGCCGCTGTTTTTTTTGAGAAAACCGTTCTGTTTTATTTCGAAAACCTAGATTCATTTTTTAGATCGGTTTTAATTTTTTTCCAGTTTAGTTAAATAGCGGACGTTCGTCTGTACATTCGTTTTAAAAAACGGTGTTCATCTATTAGCCGCAGACAGCGAACGTTCGTTCGTTAGCCTATTCGCCAGTTTTTATTTTTCCACGGTTTTTTCGCGATTATTTTCGATTGCGATTTCTGCCCTGATTTTTGTTTTAGTTTATATTTTTGCTCGTTTGTCGGAAGCAGGCTATTCAAGCGCCTAGATCTTTGTCTTGAAACCCTCTTTCTGTTTAATCAACTTGAACAAGATTTTGGTACTGTAAAATTTGACTTTAGTCCAGATTAGTAAATGGATCTTGTTTCTTTCGCAGTTTGAGTTTCGTTGCTTCGTTTGATTTGATTCTTTTTGCAAACCAGATTTCTTAAGTTGAACTTTCTGGTTAGATCTCTTATTTGAGTTTTACCTGTGCTTCTAGTTGAGTGCTTATTGTATGCTTTGTTTGTTTGCGATAGAGTACCCGGAGTGCGAAGCGTGCTACTACGAGTATCTAGGTTTCACAGATCATCAGCAAGGCAAGTAACACTTTGATCATACCTCTTTACTACCCAGTTTTTATGCATTAGATCAATCCTCAAACAATTGCATGGTTAGGATCTGTTTAACATGTGGGTTTGGGAAGTAGATGATGAGGTAGAACCTATTGCCCTGTTTATTATCAAACTTTTGGGAGTTACTTCTATGTTATGCTATTATTGCTATGCTATGCTCATAGACGTGGTTTGGGTGAGTGTATCCATGACATATGTGAGTATTGTTAATTTATGGTTGACTTAAGGTGGCTACTTAAATACACATCTGGGTGGATTGCTTGAGGCACCCTGGAGTACCAAGTGGTTGTCAGGGCACCTGGAGAATCCAGTGTTGTCCTAGGATATCCCGGAGTACCCGTGTGATCATCCTACGGTCCGCCACCTGGGCTCAAAGGGGTCATAAGATTATTCATGCTAGAAAATTTCGTGTGCAGCCACAAGCCAATATGGGCTCTGGCATAGTTGAGTAAGTTGTGTGAAGCTCTTGAAGAGGTAGACTAGCAGATGTAGTGAGAGTTAATGCTTCAAAAAGACTGTGTCTCGAATCTCCGACCATGGATGTATTCGAGTCTTGTGGGGAAAAGTGCGCAAACCTCTGCAGAGTGTATAAACTAATCATGGTTAGCTGTGTCCCCGATTATGGACGTTTTGTGTATCTAGTTCTTGGATTATCATGTTGATCTCATCACTCTAAATATAATTTGATTGGGTTAATGATGATGCTTAATTGGGATTGAGTTGGAGGAACCTTCTCAATGTTTAACAACCATGATAGTTAAATAAAATTTATTACTTTGTTGTAGGAAAAAAATGGCTTTATGCAAAACTGTAACCATAGAGCTTTCCACCAGCCATATATGCATGTAGTGATAGCAATTATTCTGTTCATTACTCTATGTGTTACATTGCCAGCATATTCCATTTGCTGACCCATTTTGGGCTGCAACATTCATGTTGCAGACTTTTCAGACGGCGCGTAAGGTGCCATAGGTCGTTGTCTTTCACTCATGCCGTTGGAGTTGATTGACTCACTTTATCTTCCAAGCCTTCCGTTGTTATCGTTTTTAAATGGCCTTAAGCCATATTATTATAATAAGTTCTCTTTTGAGACATTCGATGTAATAAGTGTGTGATTGCTACTCTGTTATAAATCCTCGAGTATCATGCGTGTCAGCATTACAGATCCAGGGATGACACTAATGCACAGAGATCAGACTGTTTGAGGTCTGGTCGCTACAGGACGGCCCAAAGAATGTCATGCAGCTGCGTCTCCGGCCTGTCCAGGACGAAAAGCCCATTTTCTGTCATGATTTTTTTGTCATAGAAGTAGGAGCCCACCACATCTATTCCAGGAGAAGAACCTCATGGGGGGTCCGGATCTAAACTCCGGAATTAGCGCCCACTTAGTGCGGCACGGCTCGATGATATAGAACCACTCCTGTTGCCAGATCTTCACGGTCTCCACGAAGGCCCCTTTGGGCCACGTGGTGTTGGGCAGCATGCTGATCATCGCTCCTCCGCAGTCGGCATGCTGCCCGTCGACCACCTTCGGCTTCACATTGAAGACCTTGAGCCATAGTGTAAGTGCATCTAGTGCCCCTTAGTGATTTTGGTGTATTGAAGACTTATAGGTTAAGGGACTAATTTGTTTGTTAGTGTACACAGGCTCTATAAGTCGATGAGGAGTTTGATACTTACAATGAATGTTGACCCCTAAAAATGAATGTCTTCAGCTGAAGACTTTGGTTCTCCTGAATACTTTGAAAGTGAAGAAATTGGTGTGACCTTGAAGACTTGGATATTCATGCGAGGATTATGAAGCGTGAAGACTTTTGTTTTCGGAGTTTCATTTTCTCCTTCTTGAGTCATAGGAAACACCGTAAAGGGGGTCGAGGTAATACTAAGGAAACTGATTTCCTAGTGATGCTCATCTCAAAAGCCTACACCTACCCAATCCTTTCGAGTGAAGCCATTGGAAATCTCATATCATTTCAGTCAATTTCTTCAGTGACAGAGACGAAGATCTTCTGGTCTCTGAGGAATTTGTTCTGACTGAGGAGTTAGGAATTCAACAGCGCGGATTGCCTACACAGTGAGGAACATGATAGCCCTGAGGAATTCGAACCTCAAATCTGACTTTTGCTGTGCTACGCGCCAGCTGTCCAAAATATACTACCACCTAACAGTCATATCATTGAAGGGCATTTATGTCTTATCATGTTGGGTTGCTCCCAAGGCTATAAATAGTCGCCCCCCTAAAACCACTAGCCGGTTGGCTACTCCAAGAGAAACTGACACTTGTCAATTGAGAGCATCCCATCCTCCGAGGACTTTGAGCGAAAATCATCAAGTGAGGAAAACCCAAGTCCCAAACCCAAACCTACAAACCCAAAGTGATTGAGCATCACTGAAGAGATTGTTCCTGTGTGGAACCGACACTTGTTACCTTTGAGGACTGTGTATCCTCCAGACGGTTAGGCATCATGGTTTGAGCATCCAAGAGGAATTATGGATCGCCGAGTGACCAAGTCTGTGAAGGTTTGGAAGTCACCTGTGAAGACTTACCACGAGGGTTGGGCCAGGTCTGTGTGATCTTAGCTCAAGGAGAATACGGTGAGGACTGTGTGTCCAGGACTATGTGTCCTCGAGTTTAAATACTCAGCCGCTCCAACCAGACGTACAACTCTCACAGCAGTTGGAACTGGTCTATCAAATCATTGTCTTCACCAAGCCTACTAGTTCTATTTTCTCAACCCTTTCATTTCCTCATTCATGTGTTGATGAACCAGATCATTACTGTTTGAAGACTTTGACTGAAGACTTTCTCTATTTCCTCAATCCTATTTCTTCAGTCTCATTATCTTCAACCTGCTTATCCTGTGTTTACGCTTTCTGTATTCTATGTTTGCTTTTCATTTCATCATGATGACTATGCTATTGCTCTGTTATGCTTATACCTGAGTACTATTCCGCTGCTAGTTGTTCGTGACTTAGAAATTTCCTCACCCTGAAACTCCTCAGTGACAAATTTGTAAAAATTGCCTATTCACCCCCCTCTAGTCGACTTAACGCACTTTCAATTGGTATCAGAGCAAGGTACTCCCTTGTTCTGTGTGATCTTTGTTTAACCGCCTGGAGTTTTAGTTATGTCGACTGCAGGAATGAAGAAAGTGACTTGCCCCATCTTTGACGGTCATAAGTATCCCAAGTGGAAGGCCATGATGAAGAAGCGACACATGGCAATGAACAGCGAATTGTGGACTGTCACTGAGATTGGTCTTACTGATCTTTGCAAGATGGTGGAGGCTGATGATATTTGCAAGTACACTCTACTCAACCTCACGGCAAAGGATGTCATCTGCTCCTGTTTGTCCCAAAATCAGTTCAGGAACATCATGCATCTCAACCATGCGAAGCTTATCTGGGACCGACTCTCTGAGGTCTATGAAGGCCATCGAACTTGTCATGATCCTTGGTTTGAGGATTTCAAGGAATCTCTCATGGAGATGACTTTCGCCCTAGAATCATCATCCACTGCACCATGCCTTATGGCAAAGGGTGCCAAGGTAACTGAATGCTACCTTTTCGAACATAGTGATGATGAATCGGGTGATGAATTTGGACCCAGCTACGTTAAACTTGCTTCCCTTGCCACTAAACAACAAAGAGCTCTTGAAAAAGTTCAGAACATGCTTGATGAAAGCAATGATATGTTGGGTGAGGAATTGAATCGAACTTAGATTTGACATATAGTCTTCAAAAACTTCAGTATAAGTTTGACAACCTTCAATATCATCATAACACTCTCTTAACTGATCATGAGAAGCTTTCTTATGAATTTCTTCAGAGAAAGCAAGATCTTGAGAAGTTAAAAGTGAGTTATGAAGATCTTCAGAAGGAAAACGATTCATTGCATGCTTAACAGATCAGTTCTGCTCAGGAAGAATTTATTCCAGCATGTCTGAAATGCATTGAGCGTGAATCTACAAATTCTTTACCTGAATGTTCAAATGTTCAAATGCTTCTATTGCTGCAAATTCTTCAACTATCTCCGTGGTCACAAATTCCTCATATGAGGATACCACAAGTATCATTGACGATAATGCAGGGCTGAAGGAATTGTATGTGACAGGCATTTACAAAAGCCTCAAAGGGCATCAGACTCTTTGTGATGTGCTCAAAAAGCAGATCTTGAACAGGAACCCTAGGAAAGAGGGTATTGCCTTTGAGAGGAAACTCAATGTTGATGGGACCTACTGGAAACCTGAGCAGTATCCCAAAACCTCATGGGTTGCTGCGAAAAGACCTCCTGTAGATCCATGCACTTTATCTGGCTTTACTTGTGATTCTTCATATTCCTCTGATGAGTCATTTGACTCTAACTATAAATTGTTCAAGAATCAAAATGGTGAAGTATTTGCTCGATATGTTGGAACTAACTGCAGGAACGGTACCCGATGAAGAAAATCTGGGTTCCCAAAAGGTGCCTTGAAAATCTTAAGGTGAACATCATCATGATGCCACCAATGAAGAAAAGGAACCCCACATCAAATTCTTCATATGGACCAAATTTTTCATCAGGATCAAAATCCTCATATGAACATCATCGTGCTAACACTTCTGTTTCCCAAGGAAAGCCTAAAGGCTATGAATATGTGCATTATTCTTCAAACCATTATGTTCATAAGCCTCGAAGAATTTCTCTGCTTATTCATATGCTTATCCTAACCACTCTTCTATGAAACGAAGTGCACTGGCTTCAATGCCATCTTTTTCATATGGAGCTCGCAGAATGATGAACTCTTTGCCACCCCTCCAGATGTGGGTGGTGAAGAAATATAACTAATCTCTTATGCAGGGTCAGGTCTCTAGACGAACTTAATCGTATGAATAATTTGTTGGGGACTGATAACCCACAAGTATAGAGGATCACAACATTTTTCGAGGGTAGAGTATTCAACCCAAATTTATTGATTCAACACAAGGGGAGCCAAAGAATATTCTCAAGTATTAGCAGCTGAGTTGTCAATTCAACCACACCCGGATAACTTAGTATCTGCAACAAAGTATTTAGTAGCAAAGTAGTATGGAAGTAACGGTAACAGTAGCAGTTTTTTAGTAATTGTAACAGTGTGAACGGTAAAGTAACTAAACAAAGAGCAATATGTGGAAAGCTCGTACGCATTGGATCAGTCATGGATAATTATGTCGGATGCGATTCCTCATGTAATGGTTATAACATAGGGTGACACAGAACTAGCTCCAGTTCATCAATGTAATGTAGGCATGTATTCCAAATATAGTCGTATGTGCTTATGGAAAAGAATTTGCATGACATCTTTTGTTCTACCCTCCCGTGGCAGCGGGGTCCTATTGGAAACTAGGGGATATTAAGGCCTCCTTTTAATAGAGTACCGGACCAAAGCATTAACACTTAGTGAACTCCTCAAACTACGGTCATCACCGGTAAGTTTCCCGATTATTGTCACTCCGGGGTTAATGGATCATAACACATAATAGGTGACTATAGACTTGCAAGATAGGATCAAGAACTCACATATATTAAATGAAAACATAATACGTTCGGATCTAAAATCATGGCACTCGGACCCTAGTGACAAGCATTAAGCATAGCAAAGTCATAACAACATCAATCTTAGAACATAGTGGATACTAGTCCTGGCCATCTCAGGCCCGGCCCTAAAATCCAGGGCCTAGGCCCGATGGGCTTGCTCGTGGGCTGGGCTTGGGCCTAAGTTTTGAGCCCACCAGCAGGGCCTGGACGGGCTTGGGTTTGGCATATTGGCATTTTAAGGAAGAGGCCCGGCCCACGGCCCTAAGCCCTAAGGGCTTTTGAGGGCTTTTTACCAGATGGGCCGGACTTGGGTTTGAAAAGTAGGCCCGATGGTAGGGCCTGGGAGGGCCCGGGCCTCAGTTTTCTGCAATGGGCTTTTTTAGGCCCGGCCCATGGCCAGATATAGTGGATACTAGGGATTAAACCCTAACAAAACTAACTCGATTACATGGTAAATCTCATCCAACCCATCACCGTCCAGCAAGCCTACGATGGAATTACTCACGCACGACGATGAGCATCATGAAATTTGTGATGGAGGATGGTTGATGATGACGATGGTGACGAATCCCCCTCTCCGGAGCCCCAAACGGACTCCAGATCAGCCCTCCCGAGAGAGTTTAGGGCTTGGCGGCGGCTCCATATCGTAAAACGTGATGAATCCTTCTCTCTAATTTTTTTCTCCCCGAACGTGAATATATGGAGTTGGAGTTGAGGTCGGTGGAGGTCCAGGAGCCCCACAAGGCAGGGGGGCGCGCCCTGGGTGTGCGCCCCCACCCTTGTGGACAGGGTGTGGGCCCCCTGCCGTTGATTCCTTCGCCAATATTTTTTATTAATTCCAAAAAGTTGCTCCGTGGATTTTCAGGTCATTCCGAGAACTTATATTTCTGCACAAAAGTAACACCATGGCAGTTCTGCTGAAAACAGCGTTAGTCCGGGTTAGTTCCATTTAAATCATGCAAGTTAGAGTCCAAAACAAGGGCAAAGTTTTTGGAAAAGTAGATATGACAGAGACGTATCAACTCCCCCAAGCTTAAACCTTTGCTCGTCCTCAAGCAATCCAGTTGACAAACTGAAAGTGATAAAGAAATTTTTTACAAACTCTGTTTGCTCTTGTTGTTGCAAATATGTAAAGTCAGCATTCAAGTTTTAAGCAAAGATTATGAACAAACCATATTTACAATAACACCTAGGTCTCTTGTTTACTCATATCAATGGCAGAATCAACTAGCGAGCAATAATAATAAATCTCGGATGACAACACTTTCTCAAAACAATGATAATATGATATAACAAGATGGTATCTCGCTAGCCCTTTCTGAGACCGCAAAACATAAATGCAGAGCACCTCTGAAGATCAAGGACTGACTAAACATTGTAATTCATGGTAAAAGAGATCCAGTCAAGTCGTACCCAATATAAACTAATAGTAATGCATGCAAATGGCAGTGGTGCTCTCCAGCAGGTGCTTTTTAATAAGAGGGTGATGACTCAACATAAAAGTAAATAGATAGGCCCTTCGCAGAGGGAAGCAGAGATTTGTAGAGGTGCCAGAGATCGATTTTAAAATAGAGATGAATACAATTTTGAGCGGTATACTTTCACTGTCAATGCAGCAACTATGAGATCTCGATATCTTCAATTCTACACACATTATAGGCGGTTCCCAAACAGAATGGTAAAGTTTATACTCCCCTGCCACCAACAAGCATCAATCCATGGCTTGCCCGAAACAACGGGTGCCTCCAACTAGCAACAATCCTGGGGGAGTTTTGTTTAATTATTTTGATTTTCTTTGATCTTTTTGATCATGGGACTGGGCATCCCGGTTATCAGCCATTTTCTCGTGAATGAGGAGCAGAGTCCACTCCTCTTGAGAATAACCCACCTAGCATGGAAGATACAGACTGCCCTAATTGATACATGAGCTGCTCGAGCATACAAAACAGAATTTCATTTAAAGGTTTGGAGTTTGGCACATACAAATTTACTTGGAACGATAGGTAAATACCGCATATAGGAAGGTATGGTGGACTCGTATGGAATAACTTTGGGGTTTATAGAGTTTGGATGCACAAGCAGTATTCCCGCTTAGTACAGATGAAGGCTAGCAAAAGACTGGGAAGCGACCAACTGAGAGAGCGACAACAGTCATGAACATGCATTAAAATTAATCAACATTGAGTGCAAGCATGAGTAGGATATAGTCCACCATGAACATAAATATCGTGGAGGCTATGTTGATTTTGTTTCAACTACATGCATGAACATGTGCCAAGTCGAGCCACTTGAATCATTCAAAGGAGGATACCATCCTATCATACCACATCACAACCATTTTAATAGCATGTTGGCATGCAAGGTAAACCATTATAAGCTCCTAGCTAATTTAGCATGGCATAAGCAACTATAATCTCTAATTGTCATCACAAACATGTTAATTCATAATAGGCTGAATCAGGAACGATGAACTAATCATATTTACAAAAACAAGAGAGGTCGAGTTCATACCAACTTCTCTAATCTCAATCATTTCATCATATATCGTCATTATTGCCTTTCACTTGCACGACCGAACGGTGTGGATAATAATAACAGTGCACGTGCATTGGACTAAGCTGGAATCTGCAAGCATTCAATGCAAGGGAGAAGACAAGGTAATATGGGCTCTTGGTTAAATCAACAATAATGCATATAAGAGCCACTCGACATTTTTATCATGGTCTTCTCCTCTCGACCCCCAAAGAAAAGAAAAGAAATAAAACTATTTACACGGGAAAGCTCCCAACAAGAAAGAGAAGAACGAGAAATCTTTTTGGGTTTTCTTTTAATTACTACTACTACATGCATGGAAAGAAAAATAGCTAAAGTTATAACTAATTTTTTTGGTTTTTCTTAAGGTTATTCAAACACACAAGAAGAAAACTAGAAAAAGAAATTAAACTAGCAAGGATAGTACAATGAAAAAGTATGAGCACCGACAACTAGAATGAGTGTGTGAACATGAATGTAATGTTGGTGAGAAGTACGTACTCCCCCAAGCTTAGGCTTTTGGCCTAAGTTGGTCTATGCCCATGGATAGCCCGACGGATATCCAAAGTTGTAACTGGGGTCATACTGAGACGCAACAGCTACTGCCTCACGGGCTGCAACTTGGAGGCGGGCCGCCTCCGTCCTCCTCTCGTACTCGTTCGCCTCCTCCCTGGTTATAATATATCTCCTTTTTGCCTGAAAGTCAAATAAACCAGGGGCAGGGAGAGCAACATGGACAGTGCGACGTCTGTCAAAGATTAGTCGGTATTGGAGGAATTGTTCATTCCTCTCAAGAAACTGATGGTTAACCATGGCATTATAATCTAGATAAGCAGGAGGCAACTCCCTGTCACCTCCATGTACGGGTATACTAAGAAAATTAGCCACACGAGTTGCATAAATCCCTCCAAACAAGTCTCCATCTAAACCATTATTATGCAACCTACGTGCAACAATTGCCCCCAAGTTATATTGTTTATCACCTAATACAACACTCTTGAGAACACTAATATGTGGGACACACATGTGACAAGCTTCATCTTTACCATTAATGCATCTACCTGTGAAGAGAGCAAAATAATGTATAGTAGGAAAACGAATGCTCCCTATGGTGGCTTCTGCTATTTCTCTGGATTCTCCCACAGTGATACTAGCAAGAAAGTCTTTATATTCAGATTTACGAGGTTCATTAACATTGCCCCACTGCAGGAGTTTACAAGCAGTAGTAAAATCTTCTAGGTCCATGGTATATGATTTATCATAAAGATCAAATAAAACATTGTGAGAGTTGCACGAAGATGTGAATTTAAACCTTCTCACAAAGGAATCAGTAAGGTAGTAGTGTTGGGAGCACTTATCTGTCATGAAGTCCTCAAGATCGGCATTATGCACGTACGCGTAAAATTCATCCTTAATGCCTGCTTGGATCATAAAATCTTCTGACAGCCATTCACAAGGCCACACTTGAGCTTCCCTTGGTGGTTCATCGTCCGACTCTCGTATTGCGAGCATGGGTCCTTGCTTCCTTGAAGAACTGCCTTGGTACATTTTCCTAGACATATTTCTTCCTCTGACAAATTTCTGAAATTTTTAGTAACTCAAAATAAAAGTGAGCCAAACTCAACAAAATTGATAGCAACTACTCCCACAAGTGCCTAGAGACTATATCATGCATTAAAACTACTTGGGACCATATAAATTTGACATGCAAGCTCAAGAATAGGGTCACCTAGGCAGTAAAAATTTGCAATGAATAAAGCACTAGAACAAAAACTAATTGGACCATTGGAGGAGTCACATACCAAAGAACAACCCCCCAAAGCAGTTTTGTGAATGGAGCTTTGAGCAAGGAGATCAAAAATGGCAGCAAAATGAGCTAGAACTCGTGCTTGAGCTGGATAGTGATTTTTTGGGGAGGAAGAAGAAGAGCATGGGTGCAGGAATAAGTGGAGGGGGCCACCATGGGCCCCCGAGGCAGGGGGCGCGCCCTGGACCCTCGTGGCCAGGTGCTTGATCCCCCTGCTGTGTTCTCAGTGCCAGATATTCTCAAATATTCCAGAAAAAATCATACTAAATTTTTAGGGCATTTGGAGAACTTTTATTTTCGGGGTATTTTTTATTGCAAGGATAAATCAGAAAACAAACAGAAAAATACTAATTTTGCTTTATTTAATCTAAATAACAGAAAGTAAAAAGAGGGTACAGAAAGTTATGCTTTCTAACTTCGTCCGTCTCATGCTCATCAAAAGGAATCCACTAACAAGGTTGATCAAGTCTTGTTAACAAACTCATTCCGAATCGCATGAAACCGGAGAAATTTTGAATAACACTAGGTTACCTCAACGGGGATATGCACATCCCCAATAATGAGAATATCATATTTCTTCTTGACAGTAGGAAGAGGAAATTCAAAACCTCAAATAAGAATCGATGGAATTTTTCCAATAGAATTGATACTGTGGACTTGAGGTTGTTTCCTCGGAAAGTGTACCGTATGCTCATTACCATTAACATGAAAAGTGACATTGCCTTTGTTGCAATCAATAACAGCTCCTGCAGTATTCAAAAAGGGTCTACCAAGGATAATTGACATACTATCATCCTCGGGAATATCAAGAATAACAAAGTCCGTCAAGATAGTAACGTTTGCAACCACAACAGACACATCCTCACAAATGCCGACATGTATAGCAATTGATTTATCTGCCATTTGCAACGATATTTTAGTAGGTGTCAACTTATTCAATTCAAGTCTACGATATAAAGAGAGAGGCATAACACTAACACCAGCTCAAAGATCACATGAAGCAGTTTTAACATAGTTTCTTTTAATGGAGCATGGTATAGTTGGTACTCCTGGATCTCCTAGTTTCTTAGGTATTCCACCCTTAAAAATATAATTAGCAAGCATGGTGGAAATTTCAGCTTCCAATATATTTCTTTTATTTGTAATAATATATTTCATGTACTTAGCATAAGGATTCACTTTAAGCATATTAGTCAAACGCATACGCAAAAAGATAGGTCTAATCATTTCAGCAAAGCACTCAAAATCCTCATCATCCTCTTTCTTGGATGGTTTAGGAGGAAAAGGCATGGGTTTCTGAACCCATGGTTCTCTTTCTTTACTGTGCTTCCCAGCAACAAAGTCTCTCTTATCATAATGTTGATTCTTTGATTGTGGGTTATCATGATCAATATCTGGTTCAATCTCTACATCATTATTATTGCTAGGTTGAGCATCAACATGAACATCATCATTAACATTATCACTAGGTTCATGCTCATCGCCAGATTGTGTTTCAGAATAATAAATAGAAATATCATTGGGATTCTCAGGTGTGTCAACAACAGGTTCACTAGAAGCATGCAAAGTCCTATCATTTTTCTTTTTCTTCCTCTTAGAAGGACTAGGTGCATCAACATTATTTCTCTAAGAATCTTGCTCAATTCTCTTAGGGTGGCCCTCAGGATACAAAGGTTCCTGTGTCATTTTACCCGTTCTAGTTGCTACTCTAACAGCAAAGTCATGTTTATTATTTAATTCATCGAGCAAATCATTTTGAGCCTTAAGCACTTGTTCTACTTGAGTGGTAACCATGGAAGCATGTTTACTAATGAGTTTAAGTTCACCCTTAACTCTAGACATATAATCACTCAAGTGTCCAATCATATAAGCATTTCTTTTCAGTTGTCTACCAACGTAAGCATTGAAGTTTCCTTGTTTAGCCATAAAGTCATCAAATTCATCCAAGCATTGGCTAGCAAACTTAGTGGACGGGATTTCAACTTTATCATATCTATAGAGAGAATTTGCCTTTACTACCTGTGTCGGGTTATCAAGACCATGTATTTCTTCAATTGGTTGTATATTAAGGCCATGCATTTCTTCAACGGGAGGTAAATTCTGAACATCTTCAGCTTTAATACCTTTTTCTTTCATAGATTTCTTTGCCTCTTGCATATCTTCTGGACTGAGATAGAACACCTATTTTCTTCGGAGTTGGCCCAGGAGTTGGCTCAGGAAGTATCCAATTGTTTTCATTAGTCAACATATTATTCAATAGCAATTCAGCTTGATCGACTGTTCTTTCCCTGAAAACACAACCAACACAACTATCCAGGTGGTCTCTGGAAGCATCGACTAGTCCATTATAAAAGATATCAAGTATTTCATTTTTCTTAAGAGGATGATCAGGCAAAGCATTAAGTAATCGGAGAAGCCTCCCCCAAGATTGTGGGAGACTCTCTTCTTCAATTTGCACAAAATTATATATTTCCCTCAGGGCAACTTGTTTCTTATGAGCAGGGAAATATTTAGCAGAGAAGTAATAAATCATATCCTGGGAACTACGCACACAACCAGGATCAAGAGAATTAAACCAAGTTTTAGCATCACCCTTTAATGAGAATGGAAATATCTGAAGGATATAATAATAGCGAGTTTTCTCATCATTAGTGAATAGGGTGGCTATATCATTCAATTTAGTAAGATGTGCCACAATAGTTTCAGATTCATAGCCATAAAAAGGATCAGATTCAACCAAAGTAATTATCTCAGGATCGACAGATAAATCATAATCCTTATCAGTAACAAAGATGGGTGAAGTAGCAAAAGCAGGGTCATATTTCATTCTAGCATTCAGAGATTTCTATTTCAGTTTAGCTAATAACTTCTTAAGATCAGATCTATCATTGCAAGCAAGAAAATCTCTAGCAGTTTCTTCATCCATAACATAACCCTCAGGAACAACAGGCAATTCATATTTGGGGGGGGGGGGGAGAACCTTCATCATCACTATCATCAATAATATTAGTTTCAAGAATTTCATTCTCTCTAGCCCTAGCAAGTTGTTCATCAAGAAATTCACCTAATGGCACAGTAGTATCAAGCATAGAAGTAGTTTCATCATAAGTATCATGCATCGTAGAAGTGGCATCATCAATAACATGCAACATATCAGAATTCATAGCAGAAGCAGGTTTAGGTGTCGCAAGCTTACTAATAACAGAAGGAGAATCAAGTGCAGAGCTACATGGTAGTTCCTTACCTCCTCTCGTAGTTGAGGGATAAATCTTAGTTCTTTCGTATTTCAAGTTCCTCATAGTGACCAGCAGATATAAATCCCAAGTGACTCAAAGAATAGAGCTATGCTCCCCGGCAACGGCGCTAGAAAATAGTCTTGATAACCCACAAGTATAGGGGATCGCCACAATTTTCATGGGTAGAGTATTCAACCCAAATTTATTGATTCGACACAAGGGGAGCCAAAGAATATTATCAAGTATTAGCAGTCGAGTTGTCAATTCAACCACACCTGGATAACTTAGTATCTGCAGCAAAGTATTTAGTAGCAAAGTAGTATGGAAGTAACAGTAACAGTAGCAAAAGTAACAGTAGCAATTTTGTAGTAATTGTAATAGTGCCAATGATAAAGTAACTAAACAAAGAGCAATATGTGGAAAGCTTGTAGGCATTGGATCAGTGATGGATAATTATGTCGAATGCGATTCCTCATGTAATGGTTATAACATAAGGTGACACAGAACTAGCTCCAGTTCATCAATGTAATGTAGGCATGTATTCCGAATATAGTCATACATGCTTATGGAAAAAAACTTGCATGACATCTTTTGTCCTACCCTCCTGTGGCAGCGGGGTCCTATTGGAAACTAAGGGATATTAAGGCTTCCTTTTAATAGAGTATCGGACCAAAGCATTAACACTTAGTGAATACATGAACTCCTCAAACTACGGTCATCACCGGTAAGTATCCTGATTATTGTCACTTCAGGGTTAACGGATCATAACACATAATAGGTGACTATAGACTTGCAAGATAGGATCAAGAACTCACATATATTCATGAAAACATAATAGGTTCGGATCTGAAATCATGGCACTCATGCCCTAGTGACAAGCATTAAGCATAGAAAAGTCATAGTAACATTAACCTCAGAACATAGTGGATACTAGGGATCAAACCCTAACAAAACTAACTTGATTACATGGTAAATCTCATCCAACCCATCACCGTCCAGCAAGCCTACGATGGATTTACTCACGCATGGCGGTGAGCATCATGAAATTGGTGATGGAGGATGGTTGATGATGACGATGGCGATGAATCCCCCTCTCCGAAGCCCAGAAGGGACTCCAGATCAGCCCTCCCGAGAGAGTTTAGGGCTTGGCGGCGGCTCCGTATCGTAAAACGTGAAGAATCCTTCTCTCCGATTTTTGTCTCCCCGAACGTGAATATATGGAGTTGGAGTTGAGGTCGGTCGAGGTCTAGTGTGCCCACGAGGCAGGGGGCGCGCCCTAGGGGGGGCACCCCCCACCCTCGTGGACAGGGTGTGGGCCCCTTGACGTTGATTCATTCGCCAATATTTTTTATTAATTCCAAAAATTTGCTCCGTTGATTTTTGGTCATTCCGAGAACTTTTATTTCAGCACAAAAAATAACACCATGGCAGTTCTGCTGAAAACAACGTCAGTCTGGGTTAGTTCCATTCAAATCATGCAAGTTAGAGTCCAAAACAAGGGCAAAAGTGTTTGGAAAAGTAGATACGACGGAGACATATCAGAGACCTGAATGTGCTTGAATGGACGCAAGCTAATCATGAAGAAATGAATCACTCGTTTCTCTGTCCTCACATTACTATATCTATTACTGCTGATGAAATTGATATCATATTCTTCACTGATGAAGTATATGTGTTCGTAAGTTGCACTAATTCATCTACAGGATGAACAAGCTAAAGCTACCGAGTGGGTCCTCGACAGTGGATGTACAAACCACATGACCGGTGACAAGAACTTGTTGATGGACACTAATTTGTCACCATCTCATCTTAAGCATATCACCTATGCTGACAAAGGCAAAAGCAAGGTATTGGGTCTAGGTAAGGTCGCGATCTCAAAGGATAGACACATGGACAAAGTCATGCTTGTCGAGTCCTTAGGATTCAACCTCATGTCTGTCTCAATGCTTTGTGATCTTGATATGGTTGTCATCTTTGGCAAATATCATTGCATTGTGCTAATGGAATCTGACAATTCCAAAGTCTTCGAATGCTTTAGGAAAGGAGACTTGTATATTGTCTCTGCAGGACCACGGCCTACCACGTGTCTACTTGCAAAAGCTTCAGAATGCTGGCTATGGCATCGACGACTTGGTCATGCTGGGATGAGGAACTTGCATACACTCGCGAAGAAGAAGCATGTCATTGGCATCGAGGGTGTAAAATTCCTCAAAGATCATATTTGTGGGGCTTGTGAGGCTGGAAAGATCAGCAGAGCCAAGCATCCCTCAAAGACTGTCATGACCACTTCTCGTCCCTTTCAGTTACTTCATATGGATCTCTTTAGCCCTACTCATTATGCCACATTCTCTAGTTCTGCATCATTATATGGCTTTGTCATTGTTGATGATTATTCTCGTTACACATGGGTGCATACAACACTTACAAAAATGAAGTGCAGGAAGTCGACAGACGATTTTCCTCAAGATCTTCTACTAACTTTGGTGTGAAGATCAAGCATATCAGGAGTGATAATGTAACTGAGTTCAATAACACTGGTCTCGATGAATATCTTGATATACTTGGTAGTACTCACGAGTTATCTGCTCCCTATACTCCTCAACAGAATGGCGTCGTGGAGTGCAAGAACAGAACACTTGTTGAGATGGCTCGCACCATGCTTGATGAATACAAGACACCACAACATTTTTAGCCTGAAGCTATTGATACTACATGCCACATCATCAACAGGGTATATCTTCACAAATTCTTCAAAAAGACCTCATATGAACTCCTCACTGACAAGAAACCCAATGTAAGTTATTTTAATGTCTTCGGTGCTAAATGCTGGATTAGAGATCCTCACCATCACTCTAAATTTGCACCAAAAGCACATGAGGGTTTTATGCTTGGTTATGGAAAGGACTCGCACACCTACCGAGTCTTCAACATCAATCATCACAAGATTGTTGAAACTGTAGATGTGCGGTTCGATGAAACTAATGGCTCGCAAAGAGATCACCTACCTCCTATGCTAGATGAAGTGTCACCTGACGAATCCATCAAGTTCAAAGCTACTGAGGATATCATCCCTACCGAAGAATCTGCTAAAGAAGTCATTTTGGAACGTGAAGAAAATCGCACTGGTGCTGCTGAAGATAATGGTCCTGAAGAATTTGCTGGGCCTAAGCAAAGTCGTCAACCTGCACATCCTCGCGTTGTAAACGAAGTGCAGATCGAGAAAATCATCAACGACATCAACGCACCAGGTCCTCTCACATGCTCAAAAGCTTCACATTTGTCTAACTTTTGTGGGCATTTTGCGTTTATCTCTATCACAGAGCCCACTAAAGTTGATGAAGCATTCATGGAATCTGAGTGGATTCAAGCCATGCAAGATGAATTGCATCAATTCAAGCTCAACAATGTGTGGGAGCTTGTCAAGTGACCAGACCCACGCAAGCACAACATCATCCGTACCAAATGGATCTACCGCAACAAACAAGAAAAATGGCCTTGTGGTGAGGAATAAGGCTCGTCTTGTAGCTCAAGGCTACACGCAGGTTGAAGGGATTGATTTCGATGAAACTTTTGCACCTGTTGCTAGACTTGAGGCTATTCGCATATTGCTTACTTACGCTAACCCTCATAATATCATCTTACATAAAATGGATGTGAAAAGTGCATTCCTCAATGGTAAGCTTGAGGAAGAAGTATATGTTGCTCAACCACCAGGTTTTGAGGATCCAAAATTTCCAGATCACGTCTACAGACTCAACAGGGCCCTCTATGGCCTCAAGCAAGCACCTAGGGCGTGGTATGACACACTAAAGGAATTCCTCATGAAGAAAGGCTTCAAACCCGGTTCACTTGACCCAACTCTTTTCACCAAAGCATATGATGATGAATTATTTGTGTGCCAAATATATGTTGATGATATTATCTTTGGTTGTACTAACCAATGTTACAGTGATGAATTTGCCTATATGATGAGTGAGGAATGGGAGAGTTGAAATTCTTCCTAGGTCTTCAAATTCGTCAACAATACAATGGAATATTCATATCTCAAGAGAAATACCTCAAGGATGTGTTGAGGAAATTCGGCATGCAAGATTGCAAAGGCATCAAAATCCCTATGCTCACAAATGGCCATCTATGCACCGATGAAAATGGTAAAGACTTCGATCAAAAGGTATACCGCTCCATGATTGGCTCTTTATTGTACATATGTGCATCTAGGCCGGATATTATGCTTAGTGTTTTCATGTGTGCCCGATTTCAAGCTACACCGAAGGAATCCCACCATAAGGCCGTGAAGCATATTCTTCGATATCTAGTTCACACTCCAACACTTGGATTATGGTTTCCCATGGGCTCTTCCCTTGATCTCATTGGATAATCTGACTCTGACTATGCCGGTGATCGGGCGGACCGCAAGTCAACATCAGGCACATGTAATTTCCTTAGACGATCCTTGGTATGTTGGTCCTCGAAGAAGCAGAACTGCGTATCACTCTCTACTGCTGAAGCTGAGTACATTGCTGCTGGATCCTGCTGTGCTCAATTGCTATGGATGAAGCAAACCCTCAAGGACTATGGCATCAATATGAAGAATGTGCCGCTCTACTGTGACAATGAGAGTGCTATCAAGATTGCTCACAACCCAGTTCAGCACTCGAAGACAAAGCACATCCAGATTCATCATCATTTTCTTCGTGACCATGTGTTGAAGGGTGACATATCCATCGACCACGCAAATACTGAAGACCAGCTAGCCAATATCTTCACAAAGCCCTTGGACGAGAAGAGATTTAGCAAGTTGTGGTGTGAGCTAAATATCTTGGAATCTTCTAATGTTCTTTGAAAAGGACACACATCCTAACACTTATACAAAACTGATGACTTAGATGTGCAACACACGAAGTAACATTTTTCTTCAATCAATGAAGACTAATCCTCTAAGTGTGAATAAATTAATGAAGAATTTGATTCTCAGAACCCTACGACAATTGTACGTGGTGTCTGAAATCATCATTCTTATACGGTGAGTTATGCCACCAACCAAAGTTGAAAATCTTCAATTTGAGTTTTTCTTCATTTTTGAAATTCCTCAATTGTTCAATTTCATCAACTTTGCATTGTCTTCACTCTTTCCGTCGTTGTTCTTCATTGACTATATATATACTTGAGTTTTTATGTCCTCTACAACATTCACTTATTGCTAATTCTTCAAGTTGCCTTTTCTGCTAAGTGAATGTGATCGGGCCCTTTCCCCCTCTATGCTAAACTCAACCCAGTCTGTTCACAAATTCTTCATGTGCGTTCTATTTGAAACCCGTTCAAAATCTTCACCGTGTCCTTGTCAGCTGAACAATTTGCGAACGAAACATTAAAATATTCTTATATGAATTTTCTGCTTTTGCCGCTCAAACCGTTACACATCCCACGATAAGATTTATCTATTCACCCATGATCTCACACGATCTCCACCACACTGTACGTGTGTGACACATGTTGATAGGATAAGAAGGGTCGGGAGCACGTTCGCCTATTTTCCTCGGGCGAGCGATTTTTCACCTCGGCTATAAATACCCCTCACCCTCCTCAAACTAGATTTAGCCCGCTCGATCTCACTCCCCTCGCTCGAGCTCTCAAGCCCTAGCACCGCCGCTACCTTCATCGTTGCTAGTGAAGAAGAGCTTCACTGCCACAACATCATCGCCGTCGTACTCTTGCCGACCGCGGAAATCTTCACTCCACCGCCGACGTAGCTGTCTTCCTCTGCCAAGTTAGGGCATGGAAGATCTGGACTGGCGAACTTCGAATCTACACTCTCAGTTCGTCGTGTTCTTCGTCAAGGGTAACTAAAAGTTACTTTTACTGCCTTTGTTGATTTTGATGATTCCCATAAAATCTTCAAAAGGTGTTTATTCTTCAACCTCCACACTCTGAACACCTCACACAGTCAACTGTTCTTGATCTGTTTCTCTAAGTGACGTTTTTCCTCAAGATTCCTCAATTGTGCGAATTTCACAATCCACATAACTCTAGAACCTAAGTCAAAGAATGCTTAGTGAAATTCTTCAAGACATATCTGGTTAATTTCCTCAAACTTGTTCCATTTTGTAAAAACCTCTGAGAACGCATATGACCTCTATGAAGGAAATATGCCCTAGAGGCAATAATAAAGTTATAATTTATTTCCTTATTTCATGATAAATGTTTATTATTCATGCTAGAATCGTATTAACCGGAAACATAACACATGTGTGAATATATAGACAAACAGAGTGTCACTAGTATGCCTCTACTTGACTAGCTCGTTAATTAAAGATGGTTATGTTTCCTAACCATAGACATGAGTTGTCATTTGATTAACGGGATCACATCTTTAGGAGAATGATGTGATTGACTAGCTCTTCGTGAACTGAGTGCTTCTACTGCAAAGGAAATGGTCACTCGAAGTGGAAATGCCCTGAATATTTGGTGGATAAGAAGGATGGCAGAGTGAACAACGGTATATTTGATATACATGTTATTGATGTGTACCTTACTAGTGTTTATAGTTGCCCCTGGGTATTTGATACTTGTTCGGTTGCTAAAATTAGTAACTTGAAATAGGAGTTACAGAATAAACAGAGACTAGTTGAGGGTGAAGTGATGATGTATGTTGGAAGTGGTTCCAAGATTGATATGATCATCATCGCACACTCCATATACTTTCGGGATTAGTGTTAAACCTAAATAAATGTTATTTGGCGTTTGCGTTGAGCATGAATATGATTTGATCATGTTTATTGCAATACGGTTATTCATTTAAAGTCAGAGAATAATTGTTGTTCTGTTTACATGAATAAAGCCTTCGATGGTCATACACCCAATGAACATAGTTTGCTGGATCTCGATAATCATGATACACATATTCATAATATTGATGCCAAAAGATGCAAAGTTGATAATGATAGTGCAACTTATTTGTGGCACTGCCGTTTGGGTCATATCGGTGTAAAGCGCATGAAGAAACTCCATAAAGATGGATCTTTTGGAATCATTTGGTTATGAATCATTTGATGCTTGCAAACCGTGCCTTTTGGGCAAGATGACTAAAACTCCATTATCCGGAACAATGGAACGAGCTACTGACTTGTTGGAAATAATACATACCGATGTACGCAGTCCAATGAGTGTTGATGCTCGTGGCGGATATCGTTATTTTCTGACCTTCACAGATGATTTGAGCAGATATGAGTATATCTACTTAATGAAGCACAAGTCTGAAACATATGAAAAGGTTCAAAGAATTTCAGAGTGAAGTGGAGAATCATTGTAACAAGAAAATAAAGTTTCTACAATCTGATCGTGGAGGAGAATATTTGAGTTACGAATTTGGCCTTCATATAAAACAATGTGGAATAGTTTCACAGCTCACACCACCTGGAACACCACAGCATTATGGTGTGTCCGAACATCGTAACCGCACTTTATTGGATATGGTGCAATCTATGATCTCTCTTATCGGTTTACCACTATTGTTTTGGGGTTATGCTTTAAATACGGCTGCATTCACGTTAAATAGGGCACCATCAAAATCCGTTGAGACGACGCCTTATGAACTGTGGTTTGGCAAGAAACCAAAGTTGTCATTTCTTAAAGTTTGGGGCTGCGATGCTTATGTGAAAAAGCTTCAACCTGATAAGGTCGAACCCAAATCGAAGAAATGTGTCTTCATAGGATACCCAAAGAAAACTGTTGGGTACACCTTCTATCACATATCCGAAGGCAAGACATTCATTGCCAAGAATGGATCCTTTCTAGAGAAGGAGTTTCTCTCGAAAGAAGTGAGTGGGAGGAAAGTAGAACTTGATGAGGTAACTGTACCTGCTCCCTTATTGGAAAATAGTTCATCACAGAAACCGGTCCCTGTGATGATTACACCAATTAGTGAGGAAGCTAATGATATTGATCATGAAACTTCAGATGAAGTTACTACCGAACCTCGTAGGTCAACCAGAGTAAGATCTGCACCAGAGTGGTACAGTAATCCTATTCTGGAGGTCATGTTACTTGACCATGGTGAACCTACGAACTATGAGGAAGCGATTATGAGCCCAGATTCCGCAAAATGGCTTGAGGCCATGAAATCTGAGATGAGATCCATGTATGAGAAGAAAGTGTGGAGTTTGGTGGACTTGCCCGGTGATCGGTAAACCATAGAAAATAAATGGATCTTCAATAGGAAGACAAATGCTGATAGTAGTGTTACTATCTACAAATCTCGACTTGTCGCAAAAGGTTTTTCGACAATTTCAAAGGTGTTGAATATGATGAGATTTTCTCACTCATATCGATGCTTAAGTCTGTCCGAATCATGTTAGCAATTGCCACGTTTTATGAAATCTGGCAAATGGATGTAAAAACTGCATTCCTTAATGGATTTATTAAAGAAGAGTTGTATATAATGCAACTAGAAGGTTTTGTCAATCCTAAAGGTGCTTACAAAGTGTGCAAGCTCCAGTGATCCATCTATGGACTGCTACATGCATCTCGGAGTTGGAATATACGCTTTGATGAGTTGATCAAAGCATATAGTTTTATACAGACTTGCGGTGAAGCCTGTATTTACAGGAAAGTGAGTGGGAGCACTACATCATTTCTGATAAATATATGTGAATAACATATTGTTGATCGAAAATAATGTAGAATTTTCTGGGAAGCATAAAGGAGTATTTCAAAAGAGTTTTTCAAAGAAAGACCTCAGTGAAGCTGCTTACACATTGAGCATCAAGATCTATAGAGATAGATCAAGATGCTTGATAAGATTTTTTCAATGAGTACCTTTATAAGATTTTGAAGTAATTCAAAATGGAATAGTCAAAGAAGGAGTTCTTGCCTGTGTTGCAAGGTGTGAAGTTGAGTAAGCCTAAAAACCCGACCATGGCAAAAAATAGAAAAAGAATGAAAAGTCATTCCCTATGCCTCAGTCATAGGTTTTGTAGAGTATGCTATGCTGTGTACCAGACCTATTGTATACCTTGCTCTGAGTTTGGCAAGGGAGTACAATTTTGATCTAGGAGTAGATCACTGGACAGCGGTCAAGAATATCCTTAGTGAGGACTAAGGAAATATTTCTCGATAATCAAATTGATAAAAGAGCTTGTCGTAAAGAGTTACAATGATGCAAGCTTTTACACTGATCCAGATGACTGTAAGTCTCAATCTGGATACATATTGAAAGTGGGTGCAATTAGCTAAGAGTAGCTCCTTGCAGAGCATTGTAGACATGGAATATTTGCAAAAAACATACGGCTCTAAATGTGATAGGTCCGTTGACTAAACTTCTCTCACGAGCAAAACATGATCACACCTTAGTACTCTTGGGTGTTAATCACATATCAATGTGAACTAGATTATTGACTCTAGTAAACCCTTTGGGTGTTGGTCACATGACAATGTGAACTATGGGTGTTAATCACATGCAGATGTGAATATTAGTGTTAAATCACATGGTGATGTGAACTAGATTATTGACTCTAGTGCAAGTGGGAGACTGAAGGAAATATGCCCCAGAGGAAATAATAAAGTTATTATTTATTTCCTTATTTCATGATAAATGTTTATTATTCATGCTAGAATTGTATTAACCGGAAACATAATACATGTGTGAATACATAGACAAACAGAGTGTCACTAGTATGCCTCTACTTGACTAGCTCGTTAATTAAAGATGGTTATGTTTCCTAACCATAGACATGAGTTGTCATTTGATTAACGGGATCACATCATTAGGAGAATGATGTGATTGACTTGACCCATTCCATTAGCTTAGTACTTGATCGTTTAGTATGTTGCTATTGCTTTCTTCATGACTTATACATGTTCCTATGACTATGAGATTATGTAACTCCCGCTTACCGGAGGAACACTTTGTGTGCTACCAAACGTCAGAATGTAGCTGGGTGATTATAAAGGTGCTCTACAGGTGTCTCCGAAGGTACTTGTTGAGTTGACGTATTTCGAGATTAGGATTTGTCACTCCGATTGTCGGAGAGGTATCTCTGGGCCCTCTCGGTAATGCACATCACTATAAGCCTTGCAGGCAATGTAGATAATGAGTTAGTTACGGGATGATGCATTACGTAACGAGTAAAGAGACTTGCCGGTAACGAGATTGAACTAGGTATTGAGATACCGATGATCGAATCTCGGGCAAGTAATGTACCGATGACAAAGGGAACAGCATATGTTGTTATGCAGTTTGACCGATAAAGATCTTCGCAGAATATGTGGGAGCCAATATGAGCATCCAGGTTCCTCTATTGATTATTGACCGGAGACGTGTCTCGGTCATGTCTACATAGTTCTCGAACCCATAGGGTCCGCATGCTTAAAGTTCGATGACAGTTATATTATGAGTTTATATGTTTTGATGTACCGAAGGTAGTTCGGAGTCCCGGATGTGATCACGAACATGACGAGGAGTCTCGAAATGGTCAAGAGATAAATATCGATATATTGGACGACTATAGTTGGACACCGGAATGGTTTCGGGTGAGATTGGGACAATACCGGAGCACCGGGAGGTTATCGGAACCCCCGGGAGGTTTATGGGCCTTAATGGGCTTTAGTGGAAAGGAGGGAAAGGAGCAAGGGAGGGGGCGCACCCCCCCAAGCCCAATCCGAATTGGGAAGGGGCCCAGCCCCCCCTTTCCTTCCTCCCTCCTTCCTCTTCCTTCCCTCTCCCTCTCCAAATAGGAAAAGGAGGAGTCCTACTCCCGGTGGGAGTAGGACTCCCCCCTTGGGCGCGCCTCCTCCTCCTGGCTGGCCCTCTCCTCCCCTCCTTTATATACGGAGGAGGGGGGCACCCCATAGACACAACAATTGATCCTTTGGATCTCTTAGCCATGTGCGGTGCCCCCCTCCACCATAATCCACCTCGATAATATCGTAGCGGTGCTTAGGCGAAGCCCTGCGTTGGTAGAACATCATCATTGTCACCACGCTGTCGTGCTGACGGAACTCTCCCTCAAAGCTTGGCTGGATCGGAGTTCGAGGGACGCCATCGAGTTGAACGTGTGCAGAACTCGGAGGTGTCATGCGTTCATTACTTGATCGGTCAGATTGTGAAGACGTACGACTACATCAACCGCGTTGTGCTAACGCTTCCACTTTCGGTCTACGAGGGTACATGGACACACTCTCCCCTCTCGTTGCTATGCATCACCATGATCTTGCGCGTGCGTAGGATTTTTTTTGAAATTACTATGTTCCCCAACACTCTCCAAATTCTTCGCACCCATACTCTGTTCGTAGGTACACATGTCTACTGCTGAATCACTAGGTTCTCATCAACTTAACTCATTTGCAGCATTCCTCGAAGAAAAGCTGCATACTTCTTCAGAGAACTCAATAGTTCAAAACCCTCAGCTGAAGAAAATGGCTAATGGCAAGAAACCTCAGAAGGGAGGGAAGAGACTGGAAGTCAACACTGCTTTTGAGATACATGCTAACATCTATTCAGGGTATTGCACACCAGATGAGGCAACTCATGAAAAGGAAACAAAGAATGAGCGCAAGGTGCGCATTCAGAAAATTGAATGAGATGGGCATGGGAATGGAGGGAATACATATATGTTACTCCAAAGTATGTGAAGAAATTTGCTCTAAACCCTCCTTGCCCAAGACCTCCGTTGGCACCTGGAAAAATTGCTGATCCCGCTAGCATCAAGCGCGGTGAGGACTATGCTGATGAATGGGCCAAGCGGCAAGCCAAGTTGGCCAAACATGCCAGGCCTCCACAATAAAGATGGCCATGCCTAAAAAGCCTGCTCTAAAACCACCTTCCTCAGCAATGCCCTCACGGCCAAGCTCATCTATGCCCTCACGACATATTCCTCAAGCTGCTCCAGCTCTTCAGGTTGCAAAACCCTCAGATCCTCCGGCAAAGTCCTTAACACATGTGCATCTTGCCACTTGCCAAAGGACCACAGGCATCTCAATTGCCTTAGGAGCATCGACAAGTTCTTCATCTCCTCCTCAGTCTTCCAAAGGCCCCACTTTGCTGGACGAGGCACTAGACCAAGTCCTCACAAGAAGCAAGTTGCCTTCCAAGTGCCTTCAGATGATGACGAAGCTGATGATGAGGAATTATCCGAAATCATCAAGGACAGACAACAAAGGGCCGCTAGAGCCAAGGGCAGTGCTGTGCCCCTCCTGCTGGATCCGAAGAAGATCCTGGACTTCATTGACCTTTGGCACAATGACTCAAACACTCCCTTGCCAGAGTTAAACCTCACACCTGGTCAAAGTCACATGTTGACGGCTTTCATCTTTGAAGAGAAATGGAAATATGAGCAAGCCAGGTCTGTGAAGAAAGCACAGTACAAGAAACAATGTTATCTGAAGGACAAAGTTCTTACACTATCGCCTGAACAACTTATCGCTCTGCAATCTGAGATCAGAAAGCTCAATGATGAATTTGACGCCTACAAGGCAGAATGGCCGGGAGCCAAAGTCAGATTCGTCAAAATGGCGAAGGGACTTACTTCCAATGTTGCTGATCCAACGCACATTGAAATTCCTCAAGCTGAAGCATCTGCACAGCCGACTGAAGAACATGCCAGCACCACTGATGAAAATCAGGTTGTTAATGAAACTGCAAGCACCAGGGCCGATGAAGCAATTCCAGCCGCTGAAGAAATTACCAGGGCAACCTCTAGTGTTGCGCCTGAAGAACAAGCCAGGCCAGCTGAAGCATCTGACGCTGCGCCTGAAGAAGTTGAACAAGTCAGGACAACTGCATCAGTTGTGCCTGAAGAAAGTGCACCAATTTCCTCTGCTCCTCCTGCACCAACGCCAACACCAAGTCCAATTCTTCCTTCTGCATTAGAAGTAAAGAAAACCAAGCCTGCGGAGCAAGCTGCTCTGAAGAAAAGGAAAGCATCTGCTTGCTCGGAGTCTTCTACTCCCAAAAGGCAAAGACTTTGACCAGCTCACTTGAAAATCCAATTGACGTTGTTCCTCTCTCAAGTATGCCGTCAAAGGAAATCATTCCTTTTGGTGACGATTATGTGATTTCCAGTGAATCCGATGAAGAAGATCCTTCTGCTGCTTCGATAGAGCAGATGGATGAATAAATTGAAGTTGACAATGTCACTTCAACCCCTCTGGTATCATAGCCAATGCCTCAGTTCATGGCTGAAGAGGCAGGCATTGAAGAAATGGATGAAGAAGAAGATGATGTGGACATTGGGAGCACCACGCCTGTGATGAATGATGACTTTTGGGAAAGTCAGCACCCCAACTCTCCCTTGTTCACGCCACTGGAACAAATTCCTCAGTCCCCCAGTGCATACTGAAGTTCAAATGGGCTCTGATGAAACTCGCACCACTCCATCCATTCCTGAAGAAATTCCAGCCACTAGTGCTGATGATAAAGCTGCTGAAGAAATGGAGACCCAGGCTGCTACTGAAGCAGAAACTGAAATTCCTTAGCCTGTGGTTCCTGAGAATGTGATTCCTAAAGATGTGCTGCAATTGACTAATACTCCTCAACCGAAGCCAAAGAATCCATTCTCGAAGACTCCGAAGTTCAAAGCTGATGACTTCTTCCATGAGCATGTGTTCTTCACAGAATACAACCCATATGACTCTGCTCGTCTTAGAAGGAAGCGCTTCTGTACTGCCAGCCAAGCAAACTTCTATTCTTCACTGCTTTTTGATAAGGACAAAGTCTTTGACCATGAGCATATTCCTCATGTGGACATGGAATCGCTGTCGTGCTTCACACCAGTCCTCAGTGTTCTTCATGATGCTGGACTGCTAAACTTCTGCACCGACATATGTGATTGGAATGAAGAACTAATTCTTCAGTTCTACGCGATGCTGCACATCACCAGAAATGTTGGAGATGTCAATTCTTGGGTGTTGGACTGGATGACAGAGAACACTCACTTCAAAGCACCAGACTCTAAATTGCTTCATGCCCTGCCTGTCAGTCCTCCCCTTGAAGGCGCTCATCGTATATATCATGAACCTGAGCTTTCTGATCAATACATGCAAGTGTTGAGGAAGCCGCTGAAGCCCGGTCAAGCCCCAAGGACCAAATTCCTCGTGAAGGAATTGCTATATGTGCCACGGACTGTCTATCGCATTCTGACCAAGACATTGTGTCCAATCAAAGGCCACGACTCGAATGAAGAAGAAGTCGTTGGCATCATGAAGAATTTGCTATTCAATATCAAGCATGGTATCCCAATAAACTACCATGACTTCTTCATGGAGACTATGGCAAATGTTGCACTGTCGCCTTTGAATTGAAGCCTTATGCTCCATGGATTATGAGATTCCTCAGGTCAAGGTCTTCAATCAATTACAAGGCTGTCACACTCAGCCATGGCAGCTACTTGCCCCCCATTGAAGTCCTCAAGCGGATGTTTTTCTCAGCTGATGAAAAGGGCAAGGCCACTGCAATTGTTGATGAAGGCATTCGTCCATTGGATGGACAGTTTCGCAAAGTTGCCTTGTACTCCACCAATGATGACTCTTCCAATGATTCCAAGCAAAATCCTCAAGGCACAGCTCCAAGGGTGATGACTGATCGTGAGCTTCTCCTCAGTCTTCATCAGAAGGTCGATCGCAACCATAAATGGGTCAAGCGGCAGTTTGGTTCAATTCTTCACAACATGACTGCTACACATAATTCAGTGAAGAAGAACCACTACTACCTCCATGAAATATTTGATCGCACCTGGGCTGTTCTAACTCATCTCTACAGTGACGAAGATCTCGTGCAGATGGGATTCAAGCAGGACTTTGAATGGTCTAAGCCGCCAGCGAAGAAATTCAAGGTTCCTCCCTTGGTGCCCAGCTCATAATCTTCATCGTGTGAGACTGATGAAAATGAAGACTAGGATGACACTGTGGCAGGCCCTACTCCAACAACCAACCCCAACAACGCTGGCGCTCCTCCATCAACTTCGTGATGATATTCTTCAGGGGCATTAGTCCTCACTTTTCATCCCTTTTGGTCATTTGATGACAAAGGGGGAGAAATTTGAGTTAGTCTTCAAGCGGGTCTATCTATATGGGCGTTTTTTGTTAAGTTGCAACCCTCGCTCTTCTGAAGTGTTTGTTGATCGAGTTGTAAACTTAAGTCCGATGGTGACCTGATACTTTTGCTATGTTTTTCTGCATGCTATTTCCTCATATATGTTATGCACGCATGCTGAATTACAGCAGTCACCATATTTCATCATGCATTTCAAATTCTTCATTCGATATGTTAAATGCGTATATGAATTACAAGATATAGGGGGAGATCTTCATGATACTAATCTTCAAATGTGCATTGCTTCAAAAGCAAACTCCTCACTATGCACATCTTCAGGGGGAGTTCTTCTATATCTTGCAATCGAATTCCTCAATATGAGTATTTACACTTCATATGATTATCCCCGTTGAAAACTGTAACATCCCAAATTTTCAATTTGGAATGTTATACATTAGATCATCATTGCATATCATATTCTATTGCATTTTGGTTAGATACTAGAAAATTCTACGCAACTCAAGGACCCAGAGAGAGAGAGTTGGGGATTTCGTTATTTTCATATTTGAGTTTTCTCAAATTTGAAAAGAGGATTGTTTGATTTTAATTATTTTATCTTTGTATATTTATTTTTATAAAAATAAAAGAGAGGGAATAAAATGACTTTCCCAAAATAAAGAAATATTGGAGATTTAATAATAAAATCAAATAAGATTTTATTTCGGAGTTTTATCGCTATTTTATTTGAATTAGGAAAATGTGCATTTTTCAAAATTGCATTTTAGGCCCAAATAAATGTTCACCTTGTCCTGCATATTTTTAGAGGACGGGAAAAATTTATTTCGGAATTTTTGGTGTCCGTTTAGTATTTCTTTTCTTTCTTTTTCTGCACATTGGAATTATTTTGAAAAAAGGAAACCGACTTCGGGCCATACCCGAAGAGGACACCTCGGGCCAGCCTTTATAAGCCGCGACCCCGGCGCCCCGACAGCCCAGCCGCCTCGCACCTCAAACCCTAACCCTAGCCGCCGCCTTCGCCCCGTCGCCCCGCCCCGCATCACCGTCGCCTTGCCCCGCCCCCCAACGCCACCGCCACCACCCCGCCGGACCCGCCGGAGGTAGCCCCACCGCCGCCGCGGTTTTTGAGTCATTTTTTTAGGAAACCCCGGTTTATTTTTTATATAGATCGGTTTTATTTTTTTCGGTTTAGTTATTTAGCGAACGCTCGTTCGTTCGTTCGTTTTAACGAACGGTTTTCACCGTTTAGCCACAGACAGCGAACGTTCGTTCGTTAGCCTGTTCATCAGTTTTTCTTTTTCTCGGGTTTTTCGCGATTATTTTCGATCGCGATTTCTGATCCGAATTTCGTTTTAGTATAACTTTTCGCTCGTTTATCGGAATCAGGCGATTCAAGCGCCCAGAGTTTCATCTCAAAACCGTCTTTTTGTTTAACCAACTTAAACAAGTTTTTGCTACTGTAAAATTTGACTTAGATCCAGATTAGTAAATGAAGCTTGTTTCTTTCGCCGTTTGAGTTTCGTTGCTTCGTTTGATTTGATTCTTTTTGCAAACCGGAATTCTTAAGTTGAACTTTCTGGTTAGATCTCTTATTTGAGTTTTACATGTGCTTTAGATGAGTGCTTATTGTATGCTTGTTGGTTTGCGACAGAGTACCTGGAGTGCGCAGCGTGCTACTACGAGTCTCTAGGTTTCACGGATCATCAGCCAGACAAGTAACACTTTGATCATACCTCTTTACTACCAAGTTTTATTGCATTAGATCAATCCTCAAACAATTGCATGGTTAGGATCTGATTAATACGTGGGTTTTGGGAAGTAGATGAGGTAGTACCTATTGTCATGTTTATTATCAAACCTTTGGGAGTTACTTCTACGTTTGCTTATATTGCTATGCTATGCTTGTAGACGTGGATTGGGTGAGTGTATCCATGACAGATGTGAGATTGTATTAATGGTTCAATTTAATGTGGCTACTTTAACACACATCTGGGTGGATTGAGGCACCTGGGGAACCTAGTGTTGCCTGTATTTTTGGAAATCCTGAGGTACCGTGTGATTCTCCTATGGACTGCCACCCAGGCTCAAAGGGATCATAAGATTATTCATGCTAGAAACTTCCGTGTGCAGCCGCAAGCTACTATGGGCTCTAGCATAGTTGAGTATGTTGCGTGACCTCTTTCAGTGGTAGACTAGCAGATGTAGGGGATGTAGGTTGGTACTGTCTACCCAGAGTAAAGAGTTAATGTTTCTAAAAGACTGTGTCTCGGTCATCACAAACACCTTGTAGTGCGAGAAATCCAACGGAGGAGATCGAGTCTTGATGGGAAAAGTGCACAAACCTCTGCAGAGTGTATAAACTAATCATGGTTAGTCGTGTCCCCAGTTATGAACATTTTGAGTATCTAGTACTTGGATTATCATGTGAATCTCATCATGTTACTTAATTGAAATTGTTGGCTTTAATGTTGAAGCTTAATTGGGATTGAGTTGGAGGAACCTTATCCATGTTTAACAACCACCATGATAGTTAAATAAAATTTATTCGTTTGCTGTAGGGAAAATTGGCTTTATGAAAAACTATAACCATAGAGCTTTCCACCAGCCACATATGCATGTAGTGATAGCATTATTCTGTTCATTACTCTCTATGTGTTAAATTGCCCGCATATTCCATGTGCTGGCCCGTTTTCGGGCTGCAACATTCATGTTGCAGACTTTTCAGACGATGAGTAAGGTGCCTTAGGTCGTGATCTTTCACTCAGTGATGCCGTTGGAGTTGATGGACTCGCTTTATCTTCCAAGCCTTCCGCTGTTATCGTATTTAGATGGCCTTAAGCTATATTTATTATAATAAGTTCTCTTTTGAAACATTCGATGTAATAAGTGTGTGATTGCTAGTGTGTTATAAATCCCTCAAGTACTGTGCGTGCCTGCATTACCGATCCAGGGATGACACCGATGCACAGAGATCAGACTATTTGAGGTCTGGTCGCTACAAGATGGTATCAGAGCACACGCTGACTGTAGGACACGACCACTAAGCTAAAGGCCTATCTCACTTCTCTCTTCTCATATCTAACTCCTCTCCCTTTTCTACTCTTTAGGATGGAGGATGCAAGGAAGAAGTTCGCGCAACCTGATGAAGATACACCTTTTGGATGCCACTTGAAGGAAGTCACTAGATACCTGAACATCGGAGTACCAAGCTTCACCGGGACCTACATCGCCACCTTGCCAGAAGAGGAGCGTTGGATGATTCAAGTTCAAGTTTCAGGAAGGACGTTCATGCCAGTCACTGAGCCCATAGAGTTTTCCTCTGATGCACAAACCTGGAGTCTAGGAAAGAGCATGGCAGCCCACATCACCATGGGACGCACTGGAGAAGTTTACCATAAGGATATCAAGGATACTATCTACCAGATTTGTGGGCGCCGAGATGAGAAATGGGAGATGATCAGCACCAGGAAGGATAGATCTATTGCAGCTTTCATCCAGGAGTTAAACCAGCACATTCATCGCCAGGAGAACCAGATGTGCCCAGGCATGATAGATCTGAAGAAGGCAATGACCAGGATCACGGAGCTAGAAGAAGAACTTAGGTCTACACGCGATGGATATGAGGAGGAAATCATAACATTATTGGAGAAGAATGACGACCTGATAAAGAAGATCGAAGTATTCATGGGAGACCCGGCGCCAAGAGGAGATGACGACGATTCCACTTGCCCGGAGAACTACATCATCATCAACGACACCGACTCGGACCCTAACGATAGCGATGATGACTTTGTTGATGAAGCTGGAGCAGATATCATGGAGTCTTCAACCGATCAATTTTTTAGTCGACCACCATAACAGTAGTAGTATTCCCCCATGTATATAGTATAGTCTGAGCACTTTTGTAACGATAGTTAGACCGTTGTATGCCCTTGTTTGAATTGATTGAAGTGATATGTTTGTGTTTGTCTCATGTCCATATGGGTAGTGTCTTCTCTTTAGACCTCATTCTATTCTATTCTCTCGTCTTTTCTAAATCCTCATATGCCTCCGAGACGCGACAATGGATTTGCTTTCCCACCGAAGCTCACTTAGTTGATTCAGCAGCAGAATGCATTGATGCAGATCCTAGTCCAGAATCAGAATCAGGGGAACAACAACAACAACAACAACAACAACAACAACAACAACAACAACAACAACCCACCACCACCACCTGTTGATCACTTAGCCCGTTTCTTGAGGCTTAATCCGTCGGTGTTCTCCAGTAGCACCGAGCCGATAGTTGCAGATGATTGGCTCCGCAAGATTGGAAGGGAGTTGACCACTGCAGGATGCACAGATGCGGAGAGAGTGTGCTTTGCCGCACACCAGCTAGATGGACCCGCAACATCATTGTAACATCCCAAATTTTCAATTTGGAATGTTATACATTAGATCATCATGCATATCATATTTTCTTGCATTTTGTTGATCTTAGAAATTTCACGCAACTCAAGGACCCTCGGAGAGAGTTGGAGATTTCGAAATTTTCATATTTGAGTTCTCTCAACCACCAATTGGGAAGCACCAACGACAGTTGGAGAGATCCGGAGTTTTCTTGGACTCGCAGGATACTACCGGAGATTCATTGAGAATTTCTCAAGGATTGCAAAGCCTATGACGGAGTTGTTGAAAAAGGATACTAAGTTCATATGGACTGAGGACTGTGAGGCAAGTTTTCAGGAGTTGAAGAAAATATTGGTTACCTCACCAGTGCTAATTTTGCTAGATCAGACCAAGGATTATGAGGTGTATTGCGACGCTTCACGTCGAGGACTTGGAGCAGTGCTTATGCAGGAAGGAAGAGTTGTTTCGTATGCTTCACGACAACTGAAACCTCATGAATTAAATTATGCCACACATGATTTGGAGTTAGCAGCCGTAGTGCATGCATTGAAGACATGGAGACATTTCCTCATTGGAAATCATTGTGAGGTGTACACAGATCACAAGAGTTTGAAGTACATTTTCATGCAGAAAGAGTTAAACCTTAGACAAAGGAGATGGTTGGAACTCATCAAGGATTATGATATGAGATTGCATTATCATCCCGGAAAGGCTAATGTAGTAGCTAACGCATTGAGCCGCAAGAGCCATGTCAATACGCTATTGACTGGAGAAATACCAAAGGAGCTAGCAGAAGATCTTTGTGAGCTATGTTTGGAAATAGTTCCGAGAGGCTACGTAGCAGCATTGGAGATTCAGTCTACTTTGATGGATAAAATTAGGGAAGCTCAGAAAAAGGACAAAGAGATTGCGGATATAAAGAAAAAAATGAGCGAAGGAAAAGCAAATGGATTTCGTGAGGATGTGCACGATACCCTATGGTTTGAGGACCGTATTTACGTGCCAAATGACCCGGAGATCAGGAAGTTGATTCTGCAAGAGGCACATGGTTCACCCTATTCAATTCACCCAGGAAATACCAAGATGTATTTGGATTTGAAGGAAATGTTCTGGTGGACCGGAATGAAGAAGGATATCGCGGAGTATGTAGCAGTTTGCGATGTATGTCAGAGAGTGAAGGCAGAACATCAGAAGCCAGCAGGATTGTTGCAACCATTGCCAATACCTGAATGGAAGTGGGATAAACTAGGCATGGATTTCATCACGGGTTTGCCAAAGACTCATTCAGGCTATGATTCGATTTGGGTTATAGTCGACCGCTTGACGAAGGTAGCGCATTTCATTCCAGTCAAGACTACCTATAGCAGCGCTAAGTTGGCAAAGATATACATGATCAGAATTGTGTGTTTGCACGGAGTTCCGAGGAGTATCGTATCAGATAGAGGAACTCAATTTACCTCAAAGTTTTGGAATCAGTTGCATGAAACGTTAGGAACCAGGCTAGAATTCAGTACAGCTTTTCACCCACAGACAGATGGACAGACTGAGAGAGTCAATCAGATTTTGGAGGATATGCTGAGAGCTTGTGCACTAGATTATGGATCTAGTTGGGACGATAACTTGCCGTATGCGGAATTTTCTTATAACAACAGTTACCAAACCAGCTTGAAGATGGCACCTTTCGAAGCCTTATACGGAAGGAGGTGCAGGACACCGTTGTCATGGGACGAAGTTGGAGACCGTCAGTTGTTTGGACCAGATTTGATTGAGGAGTCTGAACAGAAAGTTAAGTTGATTCGCGATAGGCTCAAGGTAGCCCAGTCCAGACAGAAAAGCTATGCGGATTCAAAATGCAAAGCGATAGAATATGAAGTTGGAGACAGAATTTATCTTAGAGTATCCCCACTTCGAGGAGTTAAGCGTTTTGGAGTTAAAGGAAAATTGGCGCCACGTTTCGTTGGACCATATAGGATCTTGCAGCGCATGGGAGAAGTCGCTTATAAGTTGGAATTACCAGAAGGACTGTCAGGAGTTCATGACGTGTTCCATGTTTCTCAGCTGAAGAAATGCCACGCCGAGATGGCGGAAGTACCGCTAAGAGATACAGTGCCACATGAAGCAATTCAGTTGAAGGATGATTTAACATATGAGGAGAAACTAGTCAGGATTCTCGAATATGCTAGCAGAGTTACTCGCAGCAAGGTTATCAAGTTTTGCAAGGTTCAGTGGAGCCACCACACTGAGGACGAAGCCACCTGGGAAAGAGAAGAAGATTTGCTCAAGGACCACCCTCACCTATTTTCTAGCCAACCCGAATCTCGAGGGCGAGATTCATCTTAAGGGGGGTAGGTTTGTAACATCCCAAATTTTCAAGTTGGAATGTTATACATTAGATCATCATGCATATCATATTTTCTTGCATTTTGTTGATCCTAGAAATTTCACGCAACTCAAGGACCCTCGGAGAGAGTTGGAGATTTCAAAATTTTCGTATTTGAGTTCTCTCAAAACTATGAAAAAGAGGATCATTGGATTTATTTATTTAATCTTCAAATATTTTTCCAATATCAAAAATAAGAGAGGGAATAATATGACTTTCCCAAAATTTAGGAAAAATGAAGATTTAATAAATAAATCAAATTTTGGATTTTTCTCGGAGTTTATTGCCTTAGGGAAAAATGCGTGTTTTCAAAAAATTGCATTTTAGGCCCCGAGTAAAAGTTCATTTTGTTCGACTCATTTTTAGGAGTCGGGGAAAGTTTACTTTATTAATTTTGGAGTTCGTTTAGATTTTTTTTCTTTTCTATTTTTTTTCTGCGCGCGAAACCGATTTAAAAAAAAGAGAGAGAGAGAGCCGCAGCGCCTTGGGCCAAAGGCCCAAGCCGCCAAGCCAGCCGGCCGGCCAGGAGGCCAAGGCCATCACTAGCGCGCGCGCGCCAGGCGCCAGGGAGCCGCCGCCGCTTCCTTTTGGAAATCCTAGTAGGACTTTTGTCCTACTTCCGTTTATTCCGTTTTTGTTTCTAGATCTTTTCCCTCTTTGTTTCCTAATCCTAGTCTATTTCTTGCCCCCTACCCCAAGCAAAACCCTCCCCTCCCCTATATAAATACCCAAGCACCCCCCTCTAACACATCAAACCAACACCTCTCCTCTCCTCTCCTCCGCAGCAGTAGCAGCGCCGCCGCCCTACACCGCCGCCGCCGCCACCCAGCGCCACCGCCCTACACCGCCGCCGCCGCTTGCCACCGCCGCCACCCAGTGCCGCCGCCGCCGCCGGAGCCCCTCGCCTCTTTGAGGTACTAGCCCCGCGCCGCGTCACCTTTTCTTTTCCTCGGTTCGGTTTTTCGTAAATCGTTCCGGTTTCCGTTCCGGTTTTCTAGATCGGTTTTTCATTTCGGTTTTCTTTCCGAAACCATAGATCGGTTTTTCTCGCCGGTTTTTCTTTCCGGTTTTGTTTAGCAAGCGTTCGCCGGACCGTTCGTCCTAACGAACGTGATCACCGGTTTGCCTCGGTTAATGAACGTCCATTCGTTCAACCGTTCGTCGTTTTCTTTCTCATCGGATTTATTCCGCTATTTTTCTGATTGCGATTTCAGATCCGATTTTCTTTCTAGTCTATCTTCTCACTCGTTTATCGGAATCAGGTGATTCAAACGCCTGGAGTTTCATCTCGAAACCGCCATTCCGACTAATCAACTTAAACAAAGGTTTGCTACTGTAAAATTTGACTTAGTTTCAACTTGCTAGAACCGAGTTGTTTTTCTTTCGTCGTTTGACTTTCGTTGCTTTATTTGATTCGATTCTTTTTGCAACCAGGGTTCTTAAGTTGAACTTTCTGGTTAGATCTTTTATTCGAGATTTACCTGTGCATTAGATGAGTACTTATTGTATGCTTGTTGTTTGTCTGCGATAGATCACTCGGAGTGCGCCGCTTGTTACTTCGAGTCTCTAGGTTTCGCGGATCGTCAGCAAGGCAAATAACACTTTGATCATACCTTTTCTACTACCCAGTTTTTATGCATTAGATCAATCCTCAAACATTGCATGATTAGGATCTAATTAAATTGTGGGATGGGAAGTAGATGAGGTAGTACCTATTACCTGTATTACTTATGAAACCTTTGGGAGTTACTTCTGCGTTTGCTTAATATGCTATGCTATGCTAGTAGACGTGGATTGGGTGAGTGATATCCATGACAGATGTGAGTTGATAATTTTAATGGTTTATCTAAGGTGGCAACTTAAATACACATCTGGGTGGATTGAGGCACCTGTTTTCTAGCAGGACTTGCCTGTATTTCTTCGGACCGCCACCCAGGCTCAAAGGGATCATAAGATAATTCATACTAGTAACTTACGTGTGCAGCCACAAGCCATTATGGGCTCTGGCATAGTTGACTAAGTCATGCGAACTCTTATAGTGGTGGACTAGCAGATGTAGGGGATGTAGGTGTACCGGTCCACCCATCGTAAGGTGCTAGCGCTTCTGAAAGACTATGTCTCGGTCATCCGTTTCTTAAACACCATGTAGTGCGAGAAACCAAGCGGAGGCGATCGAGTCTTGTGGGGAAAAGTGCGCAAACCTCTGCAGAGTGTACAAACTAATCATGATTAGCCATGTCCCCGGTTATGGACGTCTTGAGTATCCAGTACTTGGATTTTCCTGTTGAATCTCAACATGTTACTTCTAATTAATATTGTTGGGTTTTAAATGAGTACTTTTAATTGGGATTGAGGATGCTGTCAACCATTCTCAATGTTTAACAACCACCATGATAGTTAAATAAATTTATTCCTTTGTAGTAGGGAAAAACTGGCTTTATGCAAAAACTGTAACCATAGAGCTTTTCCACCAGCCAAATATGCATGTAGTATAGCCAATACTCATTATTTCTCTCTATGTGTTACATTGCCAGCATATTCCATGTGCTGACCCATTTTTGGGCTGCAACTTTTCATGTTGCAGACTTTTAAGACGACGAGTAAGGTGCTTTTAGGTCGTGGTTCTATACTCAGTGATGCCGTTGGAGTTGATGGACTCACTTATCTTCCAAGTCTTCCGCTGTTATCGTTATTAGATGGCCTTAAGCCATGATTATTGTAATAAGTCCTCTTCTGGACAAACGATGTAATAAGTGTGTGATTGCTACTCTGCTATAAATCCTTCGAAGTACTGTGTGGTGTCAGCATTACTGATCCAGGGATGACATCGGAGCACAGAGACTTGATCCATTCGGGTCGGGTCGCTACAGAGATGGTATTAGAGCACACGCTGACTGTAGGACACGACCACTAAGTTAAAGCCATAGATCACCATTCTGTTCTCATTTTCTAACTCCTCATCTTTTCTACTCTTTAGGATGACGGACGCCAAGATCAAGTACGCTCAACCTAATGAAGGCACACCTTTTGGATCCCACTTGAAGGAAGTCACCAAGTACCTGAACATTGGACTACCAAGCTTCACAGGGACTTTCAACGCCACTCTGCCTGAAGAGGAGCGCTGGAAGATTCAAGCTCATGTTCCGGGAAGGACATTCGCGCCAATCACCAAGCCCATAGATAGTGTTTTCAGTGCACCAACCTGGAGTCTAGGAAAGAGCATGGCAGCTCATATCACCATGGGACGCATTGGAGTAGTTTATCAAGAAGACCTCAAGGACACTATCTACCAGATTTGCGGACGCCGGAATGAACAATGGGAGATAGTCAGCACCAAGAAGGACAGATCCATTGCAGCTTTCATCCAAGAGTTAAACCAGCACATTCGATGCCAGGAGAACCAGATGTGCAATGATATGATAGAGTTGAAGAATGCAAAGGGAAGGATCATCGAACTTGAAGGAGAGATGAAGACTCTACGCAAGGACTACATGGACGAGATCGTAGCTGTCGTAAGGCACAATAACGATCTTAAGTATGAGATTGAAGAACTCAAGAAGAAATTAGCACTCAAGAATGAAGACAAGTACGTCCACTGTCCGAGCAACTACATCATCATCGACGACACCGGTTCAGATCCAAGCGAGCCCGACTTTGAAGACGAAGCTGGAGCAGACATCATGGAGTCTTCCACTGGTTCAAATTAATAGATGACCCCCACATATTAGTAGTATTCCCTCCATGTAAACATTATAGTACACGCACTTTTTCGATAGTTAGACCGTTGTAAGCCCTTTGATTGAATGAATGAAGTGATTTTGTGTGCATTTGTCTCATGAGCATTCGGGTAGTGTTTTGTCCCTAGACCTCACTCTATTCTTAATTTCTCTTCTTTTCTAAACCCTTTAGATGCCTCCGAGACGCGACCCCGAGTTTGTTTTTCCGCCAGAGATCACCCAGTTGATTCAGCAGTAGAATACTTTGATTCAGACATTGGTACAGAACCAAGGCAACAACAACAACAACCCACCACCACCACCACCTGGGGATCACTTGACTCGTTTCCTTAGGCTGCATCCACCGGTGTATTCTAGTAGCACTGAGCCGATTGTAGCAGATGATTGGCTCCGCAAGATAGGAAGGGAGTTGACCACTGCAGGATGCACAGATGGTGAGAAGGTGAAGTTTGCTGCACATCAGCTTGACGGACCTGCAGCAGCATGGTGGGAGAATTTCACAGCCACTTACCCCGTAGACACTGTTACATGGGATCAGTTCCAGCAAGCTTTCTGCACTGCCCATGTTTCATCAGGAGCTATGGCCATGAAGAAGCATGAGTTCCGCAACTTACGCCAAGGAGGAAGGACTGTTGGCCAGTATGTGGATGATTTTAGTAAGTTAGCACGTTATGCCCCAGATGACGTTGCTACAGACGCAGCTAAGCAGGAGAAGTTTCTGGAAGGACTGAATGATGAGTTAAGCCTGCAGTTGATGGTAGCAAGATTCAATAACTACCAGGAGTTGGTAGACCGCGCCCTCATGATTGAAGGAAAGCAGCAGCAGATTGAGAATCGCAAGAGGAAGTATGGGCAAGGGAAGTTCAACTCTGGAGCCCATCAGAAGCCCCGTTATACCCCTAAACAGGGAGTGCAGTTTCAGCATACCCATGGAGGAAGTAGTTCGCACAACCATAATGTCCACAAGAATGGTAATGGGAATGGAGGAAGCAACGGCCAGAACCAGACCCCACCAACAACCCTAGCCAAGAAAGACTTGAGCCATGTCACCTGTTACAAGTGTTCCAAGACCGGACATTATGCAAGTGAGTGTCTCGAAGGCCAAGGTGGAAATGGAAGCTCTGGAAAGAAGCCAAACCCTTTCAATAGGGGACAGGTGAACCACATTGATGTGGAGGAGGTTGAAGATCAGCCCGATGCAGTAATCGGTAAGTTTTTGGTTAAGTCATTTACTGCACTTGTTCTTTTCGATACTGGTGCATCGCATTCATACATATCAAGGGGATTTGTAGAGAAGTATAGTCTGTCTACTCAGATTCTTAAAGCCCCTATGCTAGTAAGCTCACTAGGAGCGGAGTATATGGCCAGACAAGGATGTTTTCAAGTGCCATTAAGTATAGGAAGGCATGTGTTTCCGACGGATTTGATCGTTTTGGAATCCCAAGGATTGGATGTGATTCTAGGTATGGATTGGCTGTCGATGTATGGAGGAAACATTGATTGCGCAAGTAAGACGATTTTGCTCACAACGCCAGAAGGAAGAAGGATTAAGTATGTATCACGACATGAGCCGAGGAGAGCTCATGTAAATTGCCTATCAGGAGTTGTGCAGGAAGAGGTGCCAGTAGTGAAGGATTATCCTGATGTATTTCCTGAGGAATTGCCAGGAATGCCATCGGATAGAGCCATTGAGTTTTTGATTGAGCTGTTGCCAGGAACAGGCCCGATATCGAAGCGACCATACAGGATGCCCGCACAGGATTTGGCGGAAATCAAGAAGCAGATTAAGGAGCTGTTGGATAAAGGTTATATACGCCCAAGTTCTTCGCCTTGGGGATCACCCGTACTGTTAGTGGAGAAGAAGGATGGATCATTAAGGATGGTTGTTGATTATCGTGGATTGAATGCAGTAACAATCAAGAACAAGTACCCACTACCAATGATAAATGATCTGTTTGATTGTTTGCAAGGAGCTAAAGTGTTTTCCAAGATCGATTTGCGATCAGGGTACCATCAGCTGAAGATTCGAGAGCAGGACATACCTAAGACAGCGTTCACCACAAGATATGGACTGTATGAGTACACCGTTATGTCATTTGGACTGACTAACGCACCGACCTATTTCATGAACCTGATGAACAAAGTGTTTATGGAGTTTTTGGATAAGTTCGTCGTGGTGTTCATTGATGATATTTTGGTTTTCTCGAAGAATGAAGAGGAACATAAGGAACATTTGCGATTGGTTTTGGAGAAGCTAAGGGAACATCAGTTATATGCCAAGTTCAGCAAATGTGAGTTTTGGCTAAAGGAAGTTGGATTTCTTGGACACGTTATATCCGGAGAAGGTATAGCAGTTGACCCCACAAAGGTTGAGACCATAACCAATTGGGAAGCACCAACGACAGTTGGAGAGATCCGGAGTTTTCTTGGACTCGCAGGATACTACCGGAGATTCATTGAGAATTTCTCAAGGATTGCAAAGCCTATGACGGAGTTGTTGAAAAAGGATACTAAGTTCATATGGACTGAGGACTATGAGGAAAGTTTTCAGGAGTTGAAGAAAAGATTGGTTACCTCACCAGTGCTAATTTTGCCAGATCAGACCAAGGATTATGAGGTGTATTGCGACGCTTCACATCGAGGACTTGGAGCAGTGCTTATGCAGGAAGGAAGAGTTGTTTCGTATGCTTCACGACAACTGAAACCTCATGAATTAAATTATGCCACACATGATTTGGAGTTAGCAGCCGTAGTGCATGCATTGAAGACATGGAGACATTTCCACATTGGAAATCATTGTGAGGTGTATACGGATCACAAGAGTTTGAAGTACATTTTCACGCAGAAAGAGTTAAACCTTAGACAAAGGAGATGGTTGGAACTCATCAAGGATTATGATATGAGATTGCATTATCATCCTGGAAAGTCTAATGTAGTAGCTGACGCATTGAGCCGCAAGAGCCATGTCAATACGCTATTGACTGGAGAAATACCAAAGGAGCTAGCAGAAGATCTTCGTGAGCTATGTTTGGAAATAGTTCCGAGAGGCTACGTAGCAGCATTGGAGATTCAGTCTACTTTGATGGATAAAATTAGGGAAGCTCAGAAAAAGGACAAAGAGATTGCGGATATAAAGAAAAAAATGAGCGAAGGAAAAGCAAAGGGATTTCGTGAGGATGAGCACGATACCCTATGGTTTGAGGACCGTATTTACGTGCCAAATGACCCGGAGATCAGGAAGTTGATTCTGCAAGAGGCACATGATTCACCCTATTCGATTCACCCAGGAAATACCAAGATGTATTTGGATTTGAAGGAAACGTTCTGGTGGACCGGAATGAAGAAGGATATCGCGGAGTATGTAGCAGTTTGCGATGTATGTCAGAGAGTGAAGGCAGAACATCAGAAGCCAGCAGGATTGTTGCAGCCATTGACAATACCTGAATGGAAGTGGGATAAACTAGGCATGGATTTCATCACGGGTTTGCCAAAGACTCGTTCAGGCTATGATTCGATTTGGGTTATAGTCGACCGCTTGACGAAGGTAGCGCATTTCATTCCAGTCAAGACTACCTATAGCAGCGCTAAGTTGGCAAAGATATACATGACCAGAATTGTGTGTTTGCACGGAGTTCCGAGGAGTATGGTATCAGATAGAGGAACTCAATTTACCTCAAAGTTTTGGAATCAGTTGCATGAAACGTTAGGAACCAGGCTAGAAATCAGTACAGCTTTTCACCCACAGACAGATGGACAGACTGAGAGAGTCAATCAGATTTTGGAGGATATGCTGAGAGGTTGTGCACTAGATTATGGATCTAGTTGGGACGATAACTTGCCGTATGCGGAATTTTCTTATAACAACAGTTACCAAACCAGCTTGAAGATGGCACCTGTCGAAGCCTTATACGGAAGGAGGTGCAGGACACCGTTGTCATGGGACGAAGTTGGAGACCGTTAGTTGTTTGGACCAGATTTGATTAATGAGTCTGAACAGAAAGTTAAGTTGATTCACGATAGGCTCAAGGTAGCCCAGTCCAGACAGAAAAGCTATGCAGATTCAAAACGCAAAGCGATAGAATATGAAGTTGGAGACAGAATTTATCTTAGAGTATCCCCACTTCGAGGAGTTAAGCGTTTTGGAGTTAAAGGAAAATTGGCGCCACGTTTCGTTGGACCATATAGGATCTTGCAGCACATGGGAGAAGTCGCTTATAAGTTGGAATTACCAGAAGGTCTGTCAGGAGTTCATGACGTGTTCCATGTTTCTCAGCTGAAGAAATGCCACGCCGAGATGGCGGAAGTACCGCTAAGAGATACAGTGCCACTTGAAGCAATTCAGTTGAAGGATGATTTAACATATGAGGAGAAACTAGTCAGGATTCTCGAATATGCTAGCAGAGTTACTCGCAGCAAGGTTATCAAGTTTTGCAAGGTTCAGTGGAGCCACCACACTGAGGACGAAGCCACCTGGGAAAGAGAAGAAGATTTGCTCAAGGACCACCCTCACCTATTTTCTAGCCAACCCGAATCTCGAGGGCGAGATTCATCTTAAGGGGGGTAGGTTTGTAACATCCCAAATTTTCAAGTTGGAATGTTATACATTAGATCATCATGCATATCATATTTTCTTGCATTTTGTTGATCCTAGAAATTTCACGCAACTCAAGGACCCTCGGAGAGAGTTGGAGATTTCGAAATTTTCGTATTTGAGTTCTCTCAAAACTATGAAAAAGAGGATCATTGGATTTATTTATTTAATCTTCAAATATTTTTCCAATATCAAAAATAAGAGAGGGAATAATATGACTTTCCCAAAATTTAGGAAAAATGAAGATTTAATAAATAAATCAAATTTTGGATTTTTCTCGGAGTTTATTGCCTTAGGGAAAAATGCGTGTTTTCAAAAAATTGCATTTTAGGCCCCGAGTAAAAGTTCATTTTGTTCGACTCATTATTAGGAGTCGGGGAAAGTTTACTTTATTAATTTTGGAGTTCGTTTAGATTTTTTTTCTTTTCTGTTTTTTTTCTGCGCGCGAAACCGATTTAAAAAAGAGAGAGAGAGAGAGCCGCAGCGCCGTGGGCCAAAGGCCCAAGCCGCCAAGCCAGCCGGCCGGCCAGGAGGCCAAGGCCATAGCTAGCGCGCGCGCGCTAGGCGCCAGGGAGCCGCCGCCGCTTCCTTTTGGAAATCCCAGTAGGACTTTTGTCCTACTTCCGTTTATTTCGTTTTTGTTTCTAGATCTTTTCCCTCTTTGTTTCCTAATCCTAGTCTATTTCTTGCCCCCTACCCCAAGCAAAACCCTCCCCTCCCCTATATAAATACCCAAGCACCCCCCTCTAACACATCAAACCAACACCTCTCCTCTCCTCTCCTCCGCAGCAGCAGCAGCGCCGCCGCCCTACACCGCCGCCGCCACCACCCAGCGCCGCCGCCCTACACCGCCGCCGCCGCTTGCCACCGCCGCCACCCAGTGCCGCTGCCGCTGCCCAACGCCGCCGCCGCCGGAGCCCCTCGCCTCTTCGAGATACTAGCCCCGCGCCGCGTCACCTTTTCTTTTCCTCGGTTCGGTTTTTCGTAAATCGTTCCGGTTTCCGTTCCGGTTTCCGTTCCGGTTTTCTAGATCGGTTTTTCATTTTGGTTTTCTTTCCGAAACCCTAGATCGGTTTTTCTCGCCGGTTTTTCTTTCCGGTTTTGTTTAGCAAGCGTTCGCCGGACCGTTCGTCCTAACGAATGTGATCACCGGTTTGCCTCGGTTAATGAACGTCTGTTCGTTCAACCGTTCGTCGTTTTCTTTCTCATCGGATTTATTCCGCTATTTTTCTGATAGCGATTTCAGATCCGATTTTCTTTCTAGTCTATCTTCTCGCTCGTTTATCGGAATCAGGTGATTCAAACGCCTGGAGTTTCATCTCGAAACCGCCGTTCCGACTAATCAACTTAAACAAAGTTTTGCTACTGTAAAATTTGACTTAGTTTCAACTTGCTAGAACCGAGTTGTTTTTCTTTCGTCGTTTGACTTTCGTTGCTTTATTTGATTCGATTCTTTTTGCAACCAGGGTTCTTAAGTTGAACTTTCTGGTTAGGTCTTTTATTCGAGATTTACCTGTGCATTAGATGAGTACTTATTGTATGCTTGTTGTTTGTCTGCGATAGATCACCCGGAGTGCGCCGCTTGTTACTTCGAGTCTCTAGGTTTCGCGGATCGTCAGCAAGGCAAGTAACACTTTGATCATACCTTTTCTACTACCCAGTTTTTATGCATTAGATCAATCCTCAAACATTGCATGATTAGGATCTAATTAAATTGTGGGATGGGAAGTAGATGAGGTAGTACCTATTACCTGTATTACTTATGAAACCTTTGGGAGTTACTTCTGCGTTTGCTTAATATGCTATGCTATGCTAGTAGACGTGGATTGGGTGAGTGATATCCATGACAGATGTGAGTTGATAATTTTAATGGTTTATCTAAGGTGGCAACTTAAATACACATCTGGGTGGATTGAGGCACCTATTTTCTAGCAGGACTTGCCTGTATTTCTTCGGACCGCCACCCAGGCTCAAAGGGATCATAAGATAATTCATACTAGTAACTTACGTGTGCAGCCACAAGCCATTATGGGCTCTGGCATAGTTGACTAAGTCGTGCGAACTCTTATAGTGGTGGACTAGCAGATGTAGGGGATGTAGGTGTACCGGTCCACCCATCGTAAGGTGCTAGCGCTTCTGAAAGACTATGTGTCGGTCATCCGTTTCTTAAACACCATGTAGTACGAGAAACCAAGCGGAGGCGATCGAGTCTTGTGGGGAAAAGTGCGCAAACCTCTGCAGAGTGTACAAACTAATCATGATTAGCCGTGTCCCCGGTTATGGACGTCTTGAGTATCTAGTACTTGGATTATCCTGTTGAATCTCAACATGTTACTTCTAATTAATATTGTTGGGTTTTAAATGAGTACTTTTAATTGGGATTGAGGATGCTGTCAACCATTCTCAATGTTTAACAACCACCATGATAGTTAAATAAATTTATTCCTTTGTAGTAGGGAAAAACTGGCTTTATGCAAAAACTGTAACCATAGAGCTTTTCCACCAGCCAAATATGCATGTAGTATAGCCAATACTCATTATTTCTCTCCATGTGTTACATTGCCAGCATATTCCATGTGCTGACCCATTTTCGGGCTGCAACTTTTCATGTTGCAGACTTTTCAGACGACGAGTAAGGTGCTTTTAGGTCGTGGTTCTATACTCAGTGATGCCGTTGGAGTTGATGGACTCACTTATCTTCCAAGTCTTCCGCTGTTATCGTTATTAGATGGCCTTAAGCCATGATTATTGTAATAAGTCCTCTTCTGGACAAACGATGTAATAAGTATGTGATTGCTACTCTGCTATAAATCCTTCGAAGTACTGTGTGGTGTCAGCATTACTGATCCAGGGATGACATCGGAGCACAGATACTTGATCCATTCGGGTCGGGTCGCTACAATCATGGTGGGAAAATTACACAGCCACTTACCCCATCGACACTGTCACATGGGATCAGTTTCAGCAAGCTTTTCGTACTGCTCATTTTTCAGCAGGAGCTATGGCCATGAAGAAGCGTGAGTTTCGCAATTTGTGCCAAGGAGGACGTACAGTTGGCCAGTATGTGGATGATTTTAGTAAGTTAGCATGTTATGCCCCAGATGATGTTACTACGGATGCAGCTAAGCAGGATAAGTTTCTGGAGGGACTGAATGATGAGCTGAGCATGTAGTTGATGGTGGCAACCTTCTACAACTACTAGGAGTTGGTAGACCGAGATCTCATGATTGAAGGGAAGCAACAGCAGATTGACAGCTGCAAGAGGAAGTATGGACAAGGGAAGTACAATTCTGGACCTCAGCACAAGCCTCGTTTTACCCCGAGGTTGGGAGGACCTTTTCAGCATACCCATGGTGGTCACAATCACAATGGAGGGAGTTCGCACAATCACAGTGGCCCCAAGAATGGCAATGGGAATGGAGGAAGCAATGGGCAGAACCGTACCAACCCATCAACCCTAGCCAAGAGGGATCTAAGCCACATTACCTGTTTCAAGTGCCAAAAGACTGGACATTATGCCACTGAATGTCTTGAAGCAAAGAATGGAAATGGCAATGGAAGCTCTAGGAAGAAGCCTAACCCTTTCAATAGGGGACAGGTGAACCACATTAATGTGGAGGAGGTTGAAGCCCAGCCAGATGCAGTAATAGGTAAGTTTTTGGTTAAGTCATTTACTGCAATCGTTCTTTTTGATACATGTGCATCGCATTCATACATATCAAGGGGATTTGTGGATAAGTATAAACTGCCAACCCAAGCCCTTAGGTCACCCATGTTAGTAACCTCGCCAGGAGCTGAGTATATGCCTAGTCTATGGTGTGATCGGTTAGCATTAAGGATTGGTAACTACGTGTTTCCCTCAGACCTAATAGTATTGGAGTCACAAGGAATGGATGTGATATTAGGCATGGATTGGTTATCGAAGTTTGGAGGGAACATAGAATGCGCCTGTAAGTCGATTTTGCTTACCACTCCAGAAGGAAGAAGGATCAAGTATGTATCCCGGCATGTGCCAAAGAGGACTGAAGTGAATTCCTTATCAGGAGTTGTACAGGAGGAAGTACCAGTGGTGAAGGATTTCCCTGATGTATTTGCAGAAGAGTTGCCAGGCATGCCACCGGATAGAGACATTGAGTTTTTGATTGAGCTTTTGCCAGACACCGGGAAAATATCTAAGAGACCGTACAGGATGCCCGCTAAGGATTGGGAGGAAATTAAGAAGCAGATTAAGGAGTTACTAGATAAGGGCTATATTCTCCCAAGTTCGTCACCTTGGGGATCACCAGTGCTTCTAGTGGAGATGAAGGACGGATTGTTGAGGATGGTTGTTGATTATCGAGGACTAAATGAAGTTACAATCAAGAACAAGTACCCATTGCCGATGATCAATGATATGTTTGACCAGTTGCCAGGAGCTAAGGTATTTTCCAAGATCGATCTACGATCAGGATACAACCAGCTGAAGATTCGAGAGCAGGATATACCTAAGACAGCTTTTACCACAAGGTACGGGCTATATGAGTATACCGTTATGTCATTTGGTCTGACTAACGCACCTGCCTATTTTATGAACATGATAAACAAGGTGTTTATGGAGTTTCTGGTTAAGTTCGTCGTGGTGTTCATTGATGATATTTTGGTCTACTCGCAGAACGAAGAGGAGCATAGGGAGCATTTGCGTTTGGTACTTGGAAATCTCAGAGAACATCAGTTATATGCCAAGTTCAGCAAGTGTGAGTTTTGGTTGAAGGAAGTTGGATTCCTCGGACATGTTATATCCGGAGAAGGAATAGCAGTAGACCCCACCAAAGTTGTCACTATGACAAATTGGGAAGCACCCACAACCGTTGGAGAGATACGGAGTTTTCTTAGACTCGCAGGATACTACCGAAGGTTCATTGAGAATTTCTCGAAGATTGCAAAACCCATGACGGAGTTGTTGAAGAAGGACACCAAATTGAAATGGAATGAGGAATGTGAGGCCAGTTTCCAGGAGTTGAAGAAATGTTTGGTTACATCACCGGTGTTGATTCTGCCAGATCAGCGCAATGATTATGAAGTATATTGCGATGCTTCTCGTCGAGAACTTGGAGCAGTGATTATGCAGGAGGGAGGAGTCGTTTCGTATGCCTCACGACAACGTAAGCCCCATGAGTTGAATTATGCCACACATGATTTGGAGTTAGCAGCCGTAGTGCATGCGTTGAAGACATGGAGGCATTTTCTCATCGGAAACCATTGTGAGGTGTACACGGATCACAAGAGTTTGAAGTACATCTTCACACAGAAGGAGTTGAATCTCAGGCAAAGGAGATGGTTGGAGCTCATTAAGTATTATGATATGAGATTGCATTATCACCCAGGGAAGGCTAACGTAGTAGCCAATGTGTTGAGCCGCAAGAGTCATGTCAACACACTCTTGACCGGAGAGTTACCCAAGGAGTTAGCCAAGGATCTTCGCGAGCTATGTTTGGAGATAGTTCTGAGAGGCTATGTACTAGCTTTGGAGATTCAGTCTATGTTGATGGATAAGATCAGAGAAGCTCAGAAGACTGACAAGGATATTACCGAGATAAAGGAGAAGATGAGCAAAGGAAAAGCTAAGGGATTTCGTGAGGATGAACACGATACTTTATGGTTTGAGGACCGCGTTTATGTGCCTAATGACCCAGAGATCAGGAAGTTGATTCTGTAGGAGGCCCATGATTCACCATATTCGATTCACCCAGGAAATACCAAGATGTATTTGGATTTGAAGGACAGTTTCTGGTGGACCGGAATGAAGAAGGATATTGCGGAGTATGTAGCAGTTTGTGATGTATGTCAAAGAGTAAACGCAGAGCATCAGAAGCCAGCAGGATTGCTATAGCCATTGCCGATACCCGAATGGAAGTGGGATAAGCTAGGCATGGATTTTATCACGGGATTGCCCAGGACACTTTCAGGCTATGACTCGATATGGGTTGTAGTTGATTGTTTGACGAAGGTAGCTCATTTCATCCCAGTGAAGACCACTTACACTAGTACTAAGTTGGCAAATATATACATGACCAGGATCATATGTTTGCATGGAGTTCCGAGGACCATCTTATCAGATAGAGGAACCCAGTTTACCTCAAAGTTCTGGAATCAGTTGCACGAAACTTTGGGTACCAGGCTAGAGTTCAGTACAACCTTTCATCCACAGACAGATGGACAGTCCGAGAGAGTCAATCAGATTCTAGAGGACATGTTGAGAGCTTGTGCGCTAGATTATGGATCTAGTTGGGACGACAATTTGCCATATGCAGAGTTCTCTTACAATAACAGTTATCAATCCAGTTTGAAGATGGCCCCTCTCGAAGCTTTGTACGGAAGGAGGTGCAGGACACCGTTGTTGTGGGATAAAGTTGGAGACCGTCAGTTGTTTGCACCAGATTTTATTAAAGAGTCTGAAGAGAAGGTTAAGCTGATTCGCGATAGGCTGATTCTAAACGCAAGGAGACAGTTTACGAAGTCGGATATAGAGTTTATCTTCGTGTGTCCCCGCTTCGAGGAGCTAAGCGTTTTGGAGTTAAGGGAAAGTTAGCACCACGATTTGTAGGACCATACAAAGTTTTGGAGTGTATGGGAGAAGTTTCTTACAAGTTGGAATTTCCCGAAGGATTGTCTGGAGTTCATGATGTGTTCCACGTTTCCCAGTTGAAGAAGTGCCACGCGGAGATGGCCGATATTCCTCTGAGAGATGCGGTGCCACTGGAAGCGATTCAGTTGGATAGCCATTTGACCTATGAGGAGAAACCAATCAAGATTCTCGAGTTTGCCAGCCGAGTCACACGCAGCAATGTTATCAAGTTCTACAAAGTTCAGTGAAGCCAACATACCGAGGATGAAATCACCTGGGAGCGAGAGGAAGACCTATGGAAGGACCACCCTCACCTATTTTCTAGCCAACCCGAATCTCGAGGGCGAGATTCATCTTAAGGGAGGTAGGTTTGTAACATCCCAAATTTTCTTTTCGAATGTTATACATTAGATCATCATTGCATATCATATTTTACTGCATTTTGGTTAGATCCTAGAAAATTCTACGCAACTCAAGGACCCACGGAGAGAGTTGGAGATTTTGTTATTTTCATATTTGAGTTTTCTCAAATATTGAAAAGAGGATCGTTTGATTTTAATTATTTTATCTTCGTACATTTCTTTTTATAAAGTAGAAGAGAGGGAATAAAATGACTTTCCCAAATAAAGAAATGGAGATTTAATAATAAAATCAAATAAGATTTTATTTTGGAGTTTTATCGCTATTTTATTTGAATTAGGAAAGATGTGCATTTTTCAAAATTGCATTTTAGGCCCAAATAAATGCTCACCTTCTCCGGCATATTTTTAGAGGACGGGGAAAATTTATTTCAGAATTTTTGGAGTCCGTTTAGTATTTCTTTTCTTTCTTTTTCTGCACGTCAAAATTATTAAAAAAAAGGAAACTGACTTCGGGCCGTACCAGGCCAGGACACCTCGGGTCGGCCTTTATAAGCCGCGACCCCGGCGCCCCGACAGCCGAGCCACCCCGAACCCTAACCCTAGTCGCCGCCGTCGCTGCTGCCCCGCCCCGCCGTCGCCTCGCCCCGCCGCCCCGCCGTCGCCTCGCCCCACCGCCCAACGCCGCCGCCACCACCACCACCCCGCCGGACCCGCTAGAGGTAGCCCCGCCGCCGCCGCGGTTTTCGAGAGAAAACCGTCTGTTTTTTAGGAAACCCCAGTTAATTTTTTTATATAGATCGGTTTCATTTTTTTCGGTTTAGTTATTTAGTGAACGCCCATTCGTTCGTTCGTTTTAACGAACGGTTTAGCCGCAGACAGTGAACATTCGTTCGTTAGCCTGTTCGTCAGTTTTTCTTTTTCTCGGGTTTTTCGCGATTATTTTCGATCGCGATTTCTGATCCGAATTTTGTTTTAGTATAACTTTTCGCTCGTTTATTGGAATCAGGCGATTCAAGCGCCTAGAGTTTTGTCTCGAAGCCTCTTTCTATTTAACCAACTTAAACAAGTTTTTGCTACTGTAAAATTTGACTTAGATCCAGATTAGTAAATGAAGCTTGTTTCTTTCACCGTTTGAGTTTCGTTGCTTCGTTCGATTTTATTCTTTTTGCAAACCGGAGTTCTTAAGTTGAACTTTCTGGTTAGATCTCTTATTTGAGTTTTACCTGTGCTTTAGATGAGTGCTTATTGTATGCTAGTTTGTTTGCGACAGAGTACCCGGAGTGCGCAGCGTGCTACTACGAGTCTCTAGGTTTCACGGATCATCAGCAAGGCAAGTAACACTTTGATCATACCTCTTTACTACCCAGTTTTATTGCATTAGATCAATCCCCAAACAATTGCATGGTTAGGATCTGATTAATATGTGGGTTTTGGGAAGTAGATGAGGTAGTACCTATTGTCCTGTTTATTATCAAACCTTTGGGAGTTACTTCTACGTTTGCTTATATTGCTATGCTATGCTTGTAGACGTGGATTGGGTGAGTGTAACCATAACAGATGTGCGATTGTTAATTAATGGTTCAATTTAAGGTGGCTACTTTAATACACATCTGGGTGGATTGAGGCACCTGGGGAAACCAGTGTTGCCTGTATTTTTGGAAATCCCGGGGTACCGTGTGATTCTCCTATGGATTGCAACCCAGGCTCAAAGGGATCATAAGATTATTCATGCTAGAAACTTCCGTGTGCAGCCGCAAGCTACTATGGGTGCTAGCATAGTTGAGTTTGTTGCCTGACCTCTTTCAGTGGTAGACTAGCAGATGTAGGGGATGTAGGTTGGTACTGTCTACCCAGAGTAAAGAGTTAATGTTTCTGAAAGATCGTGTCTCGGTCATCCATTTCTCAAACCTCTGCAGAGTGTATAAACTAATCATGGTTAGCCGTGTCCCCGGTTATGGACGTTTTGAGTATCTAGTACTTGGATTATCATCTGAATCTCATCATGTTACTTAATTTAAATTGTTGGGTTTAATGTTGAAGCTTAATTGGGATTGAGTTGGAGGAACCTTCTCAATGTTTAACAACCACCATGATAGTTAAATAAAATTTATTCCTTTGCTGTAGGGAAAAATTGGCTTTATGCAAAACTGTAACCATAGAGCTTTCCACCAGCCACATATGCATGTAGTGATAGCATTAATCTGTTCATTACTCTCTATGTGTTACATTGCTAGCATATTCCATGTGCTGGCCCGTTTTCGGGTTGCAACATTCATGTTGTAGACTTTTCAGACGATGAGTAAGGTGCCTTAGGTCGTGATATTTCACTCAGTGATGTCGTTGGAGTTGATGGACTCGCTTTATCTTCCAAGCCTTCCACTGTTATCGTATTTAGATGGCCTTAGGCCATATTTATTGTAATAAGTTCTCTTTTGAGACATTCGATGTAATAAGTGTGTGATTGCTACTCTGTTATAAATCCCTCATGTACTGTGTGTGTCAGCATTACCGATCCTGGGATGAAACTAATGCATAGAGATCAGACTGTTTGAGGTCTGATCGCTACAAAAACTTAACCTATATTGTCATCAATCACCAAAAAGGGGGAGATTGTAAGTGCATCTAGTGCCCCTTAGTGATTTTGGTGTATTGAAGACTTATAGGTTAAAGGACTAATATGTTTGTGAGTGTACATAGGCTCTATAAGTCGATGAGGAGTTTGATATTTACAATGAATGTCAACCCCTAAAAATGAATGTCTTCAACTGAAGACTTTGAAAGTGAAGAAATTGGTGTGACCTTGAAGACTTGGATATTCATGCGAAGATTATGAAGCATGAAGACTTTTGTTTTCTGAGTTTAATTTTCTCGTTCTTAAGTCATAGGAAACACCGTACTGTTAAATGGGGTCGAGGTAATACTAAGGAAATTGATTTCCAAGTGATGCTCATCTCAAAATCCTACACCTACCCAATCCTTTCGAGTGAAGCCATTGGAAATCTCATATTAGTTCAGACAATTTCTTCAGTGCCAGAGACGAAGATCTTCTGGTCTCTGAGGGATTTGTTCTGACTGAGGAGTTAGGAATTCGCTAGTGCGGATTGCCTACATAGTGAGGAACATGATAGCCCTGAGGAATTCGAACCTCAAATCCGACCGTTTCTGTGCTACGCGCCAGCTGTCCAAACTATCCTACCACCTAATGGTCATATCATTAAAGGGCATTTATGTCTTATCATGTGGGGCTACTCCCAATGCTATAAATAGCCGCCCCCTACAACCACTAGCTGCTTGGCTACTCCGAGAGAAATTGACACTGGTCAATTGAGAGCATCCCATCCTCCGAGGACTTTGAGCGAAAATCATCAAGTGAGGAAAACCCAAACCTACAAACCCAAAGTGATTGAGCATCACTGAAGAGATTGTTCCTGTGTGGAACCGACGCTTGTTACCTTTGAGGACTGTGTATCCTCCAGACAGTTAGGCGTCATGCTCTGAGCATCCAAGAGGAATTGTGGATGCCGAGTGACCAAGTCTATGAAGGTTTCAAATTCACCTGTGGAGACTTACCATGAGTGTCGGATGAGGTCTATGTGATCTTAGCTCAAGGAGAATACAGTGAGGACTGTGTGTCCTCGAGTTTAAATACTCAGCCGCTCCAACCAGACATACAAATGTCACAGCAGTTGGAACTGGTCTACCAAATCATTGTCTTCACCAAGCCTAATGGTTCTATTTCCTCAACCCTTTCAATTCCTCATTCATGTGTTGATGAACCTGATCATTACTGTTTGAAGACTTTGACTGAAGACTTTCTCTATTTACTCAATCCTATTTCTTTAGTCTCATTGTCTTCAGCCTGCTTATCCTGTGTTTACGCTTTTTGTACTCTGTGTTTGCTTTTCATTTCATCATGATGACTATGATATTGCTCTATTATGCTTATACCTGAGTACTTATTCCACTGCTAGTTGTTCATGACTTTGAAATTTCCTCACCCTGAAATTCCTCAATGACTAATTTGTAAAAATCACATACTCACCCCCCTCTAGTTGACTTAACGCACTTTCACATAGGCCGAAGTGTGGGTGGATGCGGAGGAGAGCCTCACACACGACGATGAACACCGAGATGTGGAGGAAAGAGTTCGGGGCTAGATCATGGAAATCTTGCCCGTAATAATACATGAGTCCACGGACAAATGGGTGGAGTGGAAACCCTAACCCTCTAAGAAAATGAGGAAGGAAGATGACCCGTTCGCTGGGCTCTGTAG
>NC_041393.1:256830238-256945277 GCF_002162155.2 Triticum dicoccoides
GGGGGAGCCTGTGTGCGATATTGGTGGCAAGGTATCCCGCACACCAGAGATTTTTGATCTCCTTCTCCGTGACGGAGGAGGCCTCCCACTTGCCTTTGGAGCCGGATCCGGCCATGGTAAGAGCAGGTCTGGTGGTGGTGAGAAATAAAGATACTTTTTGGGCGCTGAGATCTTGGGAGATTGGAAGGCAGAGGAGACTGGAAGGCGTGGGGAGGAAAGGAGAAATCTATTCCCTTTTATAGGCGGTAAAAATGCCAACCGTCCCCCCATTTGTGCCTTGAATCTCGCCTATTCCCGATAAGAGCGTGTGCCGTAAACGGTTTGATTACCCAAATATTATTGATGAGCAATCCCGTATTAAGTGGGCACGATCTCCGTTTTGATAGGATGGGCCAATGGGACATGGCCTCGAAACACGCAACACAGGATGTAAAAACGGTTCAAAACATCGAAGGGTCAAGTCTGACGCTTGGCAGAAAAAATTTGTTAGTAAAAGACACTATTCTTATTTTTTATATATCCTGCCTTCACGGCTAAGGGTTGTGTTCACTATGCAAAACCGTACACAATTCTTTTATAGAAGGAAGTCGATGAGAAGAACCCGCCTTGCAATGCCGAAGACAATCTGAACGGCGGACACATCATCATTGAAGACTGGTTCAGGGGCTACTGTGGGAGTCCTGGACTAGGGGGTCCTCGGGTGTCCGGTCTATTGGATGTGAGCCAGACTAATGGGCCATCAAGATACAAGACCGAAGATCATGTTTCGTGTCCGGAGGGGACTCTATGCATGGATGGCAAGTATAGGTATCCGGATATGTTATTTTCTTTCTATAAAACCGACTTTGTACAACCCGAAGCCCCTCTGGTGTCTATATAAACCGGAGGGTTAGATCGAAGGCAGGATCACAACATTACTAGGCTAGCTAATCTAGGGTTAGCCAATACGATCTCGTGGTAGATCAACTCTTGTAACCCCTATACCCCTCGAATATAACCAAGTAGGAGTAGGGTTTTACCTCCATTAAGAGGGCCCGAACCTGGGTAAACGTTGTGTCATTTGTCCATAGTTACCTTCGATCCTCAGACGTACAGCTTGGGCCCCCCTACCTGAGATCTACTGGTTTTGACACGGACAATGTTCCTTTCCTGTTAAATGTAACCATAAGGGAGTTCAATTTTTTGCACCTTTTCCCAAGTTTACAATGACAATGTACTACGATTTCTGAAGGAATTTTAGAGGATTTCAGGACATACACCACCCCACAACATATTGGTTGCTTGATTCATATGGTTACAATCCATAAGCATTTCTCCTTTGGATTCATCTGTACTAGTTTTCTTAGGGATTTTTTCATCCAATCCAACCTATTTTGAAGAAGGCTACATGTTTCTAGATTGTAATCAAATGCCCATGTTAATCATGTCAGATCGAAGATGGCATGTTGGTGTATTTTACAAATCTTGCACACCAAAGAGGCGTGTGGTAGTGTTCAAAACTGCATGTAGGCACTAACACATTCTCTTCTTTTGCAGATAATAATAGGCCCGAAGGTGGATAATTTTTATAACAACAATCACATCGAATGCCTGGACTTGCATCTCTCAAATATTACTTTGAACTCCTACCGAGGGACCTTACAGGAGATTATACTCGCCAGGTTCTTTCTTGCCAGAGCAAAGGTGTTGAGGGTACTAAGGTTGAACACACATTTAATTAGGAAAGATGAATGATATGTTGATCAGAGCCGGCAGGTACTGCAGAATTGAAGAGGCTCCAAAAAAGCTAAACTTCGTTTTGGAATAGCATATGGCAGAGCAATTGGAAGTCATTGTGTCAAGCCCGTACATGACTTTGTCAGTGGTTGATCCCTTTGCAGAAATGTAGATTTTTGCAATGATTGAATTTGGGCATTGTAATCTTTGAATTCAAATCTTGCAATATTTATGGTATTTGTTATATAACGTAATTGGATGTTTATTTTGGCATTGCAATCATGTCATGTTAAAAGTATATAAATGTTGTTCTTCTGTACACAGAGCATAGATGTTCTACAGACAGAGCATATCGCAACACACACAGACCGCACTAGGTAACCCGTCAGCGATGAATTCATCAAACAAAAATAGTTCATCCGAGTGAACCGTATGCTCTACATCGCACACACCTTCGTCTTTTACACCAACGTCTACGATTAAGGCATTGCACATAGTTTCGTGAAAGGATCTCTGATCGTAGTGTCACGTTAGCAACATTCTATAGTAGTGACCCCCTCCAATGCAACGTGTTCAAATTTGGCATTTTTCCAGGATGATTTACCATATTAGGGGATTATGTGCATTTTCTAGGCATTAATCCACATAATTCACATTCGAACAATCGGTGCATGAAAAGGTGCACAAGAACGGTATGGAAAACCATGCTCGTGCTATTTAGTAAATTCTAATGCCTTTTACAAGGAATGGGCAGAGATTTTAGGGAAATATGTGGCAATAGTCAACCACAAACTCATCGTTTAGTGGGTTAACAACTATACAAAAATGAAATTCATGCTCAGAAAACATGACGCGTGGCGTGGTGCCATGGTATGGCCTCACCGTGCCCTAGTAAAAATTCGAGAATGTTTGCCTTATGTCGTCATGCACGCCTTTCATAAAAGAACCATCACCGAGGAAGTTTCATGGTTATGAGGGGGAAATCACCAAGATTGAAGCGGGTCCAAATTTCATTTGTCCTTTGTCCATGAGTTTTTTTCTTCAATGAACATACACCCCGCAAATCACCGTGTTCAAATTTGGCACTTTTTCGGGTTCATTTACCATATTTAGGGGATTATGTGCATTTTCTAGACATTAATGCACATGATTCAAGTTCAAACAATTGGCGCATGAAATGGTGCACAAAATAAGGTCCTGGAAAACCATGCTCATGTTGTTAGTAAATTCTCAAGCCTTTTACAAGGAATGGGAAGATATTTCGATGAAATGTGTGGCAATAGTCAACCACAAACGTTTGTCTATTGGGTTTTCAACTATAGAAAAATGAAATAAATGCTTGAAAAACATGACGCCTGGCATGGTGCCATGGTATTTGCCTCACCATGCCCTGGTGAAAATTTGAGAAGGTTTGGCTTATGTCGTCATGCACGCCCTTCATAAATTGAACCATTACGGAGGAAGTTCCATGCTTTCGAGGAATCACAAAGATTGAAGGGGAATCCAAATTTTCTTCGTTCTTTGCCCTAGATTTTTTTCAACGAAGAACATACACCCTGCAAATCTCCGTGTTCAAATTTTGCACTTTTCCGGGTTCATTTACCATATTTAGGGGATTATGTGCATTTTCTAGAGATTAATGCACATGATTCAAGTTCAAACAATTGGTGCATGAAAGGGTGCACAATAAGGTCCTGGAAAACCATGCTCGTGCCATTAGTAAATTCTCAAGCCTTTTACAAGGAATGGGCAGATATTTCGATGAAATGTGTGGCAATAGTCAACCACAAACGTTTGCTTATTGGGGTTTCAACTATAGAAAAATGAAATAAATGCTTGAAAAACATGACGCCTGGCATGGTACCATGGTATTTGACTCACCATTCCTTGGTAAAAATTTGAGAAGGGTTGGCTTATGTCGTCATGCACACCCTTCATAAATTGAACCATTACCGAGGAAGTTCCATGCTTTCGAGGAATCACCAAGATTGAAGGGGAATCCAAATTTTCTTCATTCTTTGCCCTAGAGTTTTTTTCAACAAAGAACATACACCCTGCAAATCACCGTGTTAAAATGTGGCATTTTTTCAGGCTCATTTACCATATTTAGGGGATTGTGTGCATTTTCTAGGCATTTAGCACATATAAATACAATCCAGCTACAGCTGAGCGGGTGTGATGTGAGGGATGTGGATTGCCATTTGATTGCGGTGCATCCTACAGTGCACACACGCGATCCGCGTGGCTGGGGTTACAGTCAATCATAACGCAACACACAGTAGGCTCAACAAACATTGTTTCCGGAGGCAAAGGAGACGAACCGTGTGCGATAATGAACGAGCAAAGGGAAGCCAAATTTCCTTCATCGTTTGTGGTTGAGCTCTTAAAAACCACCGCACTGTACGACTGCTCGGCCACTCGGTCCCAGAGCTCTCTCCAAGCGTCGTTCATGGCACCACGGCATACAATAACTGGTAAGGAAGCAATGGCATCCCGCCGCGCCACGTTCCTCGTCGCCCGCAATCGCACACATGGTAAGGAAGCGATGGCATGTTATCGCGCCTAGTTCATCGCCACCGGCGGCCACATAGTTACGTGGCCGGATTCTGAGGCTGCCATGGCCGAATGGGTGGTGGATCTAGAGGCGGCCAAAGCCGCACAGAAGGAGCGGAAATGGCATAAAGCAGTCAAGAAAAGAGAGTTCTTGCCGCAGGAAAGAGGAGGCCACACGCCATGCTGAGGAGAGCTCGGCGGATATCGAAGCATGGTGGGCTGCTGCCTACAAGGCCGGGAAGGAGAACGCCTACGTGTGCAACATTCCCTGTTGGTAGCATGTGAGAAGTAGTTACTGCGTGTGTCGCCCGTTAGTTTGTATAATTAATTACGAGCATCTACCAGTACTACATACGTACTAGTTTTAGAGCAAATAACTAGTAGTACTTTAAGTTGGTACTATATATTATTAACGAACAATGTCGGTAAGCGCATCCTTTGAGGGCTTTAAGCGTTGATTAGCACGTGTTCACTGAAGTTTTGTAGCCGCACGCTGGCCCTAAATACTCCCGAAACATTGCCCGCAGCCACCGGAGGACACTAGATTTGTCCGCAGCTAGTTTTTAGTCCCACCTCTCCACGCGAGTTGGCCGCACACCGGCTTAAATTGCCACACCGGCGGATGGCAGCAAGCTTCTCTCTTGTTGCATAGGATCAAATCTGGTTATGCGAGCGAGGCAGGTTCACACTTGATTGTAGTTCATAAATTGATGATTGCTCATCGGGTGTCACCTTGCCTCGTTCGTGTACATTGAATAATCCTGATACAATGAAAGAGATTTTTGAAATTAGGTGTGGTTGGAGATGCTGATAGATATAAGAATTATTAGAAGATCGCAAAACACACGGTTTCTATGGCGTACCCGTGTGCATTTTTGGGGTTAATGATCCATATGTCAGTTACATGTGCAATGTTTCCTAATAAACCGGGCGTACCATTGACCGAAAAAAATCAACTACACATGTACTTTTTTTGGAGATGGGTGATACGTCTCCAACGTATCTATAATTTTTGATTGCTCCATGCTACTTTATCTACTGTTTTGGACTATATTGGGCTTTATTTTCCACTTTTATATTATTTTTGGGACTAACCTATTAACCGGAGGCCCAACCCAGAATTGCTGTGTTTTGCCTATTTCAGTGTTTCGAAGAAACGGAATATCAAACCGAGTCCAAACGGAATGAAACCTTTGGGAACGTGATTTTCTCACCGAACGTGATCCAGGAGACTTGGACCCTACTCCAAGAAGTGACAGAGGCGGTCACGAGGGTGGAGGGCACGCCCCCCTGGGCGCAGCCCCCTACCTCGTGGCCCCCCTGCTGCTCCACCGACGTACTCCTTCCTCCTATATATACCTACGTATCCCCGAACGATCACCATAGGAGCCAAAAAACCTAATTCCACCGCCGCAACCTTCTGTATCCACGAGATCCCATCTTGGGGCCTGTTCCGGAGCTCCGCCGGAGGGGGCATCCACCACGGAGGGCTTCTACATCAACACCATAGCCCCTCCGATGAAGTGTGAGTAGTTTACTTCAGACCTTCGGGTCCATAGCTAGTATCTAGATGGCTTCTTCTCTCTTTTTGGATCTCAATACAATGTTCTCCCCCTCTCTTGTGGAGATCTATTCGATGTAATCTTCTTTTTGCGGTGTGTTTGTTGAGATCGATGAATTGTGGGTTTATGATCCAGTATTATCTATGGAAATATTTGAATCTTCCCTGAATTCTTTTATGTGTGATTGAGTTATCTTTGCAAGTCTCTTCGAATTATCCTTTTGGTTTGGCCAACTAGATTGGTAGTTCTTGCAATGGGAGAAGTGCTTACCGTTTTGCTCAATCTTGTGGTGTCCTTACCCAGTGATAGAAAGGGTTGCAAGGCACATATTGTATTGTTGCCATCGAGGATAACAAGATGGGTTTTTTATCACAATGTATGAATTTATCCCTCTACATGATGTCATCTTTCTTAAAGCGTTACTCTGTTTTTAACTTAATACTCTAAATGCATGCTGGATAGCGGTCGATGAGTGGAGTAATAGTAGTAGATGCAGAATCGTTTCGATCTACTTGTCTCGGACGTGATGCCTATATACATGATCATTACCTAGATATGCTCATAACTATGCTCAATTCTATCAATTGCTCAACAATAATTTGTTCACCCACCATAGAATACTTATGCTCTTGAGAGAATCCACTAGTGAGACCTATGGCCCCCGGGTCTATTCTCATCATATCAATCTCTATCGCTTTATTACTTGCTTTGTTTTTACTTTGCCTTTTACTTTTCACTTTGCATCTATCTATCAAAAATACCAAAAATATTATTTATCATCTCTATCAGATCTCACTCTCGTAAGTGACCGTGAAGGGATTGAAAACCCCTAATCACGTTGGTTGCGAGTGTATCATTTTGTGTAGGTACGAGGGACTTGTGCGTGGTCTCCTACTAGATTGATACCTTGGTTCTCAAAACAGAGGGAAATACTTACGCTACTTTGCTGCATCATCCTCTCCTCTTCGGGGAAATCCAACGCAGTGCTCAAGAGGTAGCAAGAAGAATTTCTGGCGCCATTGCCGGGGAGGCTCACGCAAGAAAGTCAACAATACCAAGTACCCATCGCAATCCCTATCTCTCGCATTACATTATTTGCCATTTGCCTCTCGTTTTCCTCTCCCCCAATTCACCCTTGCCGTTTTATTTGCCCTCTCTTTCCCAATCTCCTCCTCTCTTTCCCGTTTGCCGTTTTCCCGTTGCCTTTCTATTTGCTCATGTGCTAGTTTACTTATTTGTAGCGATGGCTCTACCTAGATTTGGTGACCTTCACCTTAAAAGGCTAGAGGAGATCGAAAGAAATGTCAGAAAGTTTATGGTTTTGCAATTTGAGCACAATACTTTCTTTAGAAACGAGCTTAAGGAACAAAAAAGTTTTATGAGTTATATGAATAAATAACTCGATGATATGTCTAAAGAATTTGATGGTATAAGGGCTCAAATTGCTCGTCTTGAAAAGATGACCGCTGAAATTTCGGATATGCAAGCTACCTTAGTCAATAAGATGGCTGCTAAACCGAATACCTATGAAAATCAAGATGAAGATCTAAAAGTTATTGATGTGTCCCCCATTAAATCTTTGTTTTGCAATATGAATCTTGATGAAACTGAATATGATCTTCCTTTACCTAGAAGGCGTTCTAAGAATTCGGAGTTTCTAGATCTTGATGTTGAAATTGATGAAAGTGGGATTGAAAGAAATAAAAACCTAGATGTTGCTAAACCCACTATTTTGGATCTCAAGGAATTTAATTATGAAAATTGCTCTTTGATTGGTTGTATTTCCTTGTTGCAATCCATGCTAGATTATCCTCATGCTTATAGTCAAAATAAGGCCTTTACCGAACACATTGTTGATGCCTTGATGCAATCTTATGAAGAAAAACTTGAGTTGAAAGTTTCTATCCCTAGAAAACTCTATGATGAGTGGGAACCTACTATTAAAATTAAAATTTAAGATTATGAGTTTCTTGCTTTGTGTGATTTGGGTGCTAGTGTCTCTACTATTCCCAAAGCTTTGTGTGATTTGCTAGATTTCCGTGATTTTGATGATTGCTCTCTAAACTTGCATCTTGCGGATTCCACTATTAAAAAACCTATGGGAAGAATTAATGATGTTCTTATTGTTGCAAATAGGAATTATGTGCCTGTAGATTTTATCGTTCTTGATATAGATTGCAATCCTTCATGTCCTATTATTCTTGGTAGACCTTTCCTTAGAACGATTGGTGCAATTATGGATATGAAGGAAGGGAATATTAGATTACAATTTCCCTTAACGAAGGGCATGGAACACTTCCCTAGAAATAAAATAAAATTACCATATGAATCTATCATGAGAGCCACTATGGATTGCCTACCAAAGATGGCAATACCTAGATCTATCCTTGCTTTTATGCCTAGCTAGGGGCGTTAAACGATAGCGCTTGTTGGGAGGCAACCCAATTTTATTTTGTGTTTTTTCTTTTTGCTTCTGTTTAGGAATAAATAATACATCTAGCTTCTGTTTGGATGTGGTTTTATCTTTTAATTAGTGTTTGTGCCAAGTAGAACCTGTAGGATAACCTACGATGATAGTTGATTTGATTCTGCTGAAAAACAGAAACTTTGCACGCACGAATATAGTTTTGTTAAATCACAGAAATGTCCTTTTGCGTTGATTATCTATGCTGCTGTTCAGTAAACAAATTTTCCAGGACTTCCTATTTTGGTAAAAAATTTAGAGTTCCATAATTTTGCGTTAGTTACAGATTGCTACAGACTGTTCTGTTTTTGACAGATTCTGTTTTACGTGTGTTGTTTGCTTATTTTGATGAATCTATGGCTAGTAAAATAGTTTATAATCCATAGAGAAGTTGGAATACAGTAGGTTTAACACCAATACAAATAAAGAATGAGTTCATTACAGTACCTTGAAGTAGTCTTTTGTTTTATTTCTCTAACGGAGCTCACGAGATTTCTGTTGAGTTTTGTGTTGTGAAGTTTTCATGTTTTGGGTGAATTCTTTTGATGGATTATGGAACAAGGAGTGGCAAGAGCCTAAGCTTGGGGATTCCCATGGCACCCCCAAGATAATCCCAGGACACCAAAAAGTCAAAGCTTGGGGATGCCCCGGAAGGCATCCCCTCTTTCGTCCACTTCCATCGGTAATTTACTTGGAGCTATATTTTTATTCACCACATGATATGTGTTTTGCTTGGAGCGTCTTGTATTATTTGTGTCTTTGCTTGTTAGTCTACCACAATAATCCTTGCTGTACACATCTTTTGAGAGAGCCATACATGAATTGGAATTTGTTAGAATACTCTATGTGCTTCACTTATATCTTTTGAGCTTGATAGTTTTTTCTCATAGTACTTCACTTATATGTTTTGAGCGTGATAATTTTGCTCTAGTGCTTCACTTATATCCTTTAGAGCATGGTGGAGGATTTGTTTCAAATAAACTATTGCTCTCTCACGCTTCACTTAAATTATTTTGAGAGTCGTTAATAGCATGGTAATTTGCTTAATGTTAATGTACTTGGTATTCAAGATATGTGAAACTTTCTTTTGAGTGAATCGAATACTAAGATAAGTTTGATGCTTGATAATTGTTTTGAGATATGGAGATGATAATACCAAAGTCGTGATAGTTGGGTAATTATGAATTTGAGAAATGCTTGTGTTGAAGTTTGCAAGTCCCGTAGCATGCACGTATGGTTAAAGTTCTGTAACAAATTTGAAACATGAAGTGTACCTGGCTTGTGCATCCTTATGAGTGGCGGTCGAGGACGAGCGATGGTATTTTCCTACCAATCTATCCCCCTAGGAGCATGCGCGTAGTACTTGATTTTTGATGGCTTCTAAATTTTTGCAATAAGTATATGAGTTCTTTTGACTAATGTTGAGTCCATGGATTATACGCACTCTCACCTTTCCTCCTTTGCTAGCCTCTTCGGTACCGTGCATTGCCCTTTCTCACCTTGAGAGTTGGTGCAAACTTTGCCGGTGCATCCAAACCCCGTGATACGATACGCTCTATCACACAAAAACCTCCTTATATCTTCCTCAAAACAGCCACCATACCTACCTATCATGGCATTTCCATAGCCATTTCGAGATATATTGCCATGCAACTTCCATCATCATCATCATCATGACATACATTACTTTTGTCATATTGCCATTGCATGATCATGTAGTTGACATCGTATTTGTGGCAAAGCCACCATGCATTATTTTTCATACATGTCATTCTTGATTCATTACACCATCCCGGTACACCGCCGGAGGCATTCATATAGAGTCATATCTTGTTCTAAGTTTTGAGTTGTAATCCTTATGTTGTAATCAATAGAAGTGTGATGATCATCATTATTAGAGCATTGCCCAAAAAAACGAAAAAAAAGAAGAAAGGACAAAAAAAAGAAAGGCCAAAAAAAGAAAAAAAAGGGCAATGCTACTATCTCTTTTTCCACACTTGTGCTTCAAAGTAGCAACTTGTTCTTCATGTAGCGAGTCTCATATATTGTGCGTCAAAGTAGCACCTTGTTCTTCATGTAGTGAGTCTCATAAGTTGTCTTTTTATACTAGTGGGAATTTTTCATTATAGAACTTGGCTTGTATATTCCTACGATGGGCTTCCTCAAATGCCCTAGGTCTTCATGAGCAAGCGAGTTGGATGCACACCCACTAGTTTTCTTTTGTTGAGCATTCATAGCTCTAGTGCATCCGTTGCATGGCAATCCCTACTCCTCATGTTGACATCAATTGATGGGCATCTCCATAGCCCGTTGATTAGCCTCGTCAATGTGAGACTTTCTCCTTTTTTGTCTTCTCCACACAATCCCCATCATCATATTCTATTCCACCCATAGAGCTATATCCATGGCTCACGCTCATGTATTGCGTGAAGGTTGAAAAAGTTTGAGATTATTTAAGTATGAAAAAATTGCTTGGCTTGTCATCGGGGGTATAGAAGTTGGGAACATCTTTGTGTGACGAAAATGAAGCATAGCCTAACTATATGATTTTGTAGGGTTGAACTTTCTTTTGCCATGTTATTTTGAGAAGACATAGTTGCTTTGATTAATATGCTAGAAGTATTATTATTTCTTATGTCAATATGAACTTTTGTCTTTAATCTTTCGGATCTGAATATTCATATCACAATTAAGAAGATTTAATTATGCCAAAGTATCACTCCGCATCAAAAATTCTCTTTTTATCATTTACCTACTCGAGGACGAGCATGTATTAAGCTTGGGGATGCCTGATACGTCTCCAACGTATATATAATTTTTGATTGCTCCATGCTACTTTATCTACTGTTTTGGACTATATTGGGCTTTATTTTCCACTTTTATATTATTTTTGGGACTAACCTATTAACCGGAGGCCCAGCCTAGAATTGCTGTTTTTTTGCCTATTTCAGTGTTTTGAAGAAACGGAATATCAAACAGAGTCCAAACAGAATGTAACCTTCGAGAATGTGATTTTCTCACCGAACGTGATCCAGGGGACTTGGTCCCTACTCCAAGAAGTGCCAGAGGCGGTCACGAGGGTGGAGGGCGCGCCCCCTACCTCGTTGGCCCCCTGCTGCTCCACCGACGTACTCCTTCCTCCTATATATACCTACGTATCCCCGAACGATCAACAGAGGAGCCAAAAAACCTAATTCCACCGCCGCAACCTTCTGTATCCACGAGATCCCATCTTGGGGCCTATTCCGGAGCTCCGCCGGAGGGGGCATCCACAACGGAGGGCTTCTACATCAACACCATAGCCCCTCCGATGAAGTGTGAGTAGTTTACTTCTGACCTTCGGGTCCATAGCTAGTAGCTAGATGACTTCTTCTCTCTTTTTGGATCTCAATACAATGTTCTCCCCCTCTCTTGTGGAGATCTATTCGATGTAATCTTCTTTTTGCGGTGTGTTTGTTGAGACCAATGAATTGTGGTTTTATGATCCAGTATTATCTATGGAAATATTTGAATCTTCTCTGAATTCTTTTATGTGTGATTGAGTTATCTTTGCAAGTCTCTTCGAATTGTCCTTTTGGTTTGGCCAAGTAGATTGGTAGTTCTTGCAATGGGAGAAGTGCTTAGCGTTGGGTTCAATCTTGCGGTGTCCTTACCCAGTGACAGAAAGGGTTGCAAGGCACATATTGTATTGTTGCCACCGAGGATAACAAGATGGGGTTTTTATCATATTGCATGAATTTATACCTCTACATCATGTCATCTTGCTTAAAACGTTACTCTGTTTTTAACTTAATACTCTAGATGCATGCTGGATAGCGGTCGATGAGTGGAGTAATAGTAGTAGATGCAGAATCGTTTCGATCTACTTCTCTCGGACGTGATGCCTATATACATGATCATTACCTAGATATGCTCATAACTTTGCTCAATTCTGTCAATTGCTCAACAGTAATTTGTTCACCCACCGTAGAATACTTATGCTCTTGAGAGAAGCCAGTAGTGAAACCTATGGCCCCCGGGTCTATTCACATTGTCGGAGTAATGGGCCACGGGTAGGCTAACCCAAGCCCCAGAACCTTTCAAGACATCGGGGCAGGCCGCGCCCCTCAAAGCCGAGTCTCAGATGGCGACTCCCAGATGAGCCGAGTCTTAGATGACGACTCCCAGATGAGCCGAGTCTCAGACGGCGACTTCCAGAAGAGCCGGCTATGGAGAGTCGGCCCACGACGCTACACTCGTCGCGATAGGCGAGGCGGGTACGACCACGGCGTGGCCGTCACCTCCTGCTTGCGAGGGGCCAGCATGGCTACAGCGTGCCATACCGCTGGAGATCTCCGGTGCGGCCCGGCACTGTTGCCATGCCAAGCCTTGACCTCAGCCATAGTGTGCGGCGCACTGTGGCCACGATGGCCTACCTGTACGGCGCAGAGACGGCGGACCCACCAGTCAGTGAGAGTATAGAAGACGGCGGATACGCCCCGAAGGCGGCCTCGTGGGAGTCGGCTCCCCTGAGTCGACCGGCCTCTCCCACGGGGCCCACGCGCCATCAACCAGACAAGACGGGAAGTAACGACAGTGATCGCCCGATATACGGTGGCACTGTTGCCACGACCCAGTGACCAAGCATGCGTCATCAGGATCACGGCTACAGTGCCGGACTTGTCGGCGGGGCCCGCAAATCAGCGGGCTCCAGCAGTCAGCGGAGAAGACGGCGACCTATGAGACAGACGGCTGGGACCCACGCCCAGCCGGATTACCATTGTACCCCCGGGGGGTAGGCCTATATAAACCCCCCGGGGCACCCATGCAAAGGGTTGGCATCCATTAGCCTTAGACCAGATCATATAGGAGGAAGAGAGCTAGCCTTGCCTCCTTCTACCTCCTGAATACAGCTCTAGGAGCAACCTTGTAGTCACTACGCCTTAGTGATCATGCGGAGACCCCGCAGAGCAACAGTAGGGGTGTTATCTCCCCGGAGAGCCCTGAAGCTGGGTAAGATTCGCCGGCGTGCATGCCTTCGCCTAATCCTGTTTCCTGGCACCGGCGACGTTCTACTCGCTCCCACCATGATAAGCCATCCTTTGGCATATGTCGCACCCAACCCCCGACATTTGGCGCCCACCGTGGGGCGAGGTGCACCATTGTCCGGAGACCTGCTTTGGACGGGAACCCTTTTCCTCCCCCGCGAGTGTAGCCAGCCCGACACGCCCGATGGCGCTTGCCCTAACGCGCTGCAAAGCGTCGATGACGCTTGCGCGGTGAGCTGCCTCGCTGACCTTCTCGACGAGGTTAGCATCTCCGACGAGCCTGCATCCGATGCGGGCACGGGCGGCCCCGAAAGCCTCCTCACAGGCCTCCTCGACCATCTCCACGTCGCCGGCGAGCCTGCCGTGGACTTGGAGTCCGTAGGCTCCACCGACCCGATGCTGGTCGACTCTGACAGCGCCGTCACGGAGGTGCTCGTTATTAGTCATGGCGAGCACTCCGGTGAGGGAGCCCCCATGACCCGCTCGATGCGGCTCTGCGAGACCTGACGGCACCTATTCTGGAGGACGCTGACACCGAGACGCTGGAGGCATGCCGCCTTCAGCTCGTCGAAGGTGCGAAGAAGCTAGCAAGCATGAGACGCTTGTCGGAGGCCTACCAACGTGAGATGGATCGCGCCGTGGGCGGCTCGCCAGCGCCGACTGTGCCTAGCCGCCTAGGCGCGGTCCGACAACGTGGCGTGGCCATCGCCAACCTGTTCGGGGCCGATCGCCCCGTGTATGCCACGCCCACGGAGAACATCCGCGCCGCTCAGGCGGCAGCAGACGAACTAGACAACTTCAAAGGCGAAGAGCGCCGCTTAATGACCGAGCGAGTCCAGCGACTCCTCAAGGCGGCTGCCGCACAGAACGAAGCCGGCTGCCGCACGGAGGCGCCGCAACGACAAAATGACGACCCACCTCCCCGCCGAGATCAAGGTGCGACGTCCTGGACGTCGACTGGCGGAGCCCGCGAAAGAAGAGAGAAGGATCCGGCTGTCAGCCATAGTCGGACTTGCATTACCATCGAGCGCGACCAAGACGGCCGCCCAAGAGCAGTGGAATGGCTGGGCGACTACCTGCCTCCCCCACCACGATGAGAAAGACGAGTCTCCCCGCCGCCCGTTGAGCATCCGACTCTCGGCGACCGCCTCGGCCGTCGAGAGGGAGTCGGAGAGAACGACGCCCGCCTCCGGATCGACCGACTCCACCGATCCCTAGCGCTGGAGGAAGAAGATGAGCTGGGCCCGCCCTGCTTCGGGCCCCGCATTCGAGACGAGCCCTTTCCCAAAGGGTTCACGCTCCCCTGAGACACGCCCAAGTACATCGGCTCCGTGAAGCTGGAAGATTGGCTAGTTGACTATTCCACGACCGTCAACATAGCGAACGGCAACAAGCGCATTGCCGTGAAGTACGTTCCGCTCATGCTCCAAGGCACGGTCCGGACATGGTTGAACAGTTTGAAGCCCCGCAACATCAACAGTTGGGTCGACTTCACTGAGGCTTTCATCCGCAACTTCACAAGCACGTACAAGTGACCCCCCAAGCCGCGCCAGCTCTCCTTGTGCGTACAAGGCCAAGACGAGTCGACTCGCGACTACCTCACGCGATGGGGCGAGCTTCGGAACTCCTGCGAGGGCGTGCACGAGGTGCAGGCTATCGAGTACTTCACCGCCGGGTGCAGAGAAGGCACCCTCCTCAAGCACAGGCTCCTCTGCGATGAGCCAGAGACCCTCAACGAGTTGCTGGTCATAGCAGACAAGTATGCAACGGCCGACTCCTCCATGAAGATAGAGATTCAAGTTAGTGCGACCGGCAAAGTGGCCCCTCAATCCCCCAGAACTCCGGCTGGAGACACAAGTCGGCGACAGCAGCAGAATGATCACAAGCGCAAGGCCCCACAGCCGACTTCCGGCAGTCGGCAGGTTGCGACAGTCGAAGACCAGCAGCCTGAGGGGCAGCCTCCGGCGAAGCGACAGAAAGGCGGCAAGTCCAACTGGCTGCCGGCCTTCTCTTATGAGCAGACTTTGGATGGTCCCTGCAAGTTCCACAGCGGCGCGAAGCCGTCAAACCATACCACCCGGAAATGCCACTGGCTCACCAGAATCACCAAGGGATATGGCCTCCTCCCTCCTCCGCCTGCTGGGCCGCCACCTCCACAGCCGCCCCAGCAGCCGGCGGCCAGGCCAGTCGGCGCCGTACAAGATGAATACCCCGAAGAACACGGAGCTTATGTGGTGTTCACCAGTATGGCTGATGATCGACGCAGTAGACGGTTGCAGCAGCAGGAAGTGAATGCAGTAGCATCAGATACTCCGGAGTTTATGCATTGGTCCGAGAAGCCTATCAGCTGGAGCAGAGCTGATCACCCAGAGGTGATGCCAAATCCAGGCTCCTATGCCTTGGTTCTGAGCGCTACCTTGGCCACTGATAGGCGGGCCACTCGCTTCTCGCGAGTGCTGATAGATGGAGGAAGCAGCATCAGCATCCTGTACAAGGATACCATGGAGAAATTAGGAATCAAGCAGAAACAACTTCAAAGCAGCCGAACTGTTTTCCACGGCATTGTACCTGGCCTCTCTTGCTCCCCGATCGGCAAGATCCAGGTAGATGTCCTCTTCGGAGACAAAGATCATTTTCGCCGAGAGCCAGTTTGGTTTGAAGTGGTGGACCTTGAAAGTCCATACCAAGCATTGCTTGGCTGACCTGCTCTGGCCAAGTTCATGGCGGTCCCCCACTACGCTTACCTCAAGATGAAGATGCCAACTTCAAAGGGTATTTTGACCGTGGCCGGCGACTACAGGAAGTCGTCCACCTGCGCGGCCGAGAGTAGTCGGCTGGACGAGTCCCTGGTGATCGCAGCTAAGAGGCGCTCCTTGATCGGGTTGTGGCAATGGCCGGCAAGCAGCCAGAGATGTCGCCCGACCCCAAGGAGTCGGAAGCTGAGGGTTCGTTCAAGCCGGCTAAAGAAACAAAGAGGATACCTTTGGACCCGGAGCACCCGGAGAGGCACGCTGTCATAGGTGCAAACCTAGACTGCAAATAGGAAGGTGAGCTCGTCGATTTCCTCCGTGAGAATCGAGACATCTTCGCATGGTCCCCTAAGGACATGCCAGGTGTACCGATGGAATTCGCCGAGCACAAGTTACATGTCCGATCTGATGTGAAACCCGTCAGGCAGCCCTTGTGCCGCCTGTCAGAAGAGAAAAGAAGAGTTGTTGGAGAAGTGATAGCCCGACTCCTAGCGGCCGGCTTCATTATGGAGGAGTTCTTTCCAGAATGGCTGGCGAACCCGGTCCTAGTGTTGAAGAAGAACAAGCAGTGGCGGATGTGTATCGACTACACCAGCCTCAACAAAGCTTGCCCCAAAGATCCATTTGCTCTGCCAAGAATTGACCAGGTGATAGACTCCACAGCCGGATGCGAGCTGTTGAGCTTCTTAGATGCATATTCAGGATATCACCAGATCAAGCTGAACCGGACAGACAGACTGAAGACCGCCTTCATCACGGCATTTGGAGCCTTCTGCTACCTGACTATGACGTTCGGTTTGAGGAATGCCGGCGCCACCTTTCAGCGTTGCATGCAGAAGTGTCTCCTCAAGCAACTTGGCAGGAATGCCCACGTCTACGTGGATGATGTGGTGGTGAAGACGGAAAAGCATGGGACACCATTGGAAGATCTCCAAGAAACCTTTGAAAATCTGCGCCAATTCCAGATCAAGCTAAATCCAGAGAAGTGCGTCTTCGGAGTACCAACCGGTCAGCTCCTCGGCTTCCTAGTCTCCGAACGCGGCATAGAGTGCAACCCTGTGAAGATCAAAGCCATCGAGAGGATGGAAGTCCCCCGCCGACTGTTGGATGTGCAGAAGTTCACCGGCTGCTTGGCGTCCATCAGCCGATTCATCAGTTGGCTGGGCGAGAAGGCTCTCCCTTTGTACCAACTGATGAAGAAGACCACCTTTTTTGAGTGGAACCACAAGGTGGATGAAGCATTTCTCCAGTTAAAGAAGATGTTGACTACTCCCCCTGTGCTGGAGGCTCCGACTCCCAAAGAGCCTATGCTCCTATACATTGCCGCCACCAGCCGGGTAGTCAGCACAGTTATCGTAGTCGAACGCAAGGAGGAAGGCAAGGCGCTCCCTGTCCAGAGACCGGTGTATTACCTGAGCGAGGTACTCTCGACCTCCAAGCAGAACTACCCCCACTACCAGAAGATGTGCTACGGCATGCATTTCGCCGCCAAGAAGTTGAAGCCTTACTTTCAAGAGCATCCGATCACTGTGGTTTGCACCGCTCCACTGACCGAGATCATCGGAAGCCGTGATGCTTCAGGCCGAGTAGCCAAGTGGGCCATAGAACTGGCTCCCTACACCATCTACTACCAGCCCCGCACCGCCATCAAGTCACAAGCACTGGCCAACTTCCTTGTCGACTGGGCCGAGACCCAGTACCTGCCGCCAGCACCCGACTCCACCTATTGGCGAATGCATTTCGATGGCTCCAAGATGCGCACCGGCCTGGGAGCCGGCGTCATCCTTACCTCCCCCAAAGGCGACAAGCTCAAGTACGCATTGCAGATCCACTTTGCCGCCTCCAACAACGTTGCCGAATACGAGGCGCTCATTCACGGGCTCCGGCTTGCCAAAGAACTCGGCATCCGCCGGATCCTGTGCTACGGCGACTCCGATTTGGTGGTCCAGCAGTCATCTGGTGACTGGGACGCCAAAGATGCAAACATGGCGAGCTACCGCTTCCTGGTGCAACAACTCAGCGGATATTTCGAAGGGTGTGAATTCCTTCACATTCCAAGAAATGACAACGACCAAGCGGACGCCCTGGCACGAGTCGGCTCCACCTGTCAAGCAATACCATCCGGCGTCGCCCTTCAGCGCCTCCTCATGCCGTCTATCAAGCCTTCGCCAGAATCAGACTCCATTTTTGTGCCAGCTCCCCCCGAAGAAGTCGGATCCGACTCAAGAGCACCAACAGACGGCACAAAAATCCTTACAGACGGCTCCAAAAGTACCGCAGTCGCAGTCGGCCCGGGGACTGCGATAGTCAGCCCGAAGACCTCAGAACTCGGCCCGGGGACTGCTCCAGTCGGCCCAGGGACTTCATCGACCCAGCAAGCGGCCGCGGATCCCAGCCCGCCGCCTCCCAGCCCAGCCATCCTTGTCCAAGTCGCAATAGTGGCAATCGAAGAAATAGCAGCACCTTCATGGGCCCAGCCCATCCTCAAATTCCTAGTAAACAGAGAGCTGCCAGCTGATGAAATCCTGGCTCGGCAAGTGCAACACCGAGCGGTAGCCTATACCATAGTCAACAGAGAGCTGGTCAGGCGTAGTGTCACTAGTGTCTACCAACGCTGTGTCGAGGCAGAACAAGGCCAAGCAATCCTGAGAGACATTCATGAAGGCGAATGTGGCCATCATGCGGCTTCAAGGGCACTCGTCGCCAAAGCCTTCCGACACGGTTTCTTCTGGCCGACTGCCCTGGAAGAGGCCAAGGAATTAGTCCAAAACTGCAAAGGGTGCCAGATGTTCCGTTCCAAGCCGCTCCAGCCGGCTTCGGTGCTCAAGACCATTCCCATCGCCTGGCCCTTTGCGGTTTGGGGCCTGGACATGGTGGGACCATTCAAGACGGCACGAGGCGGCCGAACTCACCTACTTGTCGCGGTGGACAAGTTCACCAAGTGGATAGAAGAAAAACCCATCAAGAAGTTGAATGGTTCGACTGCAGTAACCTTCATCACCGACATTGCGACTCGGTACGGCATACTGCATAGCATCATCACCGACAATGGCACAAATTTTGCCAAAGGAGCCTTGGCCCGTTTTTGCGCAACGCAGGGCATCCGACTGGACTTAGTGTCTGTCGCCCATCCGCAGTCAAACGGCCAGGTAGAGCGAGCCAATGGCCTCATCCTATCCGGCATCAAGCCCCGCCTGGTTGAACTACTTGAGCGTTCGGCCGGCTGTTGGCTTGAGGAGCTGCCAGCCGTCCTCTAGAGTCCGCGCACGACTCCAAACAAGTCAACCGGCTTCACGCCTTTCTTCCTCGTCTACGGTGCTGAAGCCGTCATCCCGACGGACATAGAATTCAACTCCCCGCGAGTCACCATGTAAACCGAGGAGGAAGCAGAAGAAGCACGTCAAGACGGCGTCGATCTGCTGGAAGAGGGCCGGCTGTTGGCACTCAGTCGGTCCGGCATCTACCAGCAGAGCCTGCGCCGGTACTACAACAGGAAGGTCAAGCCAAGATCTTTCCAAGAGGGTGACCTTGTGCTCCGACTGATCCAGCGGACAGCCGGCCAGCACAAGCTGTCGGCACCTTGGGAAGGCCCCTTTATTGTTAGCAAGGTGTTGGGCAATGACTCCTACTACCTGATCGACGCTCAGAAGCCCCGAGCACGCAAGATAGACGACTCCGGCAAAGAGTCGGAATGACCATGGAATGCAAACCTCCTTCGAAGATTTTACAGTTGATTCAGTATGTATCACGCTACCCCTTTGTATTAAAGTACCGAGACTTTGGGCCCCCCGAGACGAGCTCGGGGACTGCCCCTTTTTGATTATCTGCATGATAAGAATTATGCCTTCAAGTATGCTACTTCTTGCTATGCCACTTGGCGTCGGGCTCGACTAGTCGGCCCGGGGACTCGCCGTCTAGTGCTATGAAATGTTTCCTGAAGTCGGACAAGTAGTGTGCGGCGCCTAAGCCGTCTCCTGCCAGAAGCCGCAGCTCGCAGAGTGACTGTTTGGTAGGCAGGAGTAAGGATGAATGGGCGTCCACACTAAAAATGGCTAAGGACCCAAAACATCAACATAGCCTAAGCCGGCTTCCAGCCCCCCTTTAACAAACCAACTCGCGAATATTCGGCTTACTGCTTTCTATCCAACTTGTTAAATAAACTCCAAAGAAAGGCAAGTACTTGCTTTCCCCAAAGTAGCCAGGCATTTGGTCCAGCGGCAGTCCGCACAGCGGTTTGCCGGCTGGCAAAGCGGCAACTAGGGGAAGGCGTCAAAGGAAAAAGCCAAAGGAGCAATAGGCAAGGAAAGATAGAACTCGGATTAATATTTACATAAGCATAGGCCCATTGGCCGAATCTTCAGACAGAAGTTCAAAATACACCCCGAGGGTGGAATTGTGCAAATTAACAAGTTCATCAAAGACTTTCTAGAACAGATAAATAAAGCCAGAAGGCAGCCTAGGGAGCAGAAGACGGGTTTGGAGGGTCAGAGGAGACGGCGGTGTCAGGCGCCTGGGGAGTCGGCTGGACAGTCTCGGCTTGATCGCCGCCGGCGGTAGTCGGCCCGGTCGGACGCGGTTCGTTGCTAGAGGCGCGGTCGAGCTGAGACTGGTCGCCCGCTCCACCTTCTGGCACCTCCATCTCGCTTTTGTCCTCCGCCTCGCCTTCTTCCTCGGTGATGGAGTCAATCACCTCTGCCGAGCCCTCGCCATATTCCGGGTTCATCCCGAACCACTCTGGCGGCACCTCCTCGCCGCCTTCAGCCTGCTCGGGGACGAAGACACTGGTTTCAGTGTACTCGGTGATGGCCGCCGCACGCTCGACAAGGGCGCCCTCCACAGCCTCCAGCTCGGCCTGGGCCTCTGACCGGAATGCGGCCAGACGGTCCAGGTCCATTCCCGGATACCACGCCTTGACGAATTCCAAGGCCCGGCGCGCTCCGGCCCGGGCCGAGGAACCCTTCCAGGCCTCAAGACGGCCGGCTGCGACCTCTAGCCAGTCGGCAGTCCAACTGGCGGTGCACAGAGCCGGCATGTCTGCCCACAAGGCGGCAACTGCCTGGGCGCCGCCACGCTGAAGCCGGCGCATCCGCCGGTGGGCCGGACGAAGACGGGCCTCGATGCTTAGAAGCTGCTCATCGACAGTCAGGGGAGCGTTGGCGGCAATCACCTCGCTGCTTGCCCTCCGCGCCTCACGATCAGCCTCGATGGCCAGAGGGACTTCCTGCGAGTGGCCAGGGAAGAAGTCTGCCAAGACAAAAAAGAAGCAAGTCAAAAAATCAGAAGTCAGCCTGACACATAGTCGGAAACTCAAAGAAAGAAAGCTCACCATCAACGATTTCCTCGATCTCGTGGAAGCCGGAGGTTAGCATCGCCTCCTTGTCGGTCCAGCAGGAGCGCTCGCTCTCAAACTCGGCCAGAAGAGCAGCCTCCTTCTTCTCAGCCTTGTCCTGGGTCTTCTTGAGCAGCTCCTTCTGCTGGGCCAGCTGCGCAGCAAGGCGGTGTTAACTTCACCCAGTTGCTCCTGAAGAGTAGCGTTGGCCCCTGAAGAACGAAAGAAAGAGACAAATAAGTCGTCAGCAAAGAAGATCGCCGGGAAGATCCGGCCCGACTGCTCAGCAGTCGGCCCGATTCTCGGGGACGGGTGCGCCAGCGTGCCCCCGCGAAGAAAGAAGAACAAGAAAGGAGACATCGAAGTCGTTAAGAAGGAAGATTACCGGGAAGATCCGGCCCGACTGCTCAGCAGTCCGCCCTAATCTCGGGGACTACAGCCCGCGGGTGCGCCAGCGCGCCCCCGCGAAGAAGAGGAAAACAACTTACTCCGACTCTCTGTCAAGTCGGCAGTCCGCTTTCTCAACTCCTCAATATTGCGGTTGAAGGCAGTGGCGCGGAGGTTGTGATACGCCAGAGGGAGTTCCGAGCCGCCTGCTCAACAGCCGGCCCGAAACTCGGGGACTACACCCAGTGGGTGCGCTGGCGCGCCCCCAACAGAGAAGAGCAAGAAAAACAGGAATCAAAGAGGAAAACATACCCGGACGGCCGCTCGCGACGCTAGATGCGCCTTGGTGTAGATCTGGAGGGCGTCGCCTTCAGCTCGAAGCTTCGCTTGGACATCCAGAAGCGCCTGGTTCAGCGGGCCCGTGCCGCCTCCGCGCACCCACCCAACGGGCGCGGCACTCGTCGCCTCGGCGTCTGGGATGGCCGAGCTGGCGGCTCCGACCTCCAGGGGCCGCGGCGCCGAAGTCGCCTTCTCGAGGCGGCGTCGCATTAGCGAGGAAACCTAAAGAAGCAGCCTTGCCTCATCCTCAGTCGGCGGCACCGGCGCGCCTGCCGGCTGTTTGCCCTGGGCTCTCCCAGACGGCGGTGGAGGCGGAGGCGGCGGCACTAGCGTGTCCGACATGGATGCCTCGCCGCTCTCCTTCTCCACGACAGGGTTCTCGGCGCCGGCTTCTCCGGTCTGCCCCGTGAAATCCGGAGGCGGCAGTGCAGAGGACAGTGGGGGGACGAGCATCGCCGATTGGCGACGTGCGGCCTCCTCAGCTCGCTGTCTCGCTGCAAGGGCGGCTTCAGCGTCCTCCAGCTTCTTCTGGGCGGAGGCAGCCGCCTTCTCGGTCTCCGCCTTCTCCAGGCGGTCGGCCTCCTGCTCGTCGCGCTTCTCCCGCGCGTTTTGCTCCGTCGCCTCCCGGAGGTCGGCGGCGGGGTCGACCCGCCGCGTATTGGCGGATGTCTCTGCTGACCCCATGACGGAGGGGACGGCGACTCTCTCAAGGGAAAGGGGGGCCCTAAAGAAGAACGGGAGGAGTATAAAAGAAGACTCGGACAAGACTCACCGGAGAAAAATAAAGACAAAAGCGTAAAAACTTACGCAGAGACTAGCGGCGGCCTTCTCACTTCCCTACGGAAGCGGTTGGCCTTCGCGGCCGCCTCCTCCCGCTTGGTCGCGGCGGCCGCCCCCTTGAACTTCTTCAACTTGCCGCCGGGCGCACTCGGCCCGGCGAGACTCCTCTTCGCGCCGCCTTGGCCGGCCAGGCCGGCAGAGGAGCCTGCGCCCGAGGGGCCGACCCTTAGCTGATGGCGCGGGGCGACTTCCCCTTCGGCGTCATCCTCAGGCCAGTCGGTGAAGGTGGCCGAGAGCCTGAGGCCGCTTCCTGCTCCTCCTCCTCCGCCTTCGGCGTCGGCTTCCATCGCCGCCGCCCCCAAGTCGGGGTCGTCGACGTCGCTCTCCGCATGGTCGGGGACGAACTCGCAGGGCTGTCTCGCGACACCGGCTGAAGGCTGCATGAGGGGGTTCTAGCTCAGAAGAAACCAATGAAAATCAGAAACCGAATTCGGCTATAAAGAAGACAAAGCAATAAGGAGATACGACTTACCACTGGAGGGGGGTTGGCGCGCGAGTACGGCTCCTTGCCGAACTGCCAGTCCTCCCCGAACTCGCAGTTCGCAATATGGTTCACCATGTTTGCCACCTCCGCGCGGGGCATCTCCTTGGTGCTCATCTGACTCGGGTCTCGGAGGCCGCTCATCTGACAGATCAGGTGAGGCCGTCCTTGGAGCGGGAGGACCTGGCGCGCCACAAAGGCGGCCAGCAAATCGGCCCCGACGAGGCCCTCCGACTGCGTCAAGACTCAGAGTCGCGCTACGGCGGCGGCTCCGGCGGGAGTCAGCGTCTTGACTCGATGAGACCAGCTGGGGAGCCTCCCAGCTGGGGGGCTGGCTTCATAAGGCGGCAGATTAACCCAGTCGCCGTCGGAGGCGAGGTTCTTCATGTAGAAGTACGAGCGCTGCCACATCTTCACCGACTTGATCAGCGAGACGGAAGGGAAGGGGTTGTCGGCCGTCGAGCGCCATATCGCGATGTAGGCACCGCACTGAGTCGGCACGCCGGCGACGTGCGTGTTGAGCTTAGATGAGAAGAATTATCCCCACAGCTCGATGGTGGGGAGAACGCCGAGGAAACCTTCGCACAGAGTGGCGAAGGCGGACAGCAGCACCACCGTGTTCGGGGTGTGGTGGTGTGGCTGGAGGCTGTGAAACTCCAAGAAGGAGTGGAAGAAGCCGCTCGCCGGCAGCCCCAGGCCTCGCACGAGGTGCGAGCGGAAGATGACCCGCTCGCCCTCCTCCGGCACCGGCGATATCTCCCTCGCCGGCGCGGTGCAGGCTCGCACGAGGTGAGCGTCGGGGAGGCGACACGTATTGCGGAGGAATTCAATGAGGTCGTCGTCGACCACCGAGCCGTCCCACGCGCCGGAATGCACGGCCGTAGCCGCGGCGGTGGAGGAAGAGCTCATCACTGGCTGGTGCGGTGTGGTTCTGCTCGCCGGCAGCGAGAAGAAGGAGAGAGGAGGCAAGAGGAAGCGGGGATCGGGGGAGATGGGCGCGCGTGCTATGCCGCTCCACTCTCCCCCTACTTATAGCCTTGGAGGCTGAGAAGCCGAGGGGGCGGGCGTGGGATTAACTGCGCTCAGAGCCCCACGCCGCCCCATGATTTACCCCATGAAGTTACTGCGCGCAGTAACAACGTGGGAAGACCAACAGTTCGCACGGCCGCAGCGGATCCGTTCGCGTGCCGAGGCGCGGTAGTGGCGGGCCCCGCCTGACAGCCCATCCCGTTGCGCGCGTGGGCGAGCAGACTGTCCCTGCCGCGTGGTGCCACGCGATAGGGCCGCGGCGGGCGGCAGCAGGGAAGCTTATCAGGCACGCCGCCTGGTCTTCCGCCACGACTTTCGAGCTCTCCACAGAGCAAGACGACCCTCTATGAATCCGACTTCAAATAGTCGGCCCAGAGGAAGACGGCAAGCGAAGCCCAGATTCCACCACCGGAGGAATGAACCTGTTGAGGCCCCCCAGCGAGTCACTCTCGGAGCCTCACCAGCTTCGGGGACTACTGTCGGAGTAATGGGCCACGGGTAGGCTAACCCGAGCCCCAGAACCTTTCAAGACATCGGGGCAGGCCGCGCCCCTCAAAGCCTAGTCTCAGATGGTGACTCCAGATGAGCCGAGTCTCAGATGACGACCCCCAGATGAGCCGAGTCTCAGATGACGACTCTCAGATGAGCCGAGTCTTAGACGGCGACTTCCAGAAGAGCCGGCTATGGAGAGTCGGCCCACGATGCTACACTCGTCGCGATAGGCGAGGCGGGTACGACCACGGCATGGCCGTCACCTCCTGCTTGCGAGGGGCCAGCATGGCTACAGCATGGCGTCCCGCTGGAGATCTCTGGTGCGGCCCGACACTGTTGCCATGCCAAGCCCTGACCTCAGCCACAGTGTGCGGCGCACTGTGGCCACGATGGCCTACCTGTACGGATCAGAGACGGCAGACCCGCCAGTCAGTGAGAGCATAGAAGACGGCGGATACGCTCCGAAGGCGGCCTCGTGGGAGTCGGCCGGCCTCTCCCACGGGGCCCATGCGCCATCAACCAGACAAGACGGGAAGTAACGACAGTGATCGCCCGATAGACGGCGGCACTGTTGCCACGACCCAGTGACCAAGCCTGCGTCATCAGGATCACGGCTACAGTGCCAGACTCGCCGGCGGGGCCCGCAAATCGGCGGGCCCCAGCAGTCGGCGGAGAAGATGGCGACCTGTGAGACAGACGGCTGGTACCCGCGCCCAGCCGGATTACCATTGTACCCCTGGGGGGTAGGCCTATATAAACCCCACGGGGCACCCATGCAAAGGGTTGGCAGCCATTAGCCTTAGACCAGATCATATAGGAGGAAGAGAGCTAGCCTTGCCTCCTTCTACCTCCTGAATACAGCTCTAGGAGCAACCTTGTAGTCACTACACCTTAGTGATCATGCGGAGACCCCGCAGAGCAGCAGTAGGGGTGTTATCTCCCCGGAGAGCCCTGAAGCTGGGTAAGATTCGCCGGCGTGCATGCCTTCTCCTAATCCCGTTTCCTGGCACCGGCGACGTTCTACTCGCTCCCACCAGATAAGCCATCCTTTGGCATATGTCGCACCTAACCCCCGACACACATCATATCAATCTCTATCGCTTTATTACTTGCTTTGTTTTTACTTTGCCTTTTACTTTTCACTTTGCATCGATCTATCAAAAATACCAAAAATATTATTTATCATCTCTATAAGATCTCACTCTCCTAAGTGACCGTGAAGGGATTGACAACCCCTAATCGCGTTGGTTGCGAGTAGCTATCGTTTTGTGTAGGTACGAGGGACTTGTGCCTGGTCTCCTACTGGATTGATACCTTGGTTCTCAAAAACTGAGGGAAATACTTACGCTACTTTGCTGCATAATCCTCTCCTCTTCGGGGAAATCCAAAGTAGTGCTCAAGAGGTAGCAATGGGATCTGCTAATTTTCTCTTTTCTCGCACACGAGTATTTTACACGCGTCGTCTGTGTTGTGCGTTTCCCCCACCCAAGTTTCAAGTTTTGCAGTGAAATTTTCATTAGGCGCGCGATTTCTAAATTTATTCCTCCCACCAGATCCCCACCCATCAAATTTCCTCGGTATCTCCCCCTCCCCCCTCCCCCCTACCGACAGCTCAAACCGCCGCTGCCGCAACCACAACTTCAACCACATCTACATTCTGCCCGAGCATCATCGATCCAGTTAGGTAACCCACCAATCTCTATCATGGCCCCAGCCTGATTGCTTCAATGGCTCCTGCGAAACATCCTCATGCCTCCAAATCCCCACCGCCCCTACCTCCAGAGCATCACCGCACAAGCCCAACCACATATCACATGGAGGTCGAGGAGCTGCTGACAGTCGATGGCGCGACGGCTGTTGTGCGTGTTGACCCGGAGGAACACCTCGCCTCTGCCGACTTGGTGCAGGCTCTGGCCCAGATGAAGTGCCCCAACGACTACCCCCTAGGACTTACCTGGTATGATCTGACCAGCTCAATCTTACCAATACCACTTGCCATGGCTATGTTTTGTACGGTTGACGTATTAAGCATATTCGTGCCATGTTTATTTCAGTACTGCACACTGTGTGATGTTCAAGTATTAACTATCCAGCTCAATTACACTAATACGAGCAACAAACTTACAGTACATGACTCAGGATATCACTAGCGATGCTACCCATTTGCTATTTTTCGTGGATGCTAACCTTGTTGTACTTAACATGCATGTCCATGTACTTACGCAGGGTCATTACGGCCGATGCTATTGTTTGCCGTCGAGGTTAGCTGCATCCCATGTCTTATAGTATTTCACATCATTTGTGTAATTGCAGTTTAACTTCTAACATTTACTGGTGGCCTGTAGGTACACATGTCAGTGGTACTGATCCACGCTTCGACCTGGAGGAACAGCTCGTCTCCGCTGCCGCTGACTTTGGGCGGGCTCTGGCCAAGTTGAAGTGCCCTAGAAACTACCTCTCAGGAGTTACCAAGTATGAACTCACCAGTTCAATCTTACCAATACCAGTTGCAATTAATGGCTATGTTTTTTTTACAGTCGATGTATTTAGCATGTTGTAGTAAACATGCCTAACACGTTTTAGCTATTTTCCCTACCTATTTATAGACAACTGGGCCATTCTCTGCTCTAGCAGCACCTGCCTTGTGATGTTTAACTCTGCCAATTAATTTTTATCGGTACCGGTATCAATGGCTATTAAGACTGTTACAATTAACAGTTGTATCCATTTTTAAACAGTTGTATTTGAATGGCTATAAACTTACAAAACATGACTTAGGATGCTGTTATGTCTGTTGCAATTTCTCGGTGGGAAACGACACCTATGGGATCACAAGAATCCCTACTACGGTTGCGGGGCGCGGGGTTGTGAGAAGAGCAGGATTAGTAATTGACGCGGGGATCGTTTACCCAGGTTCGGGCCGCAAGGATGCGTAAAAATAGTCCTGCTTGGTGGATATATTGAGTGTTCTTGAGCTCTTGAAATAGCTATGGGTGCTGTGTGGTTCGAAAGAGCCGAATCCTCTCCCTGTATGCCACGGGCCTCCTTTTATAGGCGAAGGGGCTGCCACAGTGGCACACAGGAGGTGGAAAGGCCTACAGTGTTGCGATCTTATCGCCCGTATTACCGGACAAGAGGCATTAAATGCATGGCTTAGGTGTCCCTCACTTTATCGGGGACGGGAGCGAGGCCCGTCCCGTCCGTCGCCGCTCCTCCTCGCTTCGACACGCGCCCTGGCCAACGATGCATGTGGTGCCATGTAGGCAGGCAAGCAGCTGAGGCGGCATGATGGTGGAGCCTCCATGAAGATCTGCATGCCGCCACGCAGGTGCATGCTGAGTTCGCCTGGAAGCTGCATGTGCCATGCAGGTGCCTGCCCAACTGGTTGGGCTGGTAGCTGCATGCGAACGGCGGCGGGGAGTTGGTTGGTGCGGGCCTGGCAGTGGCCCTGCCATCGCCTCTGGCATGGGTCTTGTCGGGTGGCCCGGCAAGGGTCTTGCCAGGTGGCTCGGCAAGGGTCCTGCCATGGCACGCTTGCGTCCCCGGCAAGGGTCTTGCCGGGGGTCTTGTGGATTCCTTCGGTAAGGATCTTGGCAGGGAGTGTTGCCTTCCCATCCTTATCTGATCTTGAGCATCCTATGTCTTCACAAAGATCTGCATGCCACCACGGAGATGCCTCCCGAACCCTGGTCCAACGTGCTTGTTGACATTGGAGGCCGTGGGTTCAAGGGTAGCTCGCTCCATTGGTGTGGGCGAGCTGCCCCGGCAAGGGCCTTGCCGGGGCTGCTGAGGTCGCCCCCTGCAAGGGTCTTGCCGGGGAAATCTGCTTCGCCGATCTGCACTTTGTGGCCTTGGTCCTTGATGTTGTCTTGTTCGTCTTGAGCCTTTGGATTCCCTCCCTTGCCTTGCTATGTGTGGCGATGGCGCGTGGCTCTGACTACCCATGCACAAGTAAAGGGGTCAAAAGGAGAGCCCCTACTTTTGTACACTGACAGGAGCCCCCGGGCATGGGCCATACATAAGCGCGACACGTTGTTGGGCCAGGCCTAGAACGGTGCGCTGGCAGGCGGGGTGGATTTTACTGTGCTAACTGTTCCGTCCGCTGCGCTTCCCCATGACCCGCGTTAAACGCACGACGTGGGGGTCGTGCACATGCGCATGACGGAAGCGTGCTGGCTTTATCCCATGGTGGACAGTAAAGAGGCGGCTTGCGTGTCTCTTCGAGACCGCAGGGCCGCTACTCATTTACTGCCCTCGCTTGGGAACCGTCTCTCCATGCGTCTCACCGCGCCCATCCCTTGCGCCATGTTCACTGCATGCATGATGCAGAGCGAATGACAGGCGCACGAGATGTGGGGAGTCATGTGCGTGCGTGGGTTGATTCCCACGCGCCTTCAATTGAGTGGGGAGGGCGGTCGACGGCCCCTCTTTCTGTCACTTCAATGGGCCGGATTGGCCGAGAGGGGGTGGCCGAGGCTCGCCCCCGCCTCTTTATAAAGAGGGGAGCGGGAGGAACGGTGCCTCTCAATCCTTCGCCATTTGCCTCTCCCCATTCCCGCTTCCTCCTTTCTTCTGCCATGGCAAGGGGGCGTGGCGACACTTCATCGGTGCCGGCAAGGGTCTCGGCTCGACAACGCATCGCCCCTCTCCAAGAGCTCGTAGTGGCAGAGCTGGCCGTGAGTGGGAGGAGGAGGGGGCGAGGTCGAGGCGGTCATGGCGCTCGGGGGAGAGGAGGACGGGGCGGCAGACCGGCCTCGCCTCCACCAGCGGCCGCTCCTCCGATGGAGGGCCACGTTAGGCACAACCCTTGCGAGTTCTTCGTCAGGCTACGCCAGCCAGCACGTCGTCGTCTTCGCCTCCCGACTCCATTTGCGTGGGAGATGGAGCTGGACCCGCCGCATGCACTTTGACTTCATATGAGGGGTTGGGGGATCAGCGACACATGGGCTGACGTCGAGTTCCCCGCCCCTCATGTCATGTATCTTCACCGAGGGTGGAAGACCTTTGCCCGCGTCCACAACTTGATGGTGGGGCTCATTCTCTTCTTCAAATTGATGGAGAACGGCCTGCTCTCCGTCAAGGTCTTTGGAGATCTTGGAACTCGCTTGAAGTGCTGCGTGGAGAGATCCTCCGACGATGGAAACACTTCCTCAAGCGGGAGTGATGAGGAGGATAGCAGGGCAGATGACAGGAACGAGTCCGACTAGGCGTCGGACGCCCCGCGCCTGGGCGGGTGTGGCAGCAGCAGCATCTGCACCTGGCCGCTCCTCAAGCGGGACCCCCTGGGGGAGGGGCCAGCTTCTTGGACTTCTTGGGGCCGCCTCCTTGGGCGGCTGGCATAGGGAAGCCGAGGAAGGCGAGGAAGGCGGGTGGCGGGCCGTCAAGTCGGAGTACGTGGGCGCCGACGCCTTCATCGACGGGCCGCTGCCTCATCTTCCAGCTCTTTCCCCGGTGCCACCACCGCCGACCCTCTCCTAGGCGACCGCCGGCATGTTCTCTTGGTGTCTTCTGCTGCTCGTACCTCGCCTAGGCGCCTCTTTTTCCCTTCTGCTTTCTTGTTCCATTTCCTAAGGAGAGGGACAAGAAAGGGATTACGGGCATCTTATCACTTTTTAGTCTTGTAAGCCTTCGGTCCTTTGTTAACTTTAGAACCTGTAATCCCCTCGCTCATGTTTTTCATCTCGTATGAACTGTACCTATACGGGATATTTTTTAATGAAAAAGGGATGTTTGTTGGGGTTTTCATTCGTGGGTGGAACCCACGACAAGGAGTGAATCCTCGTTATTTAATTCAAACGTTTTTCGCCCGGCAATAGGCCTTGTCGTCTCCCCATTTTGCTCGACCTTTCTCACGCCCTTGGCGGAGACAGGGATGAGGTGGGCTTAGGCTCCTCGTTCCTCTTCTTTGCTGCCGCGGCTACGACCAAATCTGGCCCCAGGAGATAGTCCTGGGGTACGGAAAGAGGGGAGCACGGTAGCCAAGGGATAAAACGAGGTTTCACATACCCCAGTCCATAACGAAATGCATGATAGAGGATAGAGAACTTATCTGGATCTGCAGCCCCCGACGACCTTGTCTTGCCGCCAATGGATCCTTGTCGTTGCAGCCCCCAACAACTTTGGCTTGCCGGGGCATGGACGCCGGTCCGTCCCCCTTCTCCCAAAATAGCTCGGCAAGAATACTTATATGCCCTGCGAACCAAAGAAGATAGAGAAGAACAGAGAGACGCACACTCAACCTCTAAGCTAGGGGTTAGCCGCCGCTAAGCACTATCAACCCTAACCAAGGAAGAGACTTAACCTAGCCTGCATGCTATAGCTTAGGGCGTCAGCGCTTCATTTATTTATGCTCAGGGTCTGCGCCTGGCTTTGTACAAAGGGTTACATGCCTTGCCGGCAAGGCTTGTACAAAAGGGTGGCTTGCCGGGAAGCCCGGTAGCCGCGCCTTATGGGTAAAACTTGCGGAGATGCTCGATGTTCCAGGAGTTACTCACTGGAACAACATCTTCGATCTCCAGCCGGACTGTGCCGGGCCTGGTGACTCGTGTTACCTGATAAGGGCCTTCCCACTTCGGCCTCAACTTGTTGGAATTCTTGGCCGACTAAACTTGCCGAAGAACAAGGTCGCCTTCCTCAAAGCTCCGGGCATGAACCTTGCGGCTATGGTAGCGGCGCAAGGCTTGCTGGTAACGTGCTGCTCTCACAGTCGCCCGGAAACGATCTTCCTCAAGGAGTGTCGCGTCATCTTGCCGCAATCGCTCTTGCTCAAGCTCATCATAAGCGAGCACTCAGGTGACCCGTATATGAGTTCTGTGGGGAGAGCTGCTTCTGCCCCGTAGACCAGGGCAAAGGGTGTCTGGCTGGTGGCTCGATTTGTCATCGTTCTGATCGACCAAAGAACCGTCGGCAACTCATCAATCCAGCGCCTTCCACTCTTGCGCAGCCTGTCAAATGTCTTCGTTCTTAAGCCTCACAGAACTTCAGCATTTGCTCTCTCCGCTTGGCCATTGCTCCGTGGATGTGCCACAGAAGCAAAACAGACCTTGCTGCTGAGATCCTCAATGTATTGCATGAAGGCATGGCTTGTGAATTGTGTGCCGTTGTTGGTGATGATCCTATTGGGCACCCCAAAACGGCACACTAGTCCCTTGAAGAACTTGATGGCTGACTGTGCTGTCACCTTCCTAACTGTTTCCACCTCTGGCTACTTTGTGAACTTGTCGATTGCGACGTACAAGTACTCAAAGCCCCCGACAGCACGAGAGAAGGGGCCCAATATGACGAGCCCCCAGACCGAGAAGGTCCAGGAGAGAGGGATAGTTTGAAGGGCTTTAGCTGTGTTGGAAATATGCCCTAGAGGCAATAATAAAAGTATTATTATATTTCCTTGTTCATGATAATTGTCTTTTATTCATGCTATAACTATATTATCCGGAAATCGTAATACACGTGTGAATACATAGACCACAATATGTCCCTAGTGAGCCTCTAGTTGACTAGCCCGTTGTGATCAACATATAGTCATGGTTTCCTGGCTATGGACATTGGATGTCGTTGATAACGGGATCACATCATTAGGATAATGATGTGATGGACAAGACCCAATCCTAAGCCTAGCACAAAGATCGTGTAGTTCGTTTGCTAGAGCTTTGCCAATGTCAAGTATCTCTTCCTTTGACCATGAGAGCGTGTAACTCCTGGATACCGTAGGAGTGCTTTGGGTGTATCAAACGTCACAACGTAACTGGGTGACTATAAAGGTGCACTACAGGTATCTCCGAAAGTATCTATTGTTTTATGCGGATCGAGACTGGGATTTGTCACTCCGTGTAAACGGAGAGGTATCTCTGGGCCCACTCGGTAGGACATCATCATATGCGCAATGTGACCAAGGAGTTGATCACGGGATGATGTGTTACAGAACGAGTAAAGTGACTTGCCGGTAACGAGATTGAACAAGGTATTGGATACCGACGATCGAATCTCGGGCAAGTAACATACCGCTAGACAAAGGGAATTGTATACGGGATCGACTGAGTCCTTGACATCGTGGTTCATCTGATGAGATCATCGTGGAACATGTGGGAGCCAACATGGGTATCCAGATCCCGCTGTTGGTTATTGACCGGAGAACGTCTCGGTCATGTCTACATGTCTCCCGAACCCGTAGGGTCTACACACTTAAGGTTCGATGACGCTAGGGTTATAAAGGAAGTTTGTATGTGGTTACCGAATGTTGTTCGGAGTCCCGGATGAGATCCCGGACGTCATGAGGAGTTCCGGAATGGTCCGGAGGTAAAGATTTATATATGGGAAGTCCTATTTTGGCCACCGGAAAATGTTCAGGATTTTTCGGTATTGTACCGGGAAGGTTCTAGAAGGTTCCAGAGTGGGGCCCACCTGCATGGGGGGACCCACATGGACGTGGGTAGTGGGGACAAGGCCCCACACCCCTGGTCAAGGCGCACCAAGATCCCCCCTTAGAAGGAATAAGATCATATCCCGAAGGGATAAGATCAAGATCCCTAAAAGGGGGGATAACAATCGGTGGGGAAGGAAATAATGAGATTTCTTTCCTCCCACCTTGGCCAACGCCCCAATGGACCTGGAGGGCAAGAAACCAGCCCCTCCACCCCTATATATAGTGGGGAGGCGCATGGGAGCTAAACACGAAGTTCTGGCACAGCCCTACCTCTCTTCCTACTCCTCCTCTCCCATGGTGCTTGGCGAAGCCCTGCTGGATTGCCACGCTCCTCCACCACCACCACGCCGTTGTGCTGCTGTTGGATGGAGTCTTCCTCAACCTCTCCCTCTCTCCTTGCTGGATCAAGGCGTGGGAGACGTCACCGGGCTGTACGTGTGTTGAACGCGGAGGTGCCGTCCGTTCGGCACTAGGATCATCAGTGATTTGAATCACGACGAGTACGACTCCATCAACCCCGTTCACTTGAACGCTTCCGCTTAGCGATCTACAAGGGTATGTAGATGCACTCTCTTTCTACTCGTTGCTGGTCTCTCCATAGATAGATCTTGGTGACACGTAGGAAAATTTTGAATTTCTGCTACGTTCCCCAACAGTGGCATCATGAGCTAGGTTTATTGCGTAGATTCTTTGCACGAGTAGAACACAAAGTAGTTGTGGGCGTTGATGTTGTTCAATATGCTTACCGTTACTAGTCCAATCTTGTTTCGACGGTATTGTGGGATGAAGCGGCCCGGACCGACCTTACACGTACTCTTACGTGAGACAGGTTCCACCGATTAACATGCACCTGGTGCATAAGGTGGCTAGCGGGTGCCAGTCTCTCCCACTTTAGTCGAAACGGATTCGATGAAAAGGGTCCTTATGAAGGGTAAATAGCAATTGACATCTCATGTTGTGGTTTTGCGTAGGTAAGAAACGTTCTTGCTAGAAACCCATAACAGCCATGTAAAACATGCAAACAACAATTAGAGGACGTCTAACTTGTTTTTGCAGGGTATGCTATGTGATGTGATATGGCCAACAAGAATGTGATGAATGATATGTGATGTACGAGATTGATCATGTTCTTGTAATAGGATTCACGACTTGCATGTTGATGAGTATGACAACCGGCAGGAGCCATAGGAGTTGTCTTTATTTATTGTATGACCTGCGTGTCATTGAACAACGCCATGTAATTACTTTACTTTATTGCTAACCGGTAGCCATAGTAGTAGAAGTAATAAGTTGGCGAGACGACTTCATGGAGACACGATGATGGAGATCATGATGATGGAGATCATGGTGTCATGCCGGTGACGATGATGATCATGGAGCCCCGAAGATGGAGATCAATGGAGCTATATGATATTGGCCATATCATGTCACTACTATATAATTGCATGTGATGTTTATTATGTTTATGCATCTTGTTTACTTAGGACGACGGTAGTAAATAAGATGATCCCTTACAACAATTTCAAGAAGTGTTCTCCCCTAACTGTGCACCGTTGCTACAGTTCGTCGCTTCTAAGCACCACGTGATGATCGGGTGTGATGGATTCTTACGTTCACATACAACGGGTGTAAGACAGATTTACACAGCAATACACTTAGGGTTAACTTGACGAGCCTAGCATGTACAGACATGGCCTCGGAACACGGAGACCGAAAGGTCAAGCATGAGTCGTATAGTAGATACGATCAACATGAAGATGTTCACCGACGTTGGCTAGTCCGTCTCACGTGATGATCGGACACGGCCTAGTTGACTCGGATCATGTGATCACTTAGATGACCAGAGGGATGTCTATCTGAGTGGGAGTTCATAAGATGAACTTAATTATCTTGAACATAGTCAAAAGACCTTTTGCAAATTATGTCGTAGCTCGCGCTTTAGTTCTACTGTTTAGTTATGTTCCTAGAGAAAATATAGTTGAAAGTTGACAGTAGCGATTATGAGGACAGTAGAAAGCTTATGTCCTTAATGCAGCACTCAGTGTGCTGAACCCCAAACCTCGTCTGTGGATGTTGTGAACATCGGACATACACGTTTTGATAACTACGTGATAGTTCAGTTAAACGGTTTAGAGTTGAGGCACCAAAGACGTTTTCGAAATGTCGCGGAACATATGAGATGTTTCGAGGGCTGAAATTGGGATTTCAGGCTCGTGCCCACGTCAAGAGGTATAAGACCTCCGACGATTTTCTTAGCCTGCAAACTAACGGAGAAAAGCTCAATCGTTGAGCTTGTGGTCAGATTGTCTGAGTGCAACAATCACTTGAATCGAGTGGGAGTTGATCTTCCATATGAGATAGTGATGTTTCTCCAAAGTCATTGCCACCAAGCTGCTAGAGCTTTGTGATGAACTATAACATATCAGGGATAGATATGATGATCCTTGAGGTAGTCACGATGTTTGACACCGCGAAAGTAGAAATCAAGAAGGAGCATCAATTGTTGATGGTTGGTGAAACCACTAGTTTCAAGAAGGGCAAGGGCTAGAAGGGATACTTCATGAAACGGCAAATCAGCTGCTGCTCTAGTGAAGAAACCCAAGCTTGAACCCAAACCCGAGACTAAGTGCTTCAGTAATAAGGGGAACAACCACTGGAGCAGAATTACCCTAGATACTTGGTAGATGAGAAGGCTGGCAAGGTCGATAGAAGTATATTGGATATACATTATGTTAATGTGTACTTTACTAGTATTCCTAGTAGCACCAGGGTATTAGATACCGGTTCGGTTGCTAAGTGTTAGTAACTCGAAATAAAGGCTACGGAATAAACGGAGATTAGCTAAAGGTGAGCTGACAATATGTGTTGGAAGTGTTTCCAATGTTGATATGATCAAGCATCGCATGCTCCCTCTACCATCGAGATTGGTGTTTGCGTTGAGCATAGACATGATTGGATTATGTCTATCGCAATACGGTTATTCATTTAAGGAGAATAATGGTTACTCTGTTTATTTGAATAATACCTTGAATGGTCTTGCACCTAAAATGAATGGTTTATTGAATCTCGATCGTAGTGATACACATGTTCATGCCAAAAGATAGTAATGATAGTACCACCTACTTGTGGCACTGCCACGTAAGTCATATCGGTATAAAACGCATGAAGAAGCTCCATGTTGATGGATCTTTGGGCTCACTCGGTTTTGAAAAGTTTGAGACATGCGAACCATGTCTATTGGTGTATATGCATGAAGAAACTCCATGCAAATGGACCGTTTGAACTCACTTGATCTTGAATCACTTGAGACATGCAAATCATACCACATGGGCAAGATGACTGAAATCCTCGGTTTTAGTAAAATGGAACAAGATAGAAACTTGTTGGAAGTAACACATTTTGATGTGTGCAATCCAATAAGTGCTGAGGCATGTAGTGGATATCGTTATGTTCTTACTTCACAGATGATTCGAGTAGTTGTTGAGAATATTTACTTGATGAAACACAAGTCTGAATTATTGAATGGTTCAAGTACTTTCAGAGTGAAGTAGAAGATCATTGTGACAGGAGGATAAAATGTCTATGATATGATCATAGAGATGAATATTTGAGTTACAAGTTTTGGCACACAATTAAGACATTGTGGAAATTGTTTCGCAATTAATACCGCCTGGAACACCATAGTGTGATGGTGTGTCCGAACATCATAACTGCACCCTATTGGATATGATGCATACCATGATGTCTCTTATCGAGTTACCACTATCGTTCATGGGTTAGGCATTAGAGACAACCACATTCACTTTAAATAGGGCACCACGTAATTCCGTTGAGATGACACCGTAAGAATTATGGTTTAGAGAAACCTAAGTTGTCGTTTCTTAAAGGTTTGGGGCTGCGATGCTTATGTGAAAAAAAATTCAGGATTGATAAGCTCGAACCCAAAGCGGATAAAATGCATCTTCATAGGACACCCAAAACAGTTGGGTATACCTCCTAATTCAGATCCGAAAGCAATATGGATTGTTTCTTGAATCAGGTCCTTTCTCGAGAAAAGGTTTGTCTCGAAAAGTTGAGTGGGAGGATGGTGGAGACTTGATATGGTTATTGAACCATCACTTCAACCAGTGTGTATCAGGGCACAGGAAGTTGTTCCCGTGGCACCTACACCAATTGAAGTAGAAGCTTATGATAGTGATCATGAAGTTTCGGATCAAGTCACTGCCGTACCTCGTAGGGTGACAAGGATATGTACTACTTCAGAGTGGTACAGTAATCCTGTCTTGAAGGTCATGTTGCTAGACAACAATGAACCTATGAGCTATGGAGAAGTGATGGTGGGCCCAAATTCCGACAAATGGTTAGAAGCCATGAAATCCGAGATAGGATCCATGTATCAGAACAAAGCATGGACTTTGGTGGACTTGCCCAAAGATCGGCAAGCCATTGAGATAAATGGATCTTTAAGAAGAAGATGGACGTGGATGGTAATGTCACCATCTATGAAGCTCGACTTGTGGCGAAGAGTTTTTCACAAGTTCAAGGAGTTGACTGCGATGAGATATTCTCATCCGTAGCGATGCTTAAGTCCGTCGGATTCATGTTAGCATTAGCTGCATTTATGAAATCTGGCAGATGGATGACAAAACGAGTTTCCTTACCAGTCTTCGTATGGAAAGGTTGTATGTGATACAAATCAGAAAGTTTTTGTCGATCCTAAGGATGCTAAAAGGTATGCTAGCTCCAGCGATCCTTCCATGGACTGGAGTAAGCATCTTGGAGTTGGAATGTGCGCTTTGATAAGATGATCAAAGATTTTGGGTTTATACAAAGTTTATGAGAAACTTGTATTTCCAAAGAAGTGAGTGGGAGCAATATAGAATTTCTGATGAGTATATGTTGTTGACATATTGATGATCAGAAATGATGTAGAATTTCTAGAAAGCATATAGGGTTATTTGAAAATTGTTTTTCAATGGAAAACCTGGATTAGGCTACTTGAACAATAAGCATCAAGATCTATAAGATAGATAAAAATGCTTGATAGTACTTTCAAATGAGCACGTACCTTGACATGATCTTGAAGGTGTTCAAGATGGATCAGTCAAACAAGGAATTCTTGCCTGAGATGTAAGGTATGAAGTTAAGACTTAAAATCTCGACCACGGCAGAATAGAGAGAAAGGACGAAGGTCGTCCCCTATGCTTTTATCATAGGCTCTCTACAGTATGCTATGCTGTGTACCGCACCTGTAGTGTGCCTTGCCATGAGTCAGTCAAGGGGTACAAGAGTGATCCCAGAATGGATCACAGGACAACGGTCAAAGTTATCCTTAGTAACTAGTGGACTAAGGAATTTTCTCGATTATGGAGGTGATAAAGAGTTCGATGTAAAGAGTTATGTCGATGCAAGCTTAACACCTATCCGGATAGCTCTGAGTAGAAATACCGGATACGTATAATGGAGCAACTTTTAGTATAGCTCCAAGTAGAACAGTTATTTGGAATAGCTCCAAATAGAGCGTGGTAGCTACATCTAGGAGATGACATAGAGATTTGTAAAGCACACACGGATCTAAAAGGTTCAGACCCGTTGACTATAACCTCTCTCACAAGCATAACATGATCAAACCCAGAACTCATAGAGTGTTAATCACATGGTAAATGTGAACTAGATTATTGACTCTAGTAAACTCTTTGGGTGTAAGTCACATGGGGATGTGACCTTGAGTGTTAATCACATATCGATGTGAACTAGATTATTGACTCTAGTGCAAGTGGGAGACTGTTGGAAATATGCCCTAGAGGCAATAATAAAAGTATTATTATATTTCCTTGTTCATGATAATTGTCTTTTATTCATGCTATAACTGTATTATCCGGAAATCGTAGTACACGTGTGAATACATAGACCACAATATGTCCCTAGTGAGCCTCTAGTTGACTAGCTCGTTGTGATCAACAGATAGTCATGGTTTCCTGGCTATGGACATTGGATGTCGTTGATAACGGGATCACATCATTAGGAGAATGATGTGATGGACAAGACCCAATCCTAAGCCTAGCACAAAGATCGTGTAGTTCGTTTGCTAGAGCTTTGCCAATGTCAAGTATCTCTTCCTTTGACCATGAGAGCGTGTAACTCCTGGATACCGTAGGAGTGCTTTGGGTGTATCAAACGTCACAACGTAACTGGGTGACTATAAAGGTGCACTACAGGTATCTCCGAAAGTATCTATTGTTTTATGCGGATCGAGACTGGGATTTGTCACTCCGTGTAAACGGAGAGGTATCTCTGGGCCCACTCGGTAGGAAATCATCATATGCGCAATGTGACCAAGGAGTTGATCACGGGATGATGTGTTACGGAACGAGTAAAGTGACTTGCCGGTAACGAGATTGAACAAGGTATTGGATACCGACGATCGAATCTCGGGCAAGTAACATACCGATAGACAAAGGGAATTGAATACGGGATTGATTAAGTCCTTGACATCGTGGTTCATCCGATGAGATCATCGTGGAACATGTGGGAGCCATCATGGGTATCCAGATCCCGCTGTTGGTTACTGACCGGAGAACGTCTCGGTCATGTCTACATGTCTCCCGAACCCGTAGGGTCTACACACTTAAGGTTCGATGACGCTAGGGTTATAAAGGAAGTTTGTATGTGGTTACCGAATGTTGTTCGGAGTCCCGGATGAGATCCCGGACGTCACGAGGAGTTCCGGAATGGTCCGGAGGTAAAGATTTATATATGGGAAGTCCTATTTTGGCCACCGGAAAATGTTCAGGATTTTTCGGTATTGTACCGGGAAGGTTCTAGAAGGTTCCGGAGTGGGGCCCACCTGCATGGGGGGACCCACATGGACGTGGGTAGTGGGGGCAAGGCCCCACACCCCTGGTCAAGGCGCACCAAGATCCCCCCTTAGAAGGAATAAGATCATATCCCGAAGGGATAAGATCAAGATCCCTAAAAGGGGGGGATAACAATCGGTGGGGAAGGAAATAATGAGATTTCTTTCCTCCCACCTTGGCCAACGCCCCAATGGACTTGGAGGGCAAGAAACCAGCCCCTCCACCCCTATATATAGTGGGTAGGCGCATGGGAGCTAAACACGAAGTTCTGGCACAGCCCTACCTCTCTTCCTACTCCTCCTCTCCCATGGTGCTTGGCGAAGCCCTGCTGGATTGCCATGCTCCTCCACCACCACCACACCGTTGTGCTGCTGTTGGATGGAGTCTTCCTCAACCTCTCCCTCTCTCCTTGCTGGATCAAGGCGTGGGAGACGTCACCGGGCTGTACGTGTGTTGAACGCGGAGGTGCCGTCCGTTCGGCACTAGGATCATCGGTGATTTGAATCACGACGAGTATGACTCCATCAACCCCGTTCACTTGAACGCTTCCGCTTAGCGATCTACAAGGGTATGTAGATGCACTCTCTTTCTACTCATTGCTGGTCTCTCCATAGATAGATCTTGGTGACACGTAGGAAAATTTTGAATTTCTGCTACGTTCCCCAACAAGCTGGTTGATGAAGCTTCGTTGAATGGAACTGGCACGCTTCACACTTAGTTACTAGTGCCGTCGCATCCTAGAGGCGGTGGGCCAGAAGAAGCCCTGCCGAAAAGCCTTGCCGGCAAGGGCCCTCGACCCTATGTGGTAGCCACATATTCTTCCGTGTATCACTGCCAACAGCTTTAGTCCTTCCTCCCTGGAGATGCACTTTAATTTCACCCCATTCGGTCTTTTTCTGTACAATACGTTATCAACGAATTGGTACAAAGCAAACCGGCGGGCTACTCTTTCTGCCTCTTGCTGCTCCTCAGGGAGCTCTCCTTTTTGGAGGAAACGAACGGTGTGCTGTGCCCAAGCCGGAGCCTGTGGCTCGACGACAAGGTCCAAAGGCATCTCTTCTCCCACGGGAGTGGCCGTCTCTACGGCCATGACCCGAGGTCCTGCCGGAGTCGGTTGCCCTGCGGCAGGATCGGCATCCACGGCAACATCTTCGCCGGCGGCTCCGGGGAGCTCGGTGGGTAAGTGCTTGCCGGAGCCGAGCTTCCTCCTTTTGCTCTGCCCGGTTGACGGCTCAACGGATGGTTGAGTTAACTGAAGCACAAAAGTACCTGGTTCCACAGGCAGCTTGAGGGCGACGCGCTATGACAGGTAGTCGGCGATGTCGTTCTCCGTCCGAGGGACATGCTCCGCTTGTATACCGTCAAAGCGCTCCTCCAGTTTCCTCACCTCATCTACGTAAGCTTCCATCAACGGGCTTTGATAATCTTTGTTGATCTGCCTGACGACGAGCTGTGAGTCACCCCTGATGATGAGCTTTTTAACTCCAAGGTCTGCCGTGATCCTGAGACCGGCAAGCAAACCCTCGTACTCGGCAGTGTTGTTGGTTGACATCCCCCGAGGGAAGTGCATCAAGATGACATACTTGAGGTGCTCTCCGGTGGGTGCGACAAGCAGCACACCAGCACCGACTCCTTGCAGTGAGAAGGCACCATCAAAGTACATGATCCAGTTGCGGCTCGTTTCCTTGCCGGGGAGAGTGGTCTCCTGCACCTCTTCGTCGGGCATCGAGGTCCATTCTACAACAAACTCCACCAAGACTCTGCTCTGAATCGTCAAGGTACTTTCGAACTCCAAACCAAAACTTGACAGCTCCAGGGCCCATTCCACGATCCTCCCTGTTGCATCTGGGTTATGCAGTATCCGTTGCAATGGGAGGCGGTGACCACCGTGATCTCGTTTGCTTGGAAGTAATGGCGCAGCTTCCTTGAAGCCATAAGGAGGCCGAAGAGAAGCTTTTGCATAGCTGAGTACCTCGACCTAGCCCCCTGTAAGAGGGAGTTGACGAAGTAAACTGGGTGTCGTACCATTTTCTTCTTCTGCGCCTCTTCACCCGGTCACGTGGGCCCTGTCGCACTAGCGTCAGCCTCTGCCAGGGACTCAGTCTTGCCGGGATCGAGCCCTGCCGGAGAGGGTTCCGGCTTGCCATCTGCTGACTCTACCGCTGTCGCTGCCTCCTTGTCGACCTCTCTCTGTGCCACTAGTGCGGCGCTAACCACCTGATTTGTTGCCGTTAGATAAAGCAACAATGGTTCTTGTGGTTTGGGCGCAACCAGCATAGGGGTATTGGAGAGGTATTTCTTCAAATCCTGCAGCGCTGCCTCGGCCTCTGGGGTCCACTCCACTGGCCCTGCTTTCTTCAAGATCTTGAAAAAAGGAAGGGCACGCTCCGCGGACTTGGAGATGAATCGGCACATGGCAGCAACACAGCCAGTGAGCCGACGCATGTCCTTGATCCGTATGGGTGCCTCAATCTTCTTGATGGCCCTGATCTTATCTGGGTTTGCTTCAATCCTGCGCTGGGACACAAAGAACCCGAGAAGCTTTCCGGACGGAACACCGAAGACACACTTCTCAGGGTTCAATTTGAGGTTGATTTTGCGTAGGTTTGCAAATGTCTCCTCCAGATCTTGCACAAGGGTTGCTTTGTCCTTGGTTTTGACCTCTATGTCATCCATATAAGCTTCCATATTTCTATGTAGCTGATGCTCAAAACCAATTTGGACCGCCCTTGCAAAGGTTAAGCCAGCACTCTTCAACCCGAAAGGCATCCGTTAAAAGCAATACATACCACATGGGGTGATGAATGCCGTCTTCTCCTCGTCCTCTTTCGTCATGAAGATCTGGTGGTATCCGGAGTAGGCATCGAGGAATGATAACAGGTCACACCCAGCTGTGGAGTCAACAATCTGGTCAATGCTCGGTAACGGGAAGGGATCCTTTGGACAAGCCTTATTAATGTCCGTGTAATCAATACACAGTCTCCACTTCCTGTTTGCCTTGCGCACCACTACCGGATTGGCCAACCACATCAGATGGAGTACTCCTCTTACCAAGCCTGCCGCCTCTAGTTTTTTGATCTCCTCTGTGATGAACTCCTGCCTCTCCAGAGCTTGCTTCCTGACCTTCTGCTTGACAGGCCGCACATGAGGACAGACAGCAAGATGGTGCTGAATCACTTCCCTGGGAACGCCGGGGATGTCGGAAGCCTGCCATGCAAACACATCGACATTTGCCCGCAGTAAAGTGACGAGCTCACTTTCCTATTTGCTGTCGAGGGTGGAGCTTGGGGTGAAAGCTCCCCCCGCGCAGTCCTCCTTGACGGGCACCTTCTTGGTCTCTGGTGGTGCAGCTCTGGACTTCTTGCTCTTGTCGGCAGAGCTCGCTGGCACTTCCTCAATGGGAGCGCAACACCCTGAAGAGGTGCGCTTGCCGGAGTGGGTGCGATGGGTCTCACTGGTCTTCTTCCCTCTCGGGGCTCCATCGGCAGGAGCAGGTGCCTTGGCGGTAGCTGCTGCAACTGCTTCCCGGTAGAGTTGGTTAGCGCAAATCAACGCATCTTTCTTGTCGGAGGGGACGGTGATGCTGTTCATCGGCCCGGGCATCTTCAACATGTTGTAGGCGTAATGTGAAGCCGCCATGAATTTGGCTAGCGCCGGGCGTCCGAGGATCCCGTTGTAGGGCAAGGGGATCTCGGCTACATCAAATACAATCCTTTCCGTTCTGTGGTTTAGCTCGCCTCCGAATGTCACGGGCAGCGTGACCTTTCCCTTCGGCTCACTCCTCCCCGGGTTGACCCCTTGGAACCCCGAGAGGTCTCCATCAGGGATTTGCAGCCTCTTGATCACAACGGGCGAGATCAAGTTCAGACCGGCCCCACCGTCAACCAGCATCTTCGTCACCTTGAGGTTGCGGATTGTTGGTGAGACCAACAAAGGCAAGTACCCGACCGCGATGGTGTGGTCAGGGTGGTCCTCGGTGTCAAAGATGATGGGCATGCTGGACCACCTCAGCAGCTTTCGTGCGTCGACCGATGGCTCCACTGCTGTGATCTCATGCGCCCACTACTTGAGCTGGCGGTGGGATGTATGCAGCGAGGCGCCACCGTCGATGCACATGGCTTCTGTGGCTTTCTGGAACTCGTGGTCAGCGGATTCATCACCCTCGTCATGATCATTGTTTTCCTGCTTCTTGTCGCGGTCCCGAGCGGGCCTCTCTTGCTGATTATCTTTGCCGCGGCGGCCTCCTTGGCCGCCACGCTTCTTGCCAGATCCTTCGGCACCCTCTTAACCCTTCTCCTTGTCCCACTGCTCATACTTGGCTTTCTGCTTCTCAGCGAGCAGCTCTACTTGCCGGCAGTTCTAGAGATCATGGCCTTTGGTGCGGTGGATCTCGCAATACTGCTTGTAGGAGCCTCCTGGCTTGTCGGCAGCCGCTAAGGCCCGACAAGCGGCACACCCGGCAACCTCCTTTCCGGAGTCACTTGCCTTGGGCTTCTTGGTGGCGCCGGTGTTGTCGGATCCCTCGACGGCAAGCACGGTCTTGCCATTGCGCTTCCTGTTACGGCGCCGACCCTTCTTCGCCAGGGCGGCGGTATCATCCGTGGAGTCGGTTTCCACGCCGGTGTCTTCGCCGGGGTACTTCCTTCCCTCTTCAGCGCGAGCGCATCGATCAGCCAGAACATGAAGTTCGGCCACATCCCTGACCTTGTTCGTTGCCAGCTCTTCACGCATCTTATGATTGCACACATTCTGATGGAATGCACTGACCACGGCGGCAGGATGAACGTCGGGGATGTTATACTGCACTCGACTGAACCTTTGGATGTACTTGCGCAAGTTTTCTCCTTCCTTTTGGGGGATGATATGCAGATCACTTTCCTGGCCATGAGCTTGGTGGCCTCCGGTAAAGGCGTCAACAAACTCATGACACAGATCCGCCCAAGAAGAAATGGAGTCTACCGGCAAGTGCATCAACCATGAGATGACATTGGGCTTAAGGGCCAACAGAAAGTAATTGGCAACCACCTTGTCATCGTGGGCCCCAGCAGCCTGCATCGCGATGGTGTAGATGCTGAGGAACTCCAACAGGTGAGTCTTGTCGTTGTACTTTTCTCCAACGTCGGGTTTGAACGTGCGGTGGGAGGGCCACTGGAACTGCCGCAACTCGCGGGTGAAGGCCGGACAACCTACCTCGTAGGGTTGGCCAACGTAGCCCCCCGGTGCTGGGTGGTCCATAGTGGGCCCCGCCCGCCTGTCCGACTGATGGCGCGCGTCGCGCCGGTGCTCGATGGTAGTTTGAGCGTCTTCATGAACTCGCTCCTGAAGAACCTGGCGTTGGTCGCGATGGGTTCGCGGGTCAGATGATGCTATGGAGATATCATCACAAGCATTGTCGTGACGGACCGACACCCGCGGTGGTCGGGATGGAGGAGGGGAGTGCACCATGGTTGCATCGCCTCCGGCCCGGCCTCCGCTGGCTTGCGGTGGCCCGACGGAGCGACGACCTACGGGTCCTGCCGGCTGCAACTCGTCATTGTTGGCGATGCCGACGAGGCTCCGGACGGTGTCCCTCCATTCGTCGAGCTTCTCCGCGGTGGGTGGAAAATCGAGGAGCAGCTGCATGCGCTAGGGCTTCCGCTGGCGTGGGTGGCGGCGAAAGCTGGGTGGACCGCGATGCGCCTCGACTTCTAACCACGTTAGAGGAGCCGCGTCACGACCCGGAGCTCTTCGCCATCTCCGTCGGCACCTCGGTGCGCATGCTGGCCTGCCTAATCATCTGAAGGGCGCGTGGGACTCTTCCCAGGACGGCGCCCAGGGTCTCCAGGAGGGCGGCGCTGCTCGTCACGCACAACCTGAGAAGAGCGCGCTGTGGGCGCCGGTGTTGGCGTCTTGGAGGCCGCCGTGCCGCCGTCTGGCGGGATGGTGGCGCCCCTGGAGGGCCCCGTGCCGCCTGCAGGGTGGCCGACTCAGTCTTTGGAGCCCGCGAATGGTGGATCGTCGCCCGGCGCGCGAACGACGCCATTCGCCGGGCCTGGAGCGCCAGGGTGATGCGAATGTTCGCGGGCCGCGCCACGTGTCCTCTCCGCGACTGGCCCGCTACTGGTCTGCACCGGTACTGGCAATCTGGTCCCAGACAAACTGATCGCCGTGGTCGTCTTCTTCTTAGAAGCCATGGCGATGAGGAACAGCTAGGTCAACTGCTAGACCGGATTCTCACAATTGCGCCCCCCTACCTAGCGCGCCAAAGATGTCGGTGGGAAACGACACCTATGGGATCACAAGAATCCCTACTACGCAGGATTAGTAATTGACACGGGGATCGTTTACCCAGGGTCGGGCCGCAAGGATGCGTAAAACCCTAATCCTACTTGGTGGATGTATTGAGTTTTCTTGAGCTCTTGAACTAGCTATGGGTGTTGTGTGGTTCGAAAGAGCCGAATCCTCTCCATGTATGCCACGGGCCTTCTTTTATAGGAGAAGGGGCTGCCACAGTGGCATACAGGAGGCGGAAAGGCCTATAGTGTTGCGAGCTTGTCGCCCGTATTACCGGACAAGATGCATTAAATGTATGGCATAGGTGTCACTCACTTTATCGGGGATGGGAGCGAGGCCCGTCCCATCCGTCGCTGCTCCTCCTCGCTTCGACACGCGCCCTGGCCAGCGATGCATGTGGTGCCATGTAGGCAGGCAAGCAGCTGAGGTGGCGCGATGGTGGATCCTCCACGAAGATCTGCATGCCACCACGCAGGTGCATGCTGAGTTGGCCTGGAAGCTGCATGTGCCACGCAGGTGCCTGCCCAACTGGTTGGGCTGGCAGCTGCATGCGAACGGCAGCGGGGAGTTGGTTGGTGCGGGCCTGGCAGTGGCCTTGCCGTCACGTCTGGCAAGGGTCTTGTCGGGTGGCCCGGCAAGGGTCCTGCCGTGGCGCGCTGGCATCCCCGGCAAGGGTCTTGCCGGGGGTCTTGTGGATTCCTTCGGTAAGGATCTTGGCAGGGAGTGTTGCCTTCCAATCCTCATCTGATCTTGAGCATCCTATGTCTTCACAAATATCTACATGCCACCACGGAGGTGCCTCCCGAACCCTGGTCCAACGTGCTTGTTGACATTGGAGGCCGTGGGTTTAAGGGTGGCTCGCTCCGTTGGTGTGGGCGAGCTGCCCCGGCAAGGGCCTTGCCGGGGCTGCTGAGGTCGCCCGGTAAGGGTCTTGCCGGGGAAACCTGTTTCGTTGATTTGCACTAAGTGGCCTTGGTCCTTGATGTTGTCTTGTTCGTCTTGTGCCTCCGGCTTCTCTCCGGCTTCCCTCCCTTGCCCTGCTATGTGTGACGATGGCGTGTGGCTCTGACTGCCCGTGCACAAGTAAAGGGGTCAAAAGGAGAGCCCCTACTTTTGTACACTGAGACAATTAACAGTTGCATCCATTTTTAATCTGTCCCTTTGCTACCGTGCTACTCTCCGCAATGAAGATATACTAGAGAAGGTGCCCATTTGCTATTTTTTGTAGCGACCACGATCCCAATGGACCGAAGTCTCTGTGCATAAGTGTCATCCTTGGATCGGTATGCTGACACACATAGTACTCGAGGAATTATAACAGAGTTCAATCACACATTTATTACATCGAGGTCCTCATAAAGAGTATTATTACACAAATAATATGGCTGAAGGCCATCTAAGCAAAATAGCCGCGGAAGCTGAAGATAAAAGAGTCGATCAACTCCAACATCATAGCTGAGTGCATGAGAACGCCCTATCGCACCGTATTCTTCGTCGGTATAGTCTGCAACATGAGACGTTGCAGCCGTGTAGGTCAGCACATCACTACAAAAAAAATACACTTCTGTGATGATACGTGTTTGTCACAGTAGGTCGCGTTTTTTGTCATGCAGGTACTTCCATGACGATTTTATGACAGAATCAAGATAGTCATACCTGTGTTGTCATAGAAGTGTTCCATGACATTACCAAAATTATCATCACGGAAGTGTGCACTTCCATGACGATAAATCGCGCGTCACAGAAGTGCTTTTGTCAAGGGTGACCGACATGTGGCATCCACCATAACAGAACGCGTTAAGCTATCGGGTCGGGTTTTGGATCCGATAACCCATTAACAGCCCCGACCAATGGGGATTTTCCACGTGTAAAATCATCATTGGCTGGAGGAAACACGTGTCGGCTCATCATTGGGACAGATGTTATCCACTCATTGGACAGAAGGCGCCTATGATACGTCGACATGTGGCACGACTCAACAGAGGCCCATTCCTGTGAAAAGTCCGGCCCATTTGACTTGGTCAAAAGGTGGTGGGCTGGCCCATGGAAAGCCTATTAATGGCCTATTCACACACAACCCATTTACAGCCAGCTAACCCAAGGCCCGTTAGGCCCTATCCGAATTAGCCTAGTAGCATCATCTGGGCCATCCAATATGATTCCAGCCTGTTTTCACTTCTGGCCCATGTATGGCCCATGACATCTTTCGGCGCATATGAGGCCCTTCGTAACTCTTGGTCCATTAACGGTCCATGGTGAAACTGGCCCGTAATGAACAATGTATCACTTTACACCCATTAATGGCCCGTGGTGAAACTGGCCCGTAATGAACAGTGTATCACTTTATACCCATTAACGGCTCATTATTCCGTTGGGCTGTTTCCAGCCCATGTTATCTTTCGGCCTTCTCAGAGCCCATTTATTCTTGGGCTCATTTCCAGCATTCGTTTACTTATGGCCCATTACTGTCATTTTCTGCTTGTGGGCCAGATTCAGCCCGTGGTTACAGTCGGCCCGTTTGTGGTCCATTAATACATTGGCCCGTTTTTATAGCGTCATCAAATACGACCTATTAACAATGGCTTGTTATGGTTGGCCCATGAACGGACGATTCCAACTCTAGCCCGTTTACGACCATAATGCGGTCTGTTATTGGCCCATGTTTGGCCAATCGATCATACAGCCCGTATAAGGCCCATTGATGATACGACCCGTAGAAGGCCCATTGTTTCTACGACCCATAGAAGGCCCATTGTTTGTACGACCCGTAGAAGGCCCATCGTTTCTATGGCCCGTAGAAGGCGCACTATTTCTACGGCCCATGGGAGGTGCAGTGTCACTACAGTAAATATTAGCCCATGGTTATTGTGGCCTAGTCTTAAAAAATAGGTTATTGCAGCCACTAGCAAACCGCGGAAAAAGAACTGCAATGACTACAAGCAAACAAATAAACAAGACAACAAGGAAATAAATAAGCAAGCAACTTACGCTAGCCTATCACGGCTATCACACATATTACATCCACTAGGCATCAAAGTTCACCACCAGTGCAAATAAACACGCCGACAAAAGAATATACAAAACTGAGAGCACTTCAGAAGGCACTAGGCCTAGCCAGGTCGGGCCCCCCAAACAGCCGAAGAAGCTGAGTAGACCTCAGTTGTGTCAACGATAGATGCATCAATAGTATCTGTATGGCATGATGGTGTGCACGACAGTCCTCTGACATCTTCATTGCATCTTTGACTTCAAGTCGGAGCTGAGCTGAAGCAAGCCTTTCCGCTTTAAGTTGTGACTAAAGAAGTCGAACTGATTGAGGCAGCAACTGCATAGAGGTTGTCTCACACCTACTGGTGAGTAGCTTCAACTCACTGTCTGCATCAAGACTGGACCTTGGGGTCATCTCGCTGTCCTCAAGATGGTTTGGCTCACTATGATCCTTTGAGCAAGGAGATTCATCTAAAATTAGTTTTCATACAAGAGAGAAGGTAAGGCACATGCAGAAATTTAGGAGTTCAAATTTTGAATTGATATCATAGACAGTACTTGACGCTGGGCTCTCAACAGTTCTAATAGGGGTTTGGCCACTGGAGTAGGGGTAAAGTGTGGTATAGTTGAGCCTGTGTTTTCTGTGGCTGCTGATCTATCTGATTTAACAAGTATCACTACCTTTTCCAAATACCTAGTTTGTACTCCTTGAGGATCTGCACTCACCCTTCTCCTTTTGGACATCTATTATGAAAGAACAACATTTGACTGGAAAAACATAGTGTGACGACACATGGAAAAGGTACACAAAATGGATAGGTATGGCATATACTCATATATGATGCTTAAACTAAGCAGATGGTGTACCGAAGTATAAGTAATGCAAGAGATCAGATGCAAAATATGTGCCACCAATACAACTTTGCAAAGTTAGAGCAAGCACCTTGATGGGTGAATAAGATAGGCCATCCTCCACCATGCCAAGTTTGTTAGCCAGTGGATTGTTCCGCAATATTCCTCTCGTGCGCCAATTCTCATTTTCATTTTGATAATGTTCAATATCTGACATGCATGAAAACATAAAAATAAGTTAGATTTTCTTTGTAATGCAGAAGTGATTCTAATCCAATACTGCCTCCCTGTAAACCCCTTTGTGCTATCTCTGCAAATCTTTTAAGAGATGCCATGCATGCTATAGTTTGTGTGTGCAATAATATAATGTGGCCTACTACTCAAAATATGAGAGCTCCAGAAGTGATGACACTTCGCAGATGACAGCTTCAACATATAGTAAAGAAGAACAAGTCGACCTGACCTAACAGATTCAAAATATACTAAGGGAGAACAACTCAACCTAACCAATCGCCGCAAGAGAAGAGGATCATCTTAAAGAAGAGCAGAAGAGCAAGCAGATTGAAGATATTACAAGTCTTTCAATACAATGTCAGTTGGCCACCCATGATGAACTAGAGCGCACAGAGAAATACTATTCTTTCCGGTCTCTCCATATGTGGCTCACATGCATCTCGAAACTAAAGTAGGAACATTTAGCTAACCAATTAAACATCTCCCAGTTTTTGCTAATATCGGCAATAATATCAGATATGAATTTGTACAACTAAGCTTGTTTAGCTCGATGGGTGGAGCAGTGCTATTACGACACGAACCATGTAGGCTGATTGTGGTCATCATAAAATGGGGAAACCATAAGCATGATGAGTACAGTGTTGACCATGGCAGTGGGATGACAGATCTGAAGCTGCAAACCGCGCAAAGGGTAGTTAGCAACTGATGTTTGCTTTGAAATAACAACTAAGATTTGGTATGGACAAGAAAGTATGGTCAACAAGTGACAAAGAAATGCAATTATGCTGTCTCTCTATATGTCGCGACATGCATTTGGAAACTCAAGTGGGACCTTTAGCTAACCAATTAAATGTGTCGGTTAACTAATATCAGTATCGTATTACAATCATATTTGAACAACTAAGCTTTTGAATTCGGAGTGTTGTGTTGTTTAGCTTAAAGGCTGAAGCAAGCAACTTACGCTAGCCTATCACGGCTATCACACATATTACATCCACTAGGCATCAAAGTTCACCACCAGTGCAAATAAACACGCTGACAAAAGAATATACAAAACTGAGAGCACTTCAGAAGGCACTAGGCCTAGCCAGGTCGGGGCCCCCAAACAGCCGAAGAAGCTGAGTAGACCTCAGTTGTGTCAACGGTAGATGCATCAATAGTAGATGTATGGCATGATGGTGTGCACGACAGTCCTCTGACATCTTCATTGCATCTTTGACTTCAAGTCGGAGCTGAGCTGAAGCAAGCCTTTCCGCTTTAAGTTGTGACTAAAGAAGTCGAACTGATTGAGGCAGCAACTGCATAGAGGTTGTCTCACACCTACTGGTGAGTAGCTTCAACTCACTGTCTGCATCAAGACTGGACCTTGGGGTCATCTCGCTGTCCTCAAGATGGTTTGGCTCACTATCTTCCCTAAAGTTCTGCCTGGCGTAAGAGATACGACTCTGAAAGAGGAACAAGGAGACACGTAACAGGTTTCACAATTATATAAGCAAATAAATGGATCTGTTCTGCATAAGGAACATGTTTTTACAACTACAATTTGAAACTGGTAGTTGTTGCAAACATCCAATCAGATGTAAACAGCAAAGCAAACAACAGTGGAGGAAATGATGCCTATCCAAATCTATACTAGAACAAAGTTTGAAGGCGTGAGAAGGATGAATTTACATTACATGTTAACACGGGTTGGACAAAGCCCTTCTCCATGTTCATGGAAGGATAATTCAATAAATTCCCCAAAGAAAATTCTTTATAAGCGTTGCCATTATTCTACATTTTGCAAAGAGTAAATATAGATCAAATAATATTGGAAGAAATAGAGGATAATGAAGCTCAGGTGCAGACTGATGATACATAATCAAATAGCAATTAATTAAGTGTAGTGTTACAAGGCAAAAGGGAGAGAGGTACTGACAAGAGCAAAGTAGAGCCTAGTATTGTTGTGAGATCGTATGATCCTTTGAGCAAGGAGATTCATCTAAAATTAGTTTTCATACAAGAGAGAAGGTAAGGCACATGCAGAAATTTAGGAGTTCAAATTTTGAATTGATATCATAGACAGTACTTGACGCTGGGCTCTCAACAGTTCTAATAGGGGTTTGGCCACTGGAGTAGGGGTAAAGTGTGGTACAGTTGAGCCTGTGCTTTCTGTGGCTGCTGATCTATCTGATTTAACAAGTATCACTACCTTTTCCAAATACCTAGTTTGTACTCCTTGAGGATCTGCACTCACCCTTCTCCTTTTGGACATCTATTATGAAAGAACAACATTTGACTGGAAAAACATAGTGTGACGACACATGGAAAAGGTACACAAAATGGATAGGTATGGCATATACTCATATATGATGCTTAAACTAAGCAGATGGTGTACCGAAGTATAAGTAATGCAAGAGATCAGATGCAAAATATGTGCCACCAATACAACTTTGCAAAGTTAGAGCAAGCACCTTGATGGGTGAATAAGATAGGCCATCCTCCACCATGCCAAGTTTGTTAGCCAGTGGATTGTTCCGCAATATTCCTCTCGTGCGCCAATTCTCATTTTCATTTTGATAATGTTCAATATCTGACATGCATGAAAACATAAAAATAAGTTAGATTTTCTTTGTAATGCAGAAGTGATTCTAATCCAATACTGCCTCCCTGTAAACCCCTTTGTGCTATCTCTGCAAATCTTTTAAGAGATGCCATGCATGCTATAGTTTGTGTGTGCAATAATATAATGTGGCCTACTACTCAAAATATGAGAGCTCCAGAAGTGATGACACTTCGCAGATGACAGCTTCAACATATAGTAAAGAAGAACAAGTCGACCTGACCTAACAGATTCAAAATATACTAAGGGAGAACAACTCAACCTAACCAATCACCGCAAGAGAAGAGGATCATCTTAAAGAAGAGCAGAAGAGCAAGCAGATTGAAGATATTACAAGTCTTTCAATACAATGTCAGTTGGCCACCCATGATGAACTAGAGCGCACAGAGAAATACTATTCTTTCCGGTCTCTCCATATGTGGCTCACATGCATCTCGAAACTAAAGTAGGAACATTTAGCTAACCAATTAAACATCTCCCAGTTTTTGCTAATATCGGCAATAATATCAGATATGAATTTGTACAACTAAGCTTGTTTAGCTCGATGGGTGGAGCAGTGCTATTACGACACGAACCATGTAGGCTGATTGTGGTCATCATAAAATGGGGAAACCATAAGCATGATGAGTACAGTGTTGACCATGGCAGTGGGATGACAGATCTGAAGCTGCAAACCGCGCAAAGGGTAGTTAGCAACTGATGTTTGCTTTGAAATAACAACTAAGATTTGGTATGGACAAGAAAGTATGGTCAACAAGTGACAAAGAAATGCAATTATGCTGTCTCTCTATATGTCGCGACATGCATTTGGAAACTCAAGTGGGACCTTTAGCTAACCAATTAAATGTGTCGGTTAACTAATATCAGTATCGTATTACAATCATATTTGAACAACTAAGCTTTTGAATTCGGAGTGTTGTGTTGTTTAGCTTAAAGGGTGGAGTAATGCTAGTACAATAGAAAGAAGCTACGCAGATCATAGTAGAGTAGATAAAAGGGGAAAACCCTAAGCATCGAGAGAAAAGTCAGGAAAGTGGAACTAGCTGGACCAGTGGGTGGCGCACATGCTTTTCGAAACGAATATAGGAACATTAGGTGACCAATTAAACATTCTCTATTTTAGTGATATGAGCATCATATCAGATTCGTATTTCAACACATAAGCTTTGGGTTGAGGTCTTGAGGAGCAGTGCTAGCACGACACGAAGCACCTACGATGATGGTAGTGAAATAAAGGGGGGAAACCATAAGCTTTGCGAGTATAGTGCCCATGCCATGGCGGATCTGAAGGTGCAAACCGGACAAAGCTATTTTGCAACCAATGTTTTCTTTCAACTAGCCACTATGATTTGGTACGGACAAGAAAAGTACATTAAACAAATTACAATCTATTTTCCGGGTGAGATCGATAACTTAAGCACATATGGAAGAGTACCACCTCTCTTGTGATGCCATGTAGGCCTATGCTGATACGTCGAGGGTGTTGTGGGAGCGATGGTTGTCGGTGGTGGGGAAGAAGACTTTAGATGGCAGACGGCAGGGTCGGGGGATAAATCATGTTGCCGTGGACGACGCGGTCGTAGGAGCGGCAACGACAAGGTGGACGACGGCGCCGATAAAGCGAGAGGAGGTGATGAAAGGATCCTGGTCCAGCACCATGGATGAGAGACGTCCATCTCTTGCAGTGGACGACGGGGTAGGGGTAGTGATACGTCTCCAACGTATCTATAATTTTTTATTGTTCCATGCTATTATATTACCCCTTTTGGATGTTTATGGGCTTTATTTTACACATTTATATCATTTTTGGGACTAACCTACTAACCGGAGGCCCAACCCGTATTGTTGTTTTTTTGCCTATTTCAGTATTTCAAAGAAAAGGAATATCAAACGGAGTCCAAACGGAATGAAAACTTAGGGAGCGTGATTTTTTGAACGAACGTGATCTAGAGGACTTGGAGTGCAAGTCAAGAAGCAGCCAAGGCTCCCACGAGATAGGAGGGCGTGCCCCCCCTATAGGGCGCGCCCCCTGTCTCGTAGGCCCCTCGGGCGTCCACCGACATACTTCTTCCTCCTATATAAGCCTACGTACCCCAAAAATATCCAGGGGCAGACAAAACACAATTTCCACCACCGTAACCTTCTGTATCCGCGAGATCCCATCTTGGAGCCTTCGCCGGCGTTCTGCCAGAGGGGGGATCGACCATGGAGGGCTTCTACATCAACATCCTTGCCCCTCCGATGAGTTGTGAGTAGTTGACCACATACCTATGGGTCCATAGTTATTAGCTAGTTAGCTTCTTCTCTCTTTTTGGATCTAAATACAATGTTCTCCCCTCTCTTGTGGAGATCTATTCGATGTAAACTCTTTTTGCGGTGTGTTTGTTGAGATCCGATGAATTGTGGGTTTATGATCAAGTTTATCTATGAATAATATTTGAATCTTCTCTGAATTCTTTTATGTATGATTGAGTTATCTTTGCAAGTCTCTTCGAATTATCAGTTTGGTTTGGCCTACTAGATTGATCTTTCTTGCAATGGGAGAAGTACTTAGCTTTGGGTTCAATCTTGCGGTGTCCTTACAGAAAGGGTTGCAAGGCACGTATTGTATTGTTGCCATTGAGGATAACAAGATGGGGTTTATATCATATTGCTTGTGTTTATCCCTCTACATCATGTCATCTTGCTTAATGCGTTACTCTGTTCTTATGAACTTAATACTCTAGATGCAGGCAGGAGTCGGTCGATGTGTGGAGTAATAGTAGTAGATGCAGGCAGGAGTCGGTCTACTTGTTGCGGATGTGATGCCTATATACATGATCATGCCTAGATAATCTCATAATTATTCGCTTTTCTATCAATTGCTCGACAATAATTTGTTCACCCATCGTAATACTTATGCTATCTTGAGAGAAGCCACTAGTGAAACCTATGGCCCCCGGGTGTATCTCTTATCATATTTGCTTCCAATCTACTTTTATTTGCATCTTTAGTTTTTGCATCTATATTATAAAATACCAAAAATATATTTATCTTATCATACAATCTCTATTAGATCTCACTTTCGCATGTAGCCGTGAAGGGATTGACAACCCCTTTATTGCGTTGGTGGCGAGTTCTTTGTTTGTTTGTGTAGGTGCGTGGGAATTTTTAGGAGCCTCCTACTGGATTGATACCTTGGTTCTCAAAAACTAAGGGAAATACTTACGCTACTATTGCTGCATCACCCTCTCCTCTTCGAGGAAAACCAATGCAAGCTCAAGATGTAGCAAGAAGGATTTCTGGCGCCGTTGCCGGGGAGGTCTTCGCTCAAGTCAAGACATACCAAGTACCCATCACAAACCCATCTCCCTCGCATTTACTTTATTTGCCATTTGCCTCTCGTTTTCCTCTCCCCCACTTCACCCTTGCCGTTTTATTCGCCCTCCCTTTCCCAATCTCCTCCTCTCTCTTTCACTTGCCTCTTTCCCGTTTGCTTGTGTGTTGGATTACTTGTTGCTATGGCGCAAGATAATACCAAATTGTGTGATTTCTCGAATACCAATAATAATGATTTCCTTAGTACTCCGATTGCTCCTCTTAATGATGTTGAGTCTTGTGAAATCAATACTGCTTTTCTGAATCTTGTTATGAAAGATCAATTCGCCGGCCTTCCTAGTGAAGATGCCGCTACTCATCTAAACAACTCTGTTGATTTGTGTGATATGCAAAAGAAGAAAGATACGGATAACAATATTGTCAGATTGAAGTTATTTCCATTTTCACTTAGAGATCATGCTGAAGTTTGGTTTTCGTCTTTGCCTAAAAATAGTATTGATTCTTGGAACAAGTGAAAGATGCTTTTATCTCTAAGTATTTTCCTCCCGCTAAGATTATCACTCAGGAATGATATTATGAATTTTAGACAACTTGATCATGAGCATGTTGCCCAATCTTGGGAAAGAATGAAATTCATGCTTTGCAATTGCCCTACTCATGGTTTGAATTTATGGATGATCATACAAAATTTTTATGCCGGTTTGAACTTTGCTTCTAGAAATCTCTTAGATTCGGCCGCGGGAGGCACGTTTACGGAAATAACGTTAGGAGATGCTACAAAACTTCTTGATAATATTATGGCTAATTATTCTCAATGGCGCACCAAAAGATCTTCTAGTAAAAAAGTGCAGGCTATAGAAGAAATTAATGTTTTGAGTGAAAAGATGGATGAAATTATGAAATTGTTTGCTACTAAAAATACTCCTCTTGATCCCAATGATATGCCTTTGTCTTCCTTGATTGAGAATAATAATGTATCTATGGATGTGAATTTTGTTGGTAGGAATAGTTTTGGAAACAATGCTTATAGAGGAAACTTTAATGCTAGACCATTCCCTAGTAATTCCTCTAATAATTATGGAAATTCCTACAATAATTCTTGTAGTAAGTTTAATAAGATGCCCTCTGATTTTGAGAATAGTGTGAAAGAATTTATGATTTCGCAAAAGAATTTTAATGCTTTGCTTGAAGAAAAATTGCTCAAAGTTGATGATTTGGCTAGGAACGTTGATAGACTTTCGCTTGATGTTGATTCTCTTAAACTTAGATCTTGTCCTCCTAAGCATGATATCAATGAGTCTCTGAAAGTAATGAAACTTTCCATTGACGAGTGTAAGGAAAGAACCGCTAGATTGCGTGCTAAAAAAGATAGCTTTATAAAAGCGTGTTCTTCTAGTTTCCATGAAAATAATGATGAGGATCTTAAAGTTATTGATGCGTCTCCTATTAGATCTATGTTTTGCAATATGAATTTTGATAATTATGGGACTGATGATGAATCAACTTTGCCTAGAAGGCATCCCAAGAATTCGGAGTTTTTAGATCTTGATGCTAAATTTGGTAAAAGTGGGATTGGAGAGGTCACAACTTTAAATAGCGTTGAACCCACTATCTCGGATTTCAAGGAATTTGATTATGATAATTGTTCTTTAGAAGGTTGTATTTCCTTTTTGCAATCCGCTGTTAATGCTCCTCATGCTTATAGTCAAAATAAAGCTTTTACCAAACATATCGTTGATGCCTTGATGTAATCTTACGATGAAAAACTTAATTTGGAAGTTTCTATACCTAGAAAACTTAATGATGAGTGGGAACCTACTATAAAGATTAGAATTAAAGATCATGAGTGCTTTGCTTTGTGTGATTTGGGTTCTAGTGTTTCCACGATTCCAAACACTTTATGTGATATTCTAGGTTTCCATGATCTTGATGATTGCTCTTTAAATTTGCACCTTGCGGATTCCACCATTAAAAAGCCTATGGGAAGGATCAATGATGTTCTTATTGTTGCAAATAGAAATTTGGTGCACGTGGATTTTATCGCTCTTGATATAGATTGCAATCTTTCTTGCCCTATTATTCTTGGTAGACCTTTCCTTAGAACGATTGGCGCGATTATTGATATGAATGAAGGGAATATTAGATTCCAGTTTCCATTAAAGAAAGGCATGGAGCACTTTCCAAGAAAGAAAGTCAAATTACCTTATGAATCTATCATGCGGGCTACTTATGAATTTATGCCAAAGATGGCACCCGTTAGATCTATCTTCGCTTTGATGCCTAGCTAGGGGCGTTAAACGATAGTGCTAGTTGGGAGACAACCCAATTTTCTTTATGTTTTTTGTTTTTGCTCATGTTTAGTAATAAATCTTGCATATGCCTTCTGTTTAGATGTGTTTTTATCATTTAATTAGTGTTTGTGCCAAGTAGAACCTATAGGATAACCTATGATGATAGTTGATTTGATTCTGCTGAAAAACAGAAACTTTGCATGCACGATTTTAGTTTTGTTAAATCACAGAAAGGTGATTTTGCGTTGATTATTTTTGACTCTGATCAATAAACAAATTGTACAGGATTTCCTATTTTGGTAGGATTTTTAAAGTTCCAGAAGTTTGCGTTAGTTACAGATTGCTACAGACTATTCTGTTTTTAACAGATTCTGTTTTTCGTGTGTTGTTTGCTTATTTTGATGCATCTATGGCTAGTAAAATAGTTTATAAACCATAGGGAAGTTGGAATACATTAGGTTTAACACAAAAATAAATAAAGAATTAGTTCATTACAGTACCTTATGTGGTGGTTTTGTTTTCTTTCACTAACGGAGCTTATAAGATTTCCTGTTGAGTTTTGTGTTGTGAAGTTTTCAAGTTTTGGGTAAAGCTTTTATGGACTATGGAATAAGGAGTGGCAAGAGCCTAAGCTTGGGGATGCCCAAGGCACCCCAAGATATTCAAGAATAGCCAAAAGCCTAAGCTTGGGGATGCCCCGGGAAGGCATCCCCTCTTTCGTCTTCGTTCATTGGTAACTTTACTTGGAGCTATATTTTTATTCGCCACATGATATGTGTTTTGCTTGGAGCGTCGTGTATTGTATTAGTCCTTGATTTTTAGTTTACCACAATCATCCTTGCTGTACACACCTTTTGGGAGAAGCCTATTTGATTAGAATTTTCTAGAATACTCTATGTGCTTCACTTATATCTTTTGAGCTTGATAGTTTTTGCTCTAGTGCTTCACTTATATCTTTTAGAGCACGGTGGTGTCTTAATTTTGAAGAAATTGCTAGTCTCTCATGCTTCACTTATATATTTTTGAGAGTCTTTTAGAACAACATGGTATTTGCTATGGTTACAAAGTTGATCCTAGAATGATGAGCATCCAAGTTGGGTATAATAAAAACTATCATAGAAATAGAATTGGATGCTATGATCAATATGATGCTTGATAATTGTTTTGAAATATGGATGTAGTGATATTAGAGTCATGCTAGTTGAGGTGATTATGAAAAATACTTGTGTTAAGGGTTTTGATTACCATAGCATGCACGTATGGTGAACCGCTTTGTGATGAAGTTGGAGCACAATTTTATTTATTGAGTGTCTTCCTTATGAGTGGCGGTCGGGGGCGAGCGATGGTCTTTTCCTACCAATATATCCCCCTAGGAGCATGCACGTAGTGCTTTGGTTTTTTATGACTTCTAGATTTTTGCAACAAGTATATGAGTTCTTTTGACTAATGTTGAGTCCATGGATTATACGCACCTCACCCTTCCACTATTAGTAGCCTCTCTTGTGCCGCACAACTTTCGCCGGTACCATACACCCACCATATACCTTCCTCAAAACAGCCACCATACCTACCTATTGTGGCATTTCCATAGCCATTCTAAGATATATTGGAATGCAACTTTCCACCGTTTCGTTCATATAATACGCATTACTTTTGTCATATTGCTCTTTGCATGATCATGTAGTTGACATTGTATTTGTGCCAAGGCCACCTTCATAATTTTCATACATGTCGCTCTTGATTCATTGCATATCCCGGTACACCGCCGGAGGCATTCATATAGAGTCATATCTTGTTCTAGCTTTGAGTTGTAATTCTTGAGTTGTAAATCCATAAAAGTGTGATGATCTTCATTTTTAGAGCATTGTCCTAGTAAGGAAAGGATGATGAAGACTATGTTTCCCCCACAAGTCGGGATGAGACTTCGGACTTTACAAAAAGAAAAAGAAAAAGAAAAAAAGAAAAAAAGAGAAAGTCCAAAAGAAAAAAAGAGGAAGGCCAAAGAAAAAAAAGAAAGAAAAAAAGGAGAAAAATAAAAATAAAAATAAAATAAAATGAGAGAAAAAGAGAGAAGGGACAATGCTACTATCTCTTTTTCCACACTTGTGCTTCAAAATAGCACCATGATCTTCATGATAGAGAGTCTCATATGTTGTCACTTTCATATACTAGTGGGAATATTTCATTATAGAACTTGGCTTGTATATTCCAATGATGGTCTTCCTAAAAAGTGCCCTAAGTCTTCGTGAGCAAGCAAGTTGGATGCACACCCACTTAGTTTTGTTTTGTTGAGCTTTCATATATTTATAGCTCTAGAGCATCCGTTGCATGGCAATCCCTACTCACTCACATTGATATCTATTAATGGGCATCTCCATAGCCCATTGATACGCCTATTTGATGTGAGACTATCTTCTCCTTTTTGTCTTCTCCACAACCACCATTCTATTCCACATATAGTGCTATGTCCATGGCTCACACTCATGTATTGCGTGAAAGTTGAAAAAGTTTGAGATTATTAAAGTATGAAACAATTGCTTGGCTTGTCATCGGGGTTCTGCATGATTAAATACTTTGTGTGATGAAGAAAGAGCAACAGCCAGACTATATGATTTTGTAGGGATAACTTTCTTTGGCCATGTTATTTTGAGAAGACATGATTACTTTGATTAGTATGCTTGAAGTATCACCATTTTCATGTTAATATGAACTTTTATTTTGTATCATTTGGATCTGAACATTCATGCCACAATAAAGAAAATTACGTTGAGAATTATGCTAGGTACCATTCCACATCAAAAATTTCTTTTTTATCATTTACCTACTCGAGGACGAGCAAGAATTAAGCTGGGGGATGCTTGATACGTCTCCAATGTATCTATAATTTTTGGTTGTTCCATGCTATTATATTACCCCTTTTGGATGTTTATGGGCTTTATTTTACACATTTATATCATTTTTGGGACTAACCTACTAACTGGAGGCCCAGCCCGTATTGCTGTTTTTTTTGCCTATTTCAGTATTTCGAAGAAAAGGAATATCAAACAGAGTCCAAACGGAATGAAACCTTCGGGAGCATGATTTTTGGAACGAACATGATCCAGAGGACTTGGAGTACAAGTCAAGAAGCAGCCGAGGCTCCCACGAGATAGGAGCCCCCCCCCCCTATAGGGCGCGCCCCCCTGTCTCATGGGCCCCTTGGGCGTCCATCGACGTACTTCTTCCTTCTATATAAGCCTACGTAGACCAAAAACATCGAGGGGGCAGACGAAACACAATTTCCACCACCGTAACCTTCTGTATCCGTGAGATCCCATCTTGGAGCCTTCGCCGGCGTTCTGCCAGAGGGGGAATCGACCACGGAGGGCTTCTACATCAACATCCTTGCCCCTCCGAAGAGTTGTGAGTAGTTGACCACAGACCTATGGGTCCATAGTTATTAGCTAGTTAGCTTCTTCTCTCTTTTTGGATCTAAATACAATGTTCTCCCCTGTCTTGTGGAGATCTATTCGATGTAAACTCTTTTTGCGGTGTGTTTGTTGAGATCCGATGAATTGTGGGTTTATGGTCAAGTTTATCTATGAATAATATTTGAATCTTCTCTGAATTCTTTTATGTATGATTGAGTTATCTTTGCAAGTCTCTTCGAATTATCAGTTTGGTTTGGCCTACTAGATTGATCTTTCTTGCAATGGGAGAAGTACTTAGCTTTGGGTTCAATCTTGCGGTGTCCTTACAGAAAGGGTTGCAAGGCACGTATTGTATTGTTGCCATTGAGGATAACAAGATGGGGTTTATATCATATTGCTTGAGTTTATCCCTCTACATCATGTCATCTTGCTTAATGCGTTACTCTGTTCTTATGAACTTAATACTCTAGATGCAGGCAGGAGTCGGTCGATGTGTGGAGTAATAGTAGTAGATGCAGGCAGGAGTCGGTCTACTTGTTGCGGACGTGATGCCTATATACATGATCATGCCTAGATAATCTCATAATTATTCGCTTTTCTATCAATTGCTCGACAATAATTTGTTCACCCATCGTAATACTTATGCTATCTTGAGAGAAGCCACTAGTGAAACCTATGGCCCCCGGGTGTATCTCTTATCATATTTGCTTCCAATCTACTTTTATTTGCATCTTTACTTTTTGCATCTATATTATAAAATACCAAAAATATATTTATCTTATCATACTATCTCTATTAAATCTCACTTCCACAAGTGGCCGTGAAAGGATTGACAACCCCTTTATTGCGTTAGTTGCGAGTTCTTTGTTTGTTTGTGTAGGTGCGTGAGACTTTTGAGGAGCCTCCTACTGGATTAATACCTTGGTTCTCAAAAACTGAGGGAAAATACTTATGCTACTATTGCTGCATCACCCTCTCCTCTTCGAGGAAAACCAACACAAGGTCAAGACGTAGCAGGTAGCGGCTCCGGCAAGGTGGAGGATGGGGTGGTAGACGGAGGAGGCTGCCCGCAGTGCGGAGGTTGTCGTGCCGTCGACGGTGTATGAATGGGAAATGGAGGGGAGGGGGGATCTCAAACTTTGGGACATGCTTCTCTGAAATGTGGGAAAGTTACGAACTTATCCCCTGTTTAAAATTTCGGGCATCGCGTCGGCTGAGGATAGGACGGTAATCTCGCATCTCCCAAATATTTGCCAGTAACTATTTCGGGCGAGGAGAGGATGTTTTGCCTCCCAAATTTGGCGCCCACGGTGTATGAACGGGGCTGACAGGTAGGGCGGCTGTGTCACGTCCGAGGGAAGTTACACATCTGCCCCTATTTAAAATATTAGCCTACATTGACTTCGGACGAGGAGAGTTTGTTTTGCCGCCCACCGTGTATGAATGGGGAAATGGAGGAAGAGACACATGTCTTTTGGACGAGGTTGAATCAAATGTGTTTTGCCGCCCACGTTTGGCACCCACCGTGTCTGAATGGGCTCAGAGGCCGTAGTGTTACGTCTGATTGAAGTTACTAGTCTACCCCTATCGACAGCATTGTAAATCTGGTCGATAAGGATGTCAAGTGTCAGGGGTAGACAGTAATTTCCATCTCGCAAACACTTGCTTCGGGCAGCCTACAAATTATAGTGGGTGTTTAGCCGCTTCGTTCAAAACTTGGGAGAATTAGCATTCACGTTTGCACTAGGCCCTGGCAAACTAAATTCAAATCCAATTTGTATTCGATTACGAATATCCATAGATAATTCTACGTTTTGTTATTTATTTCTTCAAAACCACAACAAAGATTTATTCCACCTTTATATATGATTATGATTTAGAAATTCCGTGATCTTCGAATTCAGTAGGTTGGATACACTCTGAGTCAAACAGTTATTTCATCCAATACAATATGCTCACACAAAAAACAGTTTACCTTATGTCAATCATACAAGTACTGAGGATTACCTCGCCTAAAAAATTCGGATCATTACAACACATGGACAACATAGGGGGTCTTGCAACATAATCCATTCAGAGACATGACACAGCATGCAAGTACAATAATCTAATGACAATTTCAACTGGTATCTAAAGAAGATCCGGGATTACCCTGGGCTTCAGATAGCAGAAACAGCAGGACCTCCTCCGTCTTCAAATGCAACATTCTTACTTCCTCCAATTCTTGGGTTGCTTGCATAATGCGTGCCGCTAATTCTGTAATTTCCAGCCCCAAGATAAAGATTACCTCATTCATGGCAGCCACACCATCTCTTTCTGCCTCTAGTAGAGCCTCAAGCACTATAATATCTATGCTCAGACTGCTCTCCGGCGGTGTTGCCTCTGAACTGCTACCATCTGGTAACATGGATGGCGCACTGCTTCCACAAATAGATTCTGGGGTTGTACATTGTGTCCTAGTGTGAAGGACATCCTGAGAGGTTTTCGCTGGACATATGTAAGAGATAGTTATCGTATGATCCAGGCAGTAAGCTTACATGGGAAATGACAGACGAATTATTGCCGAGCATGGCAAGCTATATTTAAATGGTTCGAAATAGCATCAGCCAAAAATAAATTAAAATGATAAGATGAAACTAGGGGTGTAAGTGGCAAATAAATGACATCCGCCAGTCCCATCTAGTTAGTTTTTGCTAGCTCCCTAGTTCATTTTCCTCAAAAAACAAAAAATCTTTTGAACTATCATACCACTAGTGGACATTAATCGGGATTAAACGGGACCCAATTGACATCCCTAGTTGAAAGGGAGTGTACCACCGCTATATTTAAGTTGCCAAGGCATCTAAGCAGTTGAAATAATCAGAGAAATCACTTAACAGTGTGGCCTCATATAAACTACGAAGACAGTCTTGTGATGAAGTTGAGAAGAAAAGTTAAGGACTCAAATTAAATAGGCATGCATTTCTTTATGATAGGACAGCAGGCACTGTTGACATATTGGCCAACTCAGGTATAGTGTAACAACAAACAAGCATTCGAATCAAGCAATACAGCAAAGCAGACAACTGAAGTATTTGTAATTCGGTAGGATTACAGGTTAAGGGCACATGCCAAGAAAGCAGCCCACTCGCATTACATTTCACATGCACTAAAACACACTAGCTTACCATATGTTGTTGTGAAGCCTCGCTGCTGTTGCAATGTTCTTTGAAGATATCGTCAGCATCTCGTGGTTGCAAATCTAGTTGTTGTAGTTTATTCTGCACCCTCTATTTAGGTAAAATTAATCTTAATTGCATGCACTGGTCCGAATTGATCATCAATGGTTCATCTAAACTAATGAAAGAATGGTGTGTGCATACACGACAATATATCTGCTTCCCTCTATTTTTATGCTTGTTCAAGGTGCCAGCCCCAAAAGAACAAATATTTTGCTTGATGGGGTTGGCAACTCCATAATTAATAGAAGCATCAAATTATTCATGCAACTTGGGAAGATCAAGAACACACAAACAAGTAATGAATAGAGGCTCGGAGCAGTGATGTAATAACTAGCATCAGAAAATGTAGGGTAAAACGAATAAAAAGCAGCGGAACCACATGCTAGTTTGCTGATGTGTAATTAAGCATAGAGAACATTAAGCAGTCTGATGGAACCTACAGGTGGCATCAGAACAACACCATTCTCATTAATATAGCATTCAAGAAGTAAAATAGTAGGTAGTGATATCTAGGAAGTACAGTAATACTCCCTCTAGATGACTCAACTTTGTACTAACTTCAGTACAAAGTTAGTACAAAGTTGGGTCATCTATTTTGGAACGGAGGGAGTACCTAGGACAAAACTAAAGCATATTAACTATATGTGCACTGGTATGTAATTTAGCACATGTAACATGTTCACTGCCAGAAGTATGGCCCTACAGGTGCAAGCAGGATAACGCGTCTCATGAAAAATTGAATGATGCCCTGAAGAAATTCAAAGGTGCGGTGCTTATGCTAGGAAAGTGAATGTAGGCGCCGGCCGTTTGATAATAGTACCTGATTCTCGGCGGCATATGGGTATCGTTGTCATACTTGATAGCTAAGGATCGTCGATGGTGCTCGTGTTGCGGTTGAGTTTGGGCCGGCTGTCGCCATCGCTAAAGGGGCTCCGGTGCTACGGTTGCGGCGCCTGTCTACATACAAGAAAGCTCATCTGTGGTAAGTGAACAATTGCACGATAAAGAGAAAAACCGAAGGAATACAAATTGAAATAACCTGATGAGGCTGCAGCGTCAGTAAAGCAGGGCCTGAGGAGTTGAATATGGGGTCCGTGGAGTGGGTCCGGTGCAGTGGACGAAGGCTTCGACGGGCGCGTTGTACAGTGCTTTCGATGAGGCGGATCTGTTGTAGCGGACGAGAGCTTGTATGAAGGGCTAGCGAAGGGGCGGACAAGGGAGTCAGTGAAGGGCCTACACTATGGTGGACGAGGGCGCCGGTTAAGCAGATCCGGTGTGGTGGCCCATGATGGCGGTCAATGAGATCTGGAGCGGTGGACAAGCCAATCGCTGAAGCGGCTCTAGTGAAGTGGTGAGTTGGCAGTTGGGGGTTCCAAGGTGCGGAAGGTAGATCCGGCGGGGTGTGAGGTCCACCGCTGCGGCGGAGGACTAGATTCGACAGCTTGCCGTGGTTGGGGGGTCGGGGAGGGGAAGGGGAGGGGCTCTGGGGAAGAATGTTGGGGGCAAAGAGGGGAAAATAATGGAGTTACCAAAGCAGCCCTTTTCTATTCATGTGGCAGGGGTAAAACAGGAATATCGCAGGGCTAAACTTTCGGGCGCGTGATATTTCGATGTGAGCGGGAAGTTTGAAAGCTTTTGGCGCCTAAAATTATAAGTGTTCTGCTCTTGTACGGCCGACTATGATATCATGGCCGACAATTTGTTTGGTTTGCACGCAAAAAAAGTGCAAGTTTTGAAAATCAATGTCTCCAACTCAAAACTTAGATTGTCCAATCAATTCAAATATTGATCGTTGAGCTACTACAAGCAAATACCATCATACGGTCCAATTCAAATGAAATTCCAAATGTGTTTATCCTAAATATGACGACAAAAGCAAAAATGTGTATGTGTATGAATAAAGTGGATGATTGTAAAGTTTCAACATGCCCGTATGTGTATATCTCTAGGTTTGATATATGAATTTGAAATCATGAAATCCCGGCTTAAAAAATGTACCTCCGTTTAAATGAATTACAAAAGCTAATGATGGAGTCGAATGCCAAAATTCCAATCTTAGGTTTGTAATTCTGGTACATCAAGGTATATCACGCATGTTCAAAAGAATCGCTATCTCATAGTCCAAACCGTGAAACAAATTGATCAACCATGAGTGCACAATATCTCAATTACGCTAAAGTCCCTCAAATATACACACCTCAGTCTTTATCTGAATCCACCCCCCTCGCCCCCCTCGTCCCCCTCCCCCACACACACATAGAGAAGTCGTTCTCTCCCCCAAACACCAATACACGAGCACATTAACACCCCTCTCTCTTCCAAAGTCCGGACCACAATATAGGTCTCTATCACTTTGTCTCTCGGGCATGCACACATCTCTTTCCTCACTCTCTAGGTCTCCCACTATCTCTCTTTCCCAAGGACACGCACTATGTAGAGTGTGTATTTCCCATAAACACAAAATGTCGCCCCAAACGTCTATCTCCCTAGTTATGTTGTTCTCGTGCACTCACCTCACACACCACCCCCACTGCAAACAAGCACACTTTGTCTCCTTGTGCACCACTCTCCTCTTTCTATCTCTCCCACTTGCGGACCCGCCCCAGCTCCTTCCATGTATACATATATGTCGTGACTCTTTCCATAGCTCCCTAATGTATCATCGTTCTCGATTTTGCACATTGTTCTCCACACCATCTATTCTAGATCTATCATGAAGTCCCTATCACACACACGATGACTCGCTTCCCTTGCGTCTTCATACATAGGCCAATTTCGAACAACATCAACACTGTCTCCCTATCTATATGCCATTTATGGACACAAACGAGCCCTCTCGCCCCCTCTCTTCCTCTCTCTCTCTCACACACACACACCCCTCTCCCACACACACACTCGATGTCTCTTCCAAATAGTCTGCTCCCCTCGCCCGCACCCATGCTATCCCGCTACTACACATGTCACACCATTCCCCCTTCCCTTATACTAGGTTTACATCATTAGTGGTCTCTCTACTCCACATACACACACCCCCTCTCACACACAAATGTTTGCACAAACACACACAGACACGCACAAACACCCATTTATCTGGATCCTCATCTCTCCCCATGTACGCATGTGTATCTCACACACTCACTCTCTAATTATGTATGTGTGTCTCCACGTTACACAACACAAAGCCCCATGTACATGCCTCTCTCTATCCTCCACACACATAGACACAAAGAATCTGTTATCATTGCCTCAGTCTCTAACATATAACACACGCACTCTCTCTCTCTCTCTCTCTCTCTCTCTCTCGCAAACACGCTCAACAAGGGTTTCCCTGTGAATAAATTACCGGCTATTCATCAACAATCGTGGTAGTACGGCGAACATGAGACGTGAAAAAGAATAAATCTACACGTGCTTAGACCACCTAGTATGACTACTAGGACTAGAGCAAGCCAAAAAGCGCGCCGTCATCACCCCCTCCTTATCGGCAACGGGAAAATCTTTGTTTTACACAGTCGAGAAGTCATTGTGCTAAGGCCCCACATGCCGAGGCGTTGAATAGAATGTAGATGCTAGTTTACGGAAGCAAGTATCGATAATACGTTTGTATCTCCATACTTATATTTCTTCTCTTATAAAAAACCGAGTTGGTGATGATGGTACATGTGCCATCTTGCAATATAGACCGTCCGATCCATATCTAACAGATAGAAATTAACTAAAAGATACCCGCACCCCTCTCCACATTTGCATACAAGGCCTTCCCCGTTCATCCTTATCTCCAACAAACCTCATTATTGAGCAATTAAGAAAGGAATCCTCTGGAACAAACTGTCCTGGTGGCCGCTTCTGGCGTCGTCAATCCCCATGCCTCTGCTCAGTCCGACCACCAATCACCACCACACCCCACTCCTCTTCACCTTATCTCATATTTCTCGAGATATCATTAGTTTTTACACATGGGATTACTCCCGCAAGGGTCAATCACAACAAGTGTTTTATAAAAAAATGCTTCTTGATGTTCCGTGCAATGCACGGATCTTGCTAGTACTCCTACAGAAGACTAAGTTGGTGATGATGGTGTGTCTGCCATCCGTCATTTCTGCCCATTAGATCTACATCTAACGACTGTGGGGTAAGTTGTTGCCTTTTCTCACCAACATCCCACTTGTCTATCAATTTGCAGAAAAACCCATAATTAGTATCTTAAAACCAACCACATCCCTCCATGGGCTCACGAAAACAGCCCAAGGAATATATTCTAATTGAAACATAATATATCTCTAGTGACATATGTATATCAAAATTAGAGTGTTTTGTATCAAGTTTGTGAATAAGTATTATTCTAATTATGATTCGTTGCAACACACATGAACATTACTAGTATTTCCAACCATGCATATTTTTCCTAGTATTCCATGGTTTCGAGTTTTCCACCAAGATATTATTCACTCATGGTTGATATTTACTTTCAATCATGTACACATATGCACTATGTAACTAGCCTTGCTTATTGGCTTCCAAAGCTTAACTTTCACTCCTACTTACAATATGTAGAGTATTTAACAAAAAACTACCACTTTCAACCAGCCCTAGGAAGAATCTATTGTACAAAAAATAGCAAAAACATACCCAAAATTTCTTAATCCACGCCAAAAACTACTACCTAGTACTCCTACCGATTAGGTTCGTTTAAACCCATTTATGATAGGGTTGGCCCACACGTTTGTGCTGATGAGGCAGCTTAAACCAACACATTTTGTTTGACCATTGACATGAGGGACCCACATCTGACCTTCTCTCCTGTTATTCCCCGTCAAATCATTATTTTTCTTGAACATTACTTCAAACAGTACTGATGCGTGCTCGTCGGTGGCGCCAGTGATGAGCGAGTTGGCCGCCGCTCCGCCGGACGGGCCGGACGCCACGCTGGCCTTCGCACGGGTTGGCAGGCTGGTCCGAGCATGACTCACGAGCGAGCAAGCCGCTGCGCTGGCCTTTGCTTGAGCCAGATGGCTGGCCTTAGTGCGGCACGCGCGAGCAAGCTGCCACGCTGCTGTGCCAATCTAGCTAGCAAACCTTGCAGCCAAGCAGCTGGACGGAGCTATCTTGGCTAGCTAACAGCCACGAGCGCTGGATGGAGCTGGCATCCGGGCTGCTGCAACATGGGCTCCGCACCGCCGGCAGTTTTGGCCTTGCCTTCTACCGGCGCGGTAGCTGCGTCCCATGGCCGAGGATGACTAGGTGGACGGGCCGGAGGTAGGAGGTCACTCGGGGATTTTTGTGCAAGCTGACATGTAGGTCCCACAAGTCATAACGCCTGGTCGAATAGAAGGCATTGACTTAATGGGCGACATGGGCCCAGTCAGAGGTTAGAGTTAGATTCTAACCCTGAACTAAATCTAACCAAAGCAGTGTTTGGATGGCAGGGTTAGATTGAGAACAAATGTATCTAAACAGGGCCATGGGTTGAAACGTGCCTATAACGACACTTTGTAGAGTAGTCGTTTCTTGGTAGGGCTGGTTGGTAAGAGCATGTACAATGGTTGATAAGGTAGTCTTATCTTAAGTCTGCCACATATGCAAGTGGTAGTAGTTTCTTGGCATTATAGTGGTTTCTTGCATTATTAGAGTTTCTTGTAAGGAACAATGTATGTACTACTAGCGACAGAAGGCGATTCTAGGTTGTGTTGTACTCCAACGAGTACTACTAGTGGTCGCGGGAGTGTATACCTCATTTTGTGGGTTCGATCCTGGCCGAACGCACGACAGCCTTTTTTAAATAGTAACTTCGCTGCGAGCCAATATTTTACACGGGTAGTTTGAGTTTTGAAGTCAAATGGACGTGCAGTACCACAATCTGGGTGCACTGGATAGCCTAGCTACGTGAAAGGGTTTTCCTTCCTAGCATCCCGTGGCTCGCGTGCTCGCCCTAGCCGCACCTCGGTTGCAACTTCCTCATCAGCTAGTAGCATATTTAAACTAGCGCCTCCCAATTAAGCCCGAGGAGCCGGAAAAGCCCGACGGGGTGTTGGGAACTGTGCAATATGGCTCTGTACATAAAGTGCTCTACTACTACTCTGTAGCTTGTGGCGTTGCACGCATGGACTTCACTCCATTATCGGCTCTACTATAAAAGAAATTCCTCTTGACGTGTTTTTTTGAAACGGAGGCAAAAGCTTTGCTTCATCTCATTCATGAAGAAGGAACTACTAACAAAGTTCGACGAGATCCATTACGCCTTCGAAAATGGAAGCGAAAAGCCTAGTCTTGTCGTGGAATTGTCACGTCAGATGTCCTCGTGAAAGGACTTAGTTGTGGAGCCATCGCAACTAGGAAGCTTGAAGGGGTTAATTGGGACAAAGGACACGAGGGGTTTTATACTAGTTCGGCCCCTTACGGTGAAGGTAAGGCCTACGTCTAGTTGGGTTGGTATTGATGTTTCGATGACCAGGGAGCTAGATACGCTATGCCTGGCTCTCGATGAGTTGTTTCTCGCCCTAAGCCGCCAGCGGGTCGTCCCCTTATATACACGGGTGGACGCCCTACAGCTTACAGAGTCCCGGCCGGCTTATAAACAATGTCCGGCTCGTTGACTAGTTAAGTCTACCTTATGACACAAGTAATATTATTACAGCGGTTTACTACAACGGGCCTTAAGTCGCCTGTGGGCCTTAAGCTCTCTATGAACCACCATCTTCATGCTTTGGTCTTGGGCTTCTCTTTGGTGAATCCTCTTTGCATAACCCGGCCCCTCCTGGGCGGCTTACACAAATAGTTGTATCCCCAACATTAGGCCCCAGATTGATTTGAACTTGTTCATGTCAATCTTAAAATACCTTATGAACTGTCATGCAGTCTTTTGTCTTGCGCGAAGAATTTTAACCCGCTGTGACGTCATCATCTGGATCCAGGTTAAATCATCATGACGTCATCTTCAATAAAACTTAATTTTTACTCCGTCATATCTTCAACGGATCTTTGTCTTTACTGACCACCCTGAGAATCGAGGCGCCAGAGCCGTTGGATAATAAATGTTATCTCCTTGTTTTTCGCGCCCTCTTGGTTAGTCTTCTCTTATAAATAGGACGACCTAGGTCTTGCCCCCAGTCATCTTCTTCCTCTTGCCTCTTCCTGAGCTCTGCCGCCGCCACCATCGAACCCCTCGTCTTCACCGACTCAGGCCGCTGCATCAACCTGACTCTTACCAGAGATCGACGGTGCTCCTCCGCAGCTCGTCCGCATCCGTGAGTTCCTCTTGTTCCCCTTCTCAGATCTGCATTAGGACTTTGTCAAGTTCGTCGGCGTTCATCACTGCCTGACGCAAACCCTCTCTAGTTCTTACCTCCAATGCCCTGGTTAGATCGTGAAAGCTACATAGAACTGCTGCGGTACTTGTTTGTGTTGACCTTGCATAGAAATAGATCTCATTTCCCTTGTTTGGAAACCCTCTTCGAGTGTAGGAACTTCTCTACCCTATTTTTAGGTCTAGAAAAATTTCTTTTCAGAGCAATATTCTGATCAAGAGTAATAATTGTTATCTGTGAAAACTTGTTTTTATCACCCAGAAACCTCTTCTGCTAAATGCCCTGAAACAGAACTGTCAAGGTGTCTGGCTTAAATAAATGATCCGAATAAATTTTGAACTGCTGTTGATACTTGTAGCGGCTTAAATATTGTTTGCATAGTCATCCTTATATCATTAGGCCCCTCATTAAGCCGCCACTTTGAATAATTAGGATCTTTCTCCCGGGTTAAAATTGAACCGGATCTTCTTGTTTTTCCATAGGCCAATTGCTGTGATGGCTCCTAAGGCTACCAAGGCCCCTGTAACTTGCAATTGGGTTCCATCCATAGTTACCAATAGCAAACTAGGTGAGTTTGTGAAGTCTGGGCATCTGCCAAAAAAGGATGTCATGTCTTACCGTGCCCCTGACCCGTCTGAAGAAAAGCCTCATCCCAAAGCAGGGAAAGTAATAATTTTTACGGATCATATGAGCCGTGGGTTTCTCCTCCTGGCTCAAAATTCTTCAGGGAGGTTCTGAATTTCTTTGACCTTAGACCTCAAGACATTGTACCCAATTCCGTGTCAAATATTTGCAATTTTCAAGTCTTCTGCGAGGTGTACCTGGGTGAAGAGCCAAGTCTGCTATTGTTCAGGGAACTTTTTTACATGAACCGGCAAAATGAATGTGTGAATGGGCCCAGTCTTGAGCTTGGCGGCATCTCAGTCCAGCGACGGAGAGACTGTCTTTTCCCTTATGCTGAGTTGCCGAGTCACCCCAAATCTTGGAACCAGACGTGGTTCTACTGTCAGGACACTTCTCCGGCTGATGAAAAACCTCTGCCCGGCTTTCGCGCCCTGCACCTTGAGTCTAACCATGAGCTACCAGACAAACTGACAACCCTTGAACGCGTTCCTCTCAATTCCACCATCAGGAAGATTAAAGCTCTCTTGGGAAATGGTTTAAACGGCATCGACCTGGTCCGAGTCTGGGTCACTTGGCGAATACTTCCATTAAGCCGCCGTCCCGGCTTAATGTGTACTTATACAGGCAAAAAGAATGATCTGTTACGCCATAGCCCTGACGACCTACCAGATGACGTAGTGGATGCTACGACCCAGTCACTGCTGAAGGAAGGCACTACGACGAGCAACGCCTTCGGCTTACTTCCATTTTGCAAGAATTACCCGCCCCCCATAGTAAGTTATCAATCGTAACAAATACTTATTGCTATACTATACCTTTCTTGGTACTCATAATTCCTTCACTTTTTCCACAGGCCGATGATAACTTCTGGAAAGCCAAATATGACCATGAAGCTGCCAAACAAGCCAGGACGACCAAGAAAGCTGAAAGGAAAGCCACCTAGGTAGGAACCTCGAAGAAGAAGAAGCCCAGTGCCTCCGACTTACTCAGATTGGAGGATAGCTCTTCGGATGAGGAAGAGGTAATCTTTAAATTTTCTTAAGTCCCTTGTTATCACCTGTCTGACATTTTATCCCTTCAGGAGGATACGGGGAACAGTCGAGCAGCCAATGAAGAGGTAACTATAATCTCCTCCGACTCAGAGCCTTTGCCAAAGCAAAAGATCCGAAGGGTGACCCGGAAAGTAAGATTTTCACATGCACTGGCTTATCAAGATCCTCAATTTCTTTTGAAGCAACAACAGCTTGAGAGCCGGAGGCAGACCCGAAACAACAAGGATGCAAAACTCTCCTCCGGCTTACCTGATGTAACCAGGAAGCGTCGGACTGAGGTTATCTCCAACTTACGTTCTGTTTTACCTTTAGCGGGCTTAATTTGTCATCCTCACAATTCGTCCGACTCCAATTATCAGGATACTTCTCCTTCTTCCGGTGAATCCATGCAGTCAAACATGCTAACTTTCAAAACTGCTTCCGGGTAATGTAACCTTATGCACTTTTACTTTACCCATGCTTGCGTATTCATCCTTCTGCTTTTGTTAACAGCATGCAAGTGAATCCCAGTAAATGGGCAAAGAAGAATAAGCCATCCGAAGAACCGGTCGTAGCTGAACCGGTGATTAATCTATCTGCTCCAGACAGCTCTGCCCATCAGCCAACGCCAGATCCGGCTTCTGATATTCCAATGCCAACTTCTGATCCACCTGCCAAAGATACTCTCCACACAAGTGACTCGGAAACTCCTAGCCCAGTCAAAACAAATGAACCGGAAGTTGAGATTGTGAAGTCTCAGTTTGTTGAACCAGGACGGCCTACCGTCCTTGCCAAATGTACCGCCAAGGAAGAATTTGCCCAATGCTGAAAGGCCAAGAAGGACATCACTGATTATACTCACTTAAGCATTGGTGATATAGTCTCGGGCTATCTGAATCAAGTGCATAATAGCCGTGACTTCGAAATAGACATGGTGAAACAAATATAGCACAAATCTGAGGTATTACTTATACTATTTACCTGAGTCTTACATACTGTACCAGCCCCCAAGTCTATTGCTTATTGAACAAATATGCTGTAGACTTTAGAAATCTGCTGTACCTGTTAACTTATCCGGCTCAAGAAGAATTTACTTAACCCGGTTATAACATAAGGCTTTTAAACTTGCAACATACATTAGCCCCCAAGTGTCAAGTATCTTGACTTTTAAGGTGCTTGAGACTTTAGTATATGTGACCCGGTCAGATAAGGTTAAAATCCTTCAGCATACATTAGCCCCCAAGTGTCAAGTATCTTTACTTGTAAGGTGCTTGAGACTTTGATGTTAGCTTATAATCCTTACCATAACCTGGTGTTAATGCAGGCTGTCATAAACCAGTTTGAATCAGAGCTTGCGGTCCTGAAGAGTCGTCTGGAAACTCAAGAACTTGAGACACAGAAGGCTAACTCCAATTTCAATTCAGTGTCTCTGAAAATGAGAAACTAAAGAAGAAAATTGAGTCGGAGAAGAAAACTTGGGCTGATGAGAAGGCTTCCCTGGTGACTCGGGCCGAAACAGCCGAAGCATCTCTTGCAGAAGCAACAACCGAGCTGACCGACTTAAAACAGCAGATATCTCAAATGGTCTCAGCCATCTTCGGTAAGTTATTGTGAAACAGATTTAAACATTGTAGCCTTATAAAGACTATTGCATTAATTACTTCCGGCTGACGGTTATGCTTATGCCCATACAGGCCCCAGGAGTACCAATCTGAAGCAAAACATGCTGATCAAGCTGAAAGCAGTTTACACTTTAGTAGAACAGTTGTACTCCGGGTCACAACGCGCCTTGGCCGTTGTAGCTTTATCAACTCCACATCCCCGCCTTCTGCAAGACATGTTGAAGAGCCTCGCTTTTCTTCCTCAGCGGATCCAAGACTTAAGGCGAGCGTCCTCAAGAGCCGGGGTCGTGGCCACATTGAGCTGGGCTAAAGCATGGCTCCCAGAACTAGACCCGACCGACCTTGCCCTTGGGTACCCAAGTCTGAAAGAAGACGACACTGCATTGGATGACCATGATTTCACCGCCTGCGTCAGAGTCATACGTCCGGTGGCAACCCTTTTTGGAAACGACACTGACCTTAGCAAGTATGCGCCAGCTTATGACAGTGAAAACCAGAGAATCCCAAACGCTCCATATGATCAAATCAGCCTGATCCCTCCAATTCGTGAGCATACTTTTGCCCCTGAAGTGGACCCGACCGGTTTAATAGATGATGAAGCTGAGTTTGAAGCTTTGAGCGGCATTGACTGGGCCTCGTCAACTTTCCAGGACAAAATAGCCGACGGAGAAGCGGAGAAGGATAACCCAGAGCCTTCCAGCCCGCCAAAGGAGTGAACCGCCAGGTGTTTGGCCAAAAAACAATGCTTCATCTATTCAGACTCGGGGAGTCTTGTAATAGGGTAGAAAGAACTTCTCAATGCTCTTCATGCCTTCGTGCATGTTCTTATCGCTTAACGCTTTCCGTAAGCCGCCATGGCTGTATATTTCTGGCTTTTACTTCCTTGGCATTTTAAATTTTTCTTGCCTTATTCTGCACAGAAAGTATTGATAAACCGGAACACAAACCAGAAGACTTATATGCATGCTGGTTTAAGACTATTTTGTTAAACTTGAGTATAATAGCATACCTACAATCCTTTGATAATCTTCCCGGCTCATATAATGTTCACCCAGCACTTAACAACCTGGGGTGATGAATATTAAACCGGCAAGACAAAAAACATCTCATAATGCTTTCCACAAGGTTTCAGGATTATCAAAATACTTTACAGGCTTCTGATTCGGATACGATCAGTAAACCATTCCAAAGGGGTTAAGCTAAGATTCGGATATGATCATATAGCCCCCAGTGGCTTGGCGATGCCGATCAAGTGGGTATCGACAGCTATGTTCTCTTTGGTTTGAATACGACCTATGTTTGAACAGGAAGCCCCCAAGTGACAACAAGATTTGTTTAATGACGCTGATTCGTATATGATCCATGTCAGACCTAAAGGGGTTAAGCTGTGATTCAAATATGATCAAGAAGCCCCCAAGTAGGTTTGGCAGTATGCCGATCAAGTGGGTATCGACAGCTATGTTCTCTTTGGTTCGGATACGACCTATGTTTGAACAGAAAGCCCCCAAGCGATCATGGCTAGATTCAGATATGATCATAAGCCGGACCAAAAGGAAAAGCCGGATTCAGATATGATCCAGTCCCTATTGGTTGTTTCCACCACCTGCCAAAAAGACATATACACTTTTTTTAGGGTGAAAAAAGGACAGAGGTCCTGCTTTATTACTTTATATAATATATACATTGTCAAAAAATATATACATCTAAGAGCCAGTGGCTTAAGTATAGTAAGGCCAAAGATGGGCTATATTCCACAGCCGGCGGGTCTCCTCCTCCGACTTACATGAGTCTTTGTGCTCTCAAATATCAATGAGGTAGTATGACCCGTTGTTCAAATTCTTGCTGACCACAAAGGGTCCTTCCCAAGGAGGGGATAGCTTCTGCATATCGGACTGATCCCGGATGAGCCAGAGAACTAAATCACCTTCCTGAAAGGTTCTGCTTCTGACCCGGCGGCTGTGATAGCAACGAAGGTCTTGCTGGTAAATCGCTAAGCGGGCTATTGCCAAGTCTCGCTCTTCATCCAACAAGTCAAGTGCCTCCTGTCGAGCCTTTTCATTATCAGCCTCAACGTAAGCCGCCACACGGGGTGAATCGTGCTGGATATCACTTGGCAGAACTGCCTCTGCAACATAAACCATGAAAAAAGGTGTATAACCCGTGGATCTGTTAGGCGTCGTGTTGATGCTCCACAGCACAGAGGGTAACTCTTCTACCCAACAACCCGGAGTCCGCTGTAAAGGGACCAATAGCCGTGGTTTGATACCCCTTAAGATCTCCTGATTAGCTCTTTCTGCTTGACCATTGGATTGAGGATGAGCAACAGCCGAAACGTCAAGCCGGATATGTTCCCGTTGATAGAACTCTTCCATGGCACCCTTGGAGAGATTAGTGACATTATCAGTTATGATGCTATGTGGGAAACCAAAACGAAAGATCACCTTTTTGATGAACTGAACTGTTGTGGCCGCATCACACTGACTGATCGGCTCTACCTCAATCCATTTTGTAAATTTATCCACTGCCACCAGGAGGTGTGTCTTTTTATCTTTAGACCTTTTGAAAGGTCCCACCATGTCAAGCCCCCAGACTGCAAACGGCCAAGTAATTGGAATCATCCTCAATTCTTGGGCCGGAATATGAGCTCGTCGTGAATTTTTTTAACATCCGTCACACTTGCTAACAAGATCTTCTGCATCAGCATGAGCCGTCAGCCGATAAAAACCATGATGGAAAGCCTTGGCCACCAGAGATTTTGAACCGGCATGATGACCACAATCCCCTTCATGGATCTCTCGAAGTATCTCTTGACCCTCTGCAGGTGACACACAATGCTGGAACGCCCCTGTGACACTGAGGTGATGTAACTCGCCATTAACAATTGTGATGGATTTGGACCGCCTGACAATTTGTCTCGCCAAGGTCACACCCTCAGAAGTTCTCCCCGGGTCATATAAGCCAAGTATGGCAATGTCCAATCCGGGATGACGTGAAGTGCGGCCACCAACTGTGCCTCCGGGTCTGGCACTGCAAGCTCTTCCTTTGTAGGTACTTTGACAGAAGGATTATGCATTACGTCAAGAAAGGTGTTAGGCGGCACCGGCTTACGCTGAGAGCCCAACCGGCTTAAAGCACCAGCCACCTCATTCTTCCTTCTATCAGTATGCTCCACCTGATACCCTTTGAAGTACCCAGCTACAGCATCTACTTCACAGCGATAAGCCGCAACAAGGGGATCCTTAGAATCCCATGTGCCTGAGACCTGTTGAGCCACGAGGTCTGAGTCGCCCAAGCACCTTACCCGGCTTAAATTCATCTCCTTAGCCATCCGGAGACCATGGAGCAAGGCCTCGTATTCAGCTGCATTGTTAATACAGGGAAACATGAGCCGGAGCACATAACGAAATTTGTCACCTCGAGGGGAAGTTAAGACAACTCCATCCCCTGATCCTTCTAACTGCCTGGATCCATCAAAGTGAATAGTCCAATACGTATTGTCCAGCTTTTCCTCGGGTGCCTGCAATTCTGTCCAATCGTTGATAAAATCCACCAAGGCCTGAGACTTGATGGCAGTGCGGGGCATATACTTCAGACCATAAGGCCCAAGCTCAATGGCCCACTTGGCGATTCGTCCTGTGGCTTCCCTGTTCTGAATGATGCCTCCCAATGGAGCTGAACTTACCACCGTTATAGGATGACTTTGAAAGTACTGCTTCAACTTCCGGTTTGCCATGAACACACCGTAAACAAGCTTCTGCCAATGTGGATACCTTTGTTTAGGCTCAATGAGTACCTCGCTGATGTAGTAAACCGGACGTTGAACCGGATGCTCCTTCCCTGCCTCCTTATGCTCCACCATGATGGCAACACTGACGGCACATGAGTTAGCAGCCACATATAACAATAGCGGCTCTTTATCAATGGGAGCTGCAAGAACCGGTGGCTCAGACAACTGTCTCTTTAAATCTTCAAACGCAGTGTTAGCAGCATCGCTCCAGACAAAAGTGTTTGTTTTCTTCATCATCTGATATAGTGGTAAGGCCTTCTCCCCTAACCGGCTTATGAACCGGCTTAAAGCAGCAACACGTCCTGCCAGGCGCTGAACATCATTGATACATGCCAGCTTAGCCAGAGAGGTAATCGCCGTGATCTTCTCCGGATTAGCTTCAATGCCTCTATTTGACACCAAAAAACCCAAGAGCTTGCCTGCAGGTACACCAAACACACACTTGGCCGGGTTAAGCATCATCTTGTAAACCCGGAGATTGTCAAAGGTCTCTCTCAAGTCGGATATTAAAGTTTCCTTTTCTCTGGACTTCACCACGATGTCATCCACATAAGCATGAACATTGCGCCCAATTTGATCGTGCAAACAGTTCTGCACACATCACTGATAAGTTGCCTGGGCACTCTTGAGCCCAAATGACATAGATACATAACAGAAGGCCCCAAACGGAGTGATAAAAGTTGTCTTCTCCTGGTCCTTAACTGCCATTTTGATCTGATGATAACCAGAGTAAGCATCCAAAAAGCTCAAACGTTCACAACCCACCGTAGCATCAATGATTTGATCGATACAGGGGAGAGCAAAGCGATCAGCTGGACAAGCCTTGTTTAAGTCCGTGTAATCCACACACATCCACCAAGTGTCGTTCTTCTTGAGTACCAGCACTGGGTTAGCCAACCACTCCGGATGAAAAACTTCAACAATAATCCCGACCGCTAAGAGTCGGGCCACCTCTTCTCCAATAGATGTCTGTCTATCTTCATTGAATCATCGGAGAAACTGCCTGACCGGCTTATACTTCGGATCAATATTGAGAGTGTGCTCAGCGAGTTCCCTCGGTACACCCGGCATGTTAGAAGGTTTCCATGCAAAGATGTCCCGGTTCTCACGGATGAACTCGATAGCGCGCTTTCCTATTTAGGATCCAAATTGGCACTGATACTGAACTGCTTAGAGGCGTCTCCCGGGGTGAAGTCAACAAGCTTTGTCTCAGCGGCCGATTTAAACTTCAATGTCGGGTCATGCTCAGTAGTTGGTTTCTTGTGGAGGTCATATCCGCCGTCTCAGCGTAAGCCGCGTCGCCTTCTTCACATTCCAGGGCCACCTTTCGACTCCCATGCACGGTGATGGTGCCCTTGTAACCCGACATCTTAAGCTGTAAGTAAACACAACAAGGCCGTGCCATGAACTTAGCATAAGCCGGTCGCCCGAACAGAGCGTGATATGGAATCCTGATTTTGACCACTTCAAACGTCAACTTTTCAGCCCGGGAATCATACTCGTCTCCAAAGGCTACCTCCAGTTCAATCTTACCAACTGGGTAAGCCGACTTGCCTGGAACTACCCCATGAAGAACAGTATTGGATGTTCTCAGATTCTTCTCAGTCAACCCCATGCGTTGGAAAGTCTCATAATAGAGGATATTGATGCTGCTACCTCCGTCCATGAGTACTTTAGTGAATTTATATCCACCAACCTGGGGTGCCACCACCAAGGCTAACTGACCCAGATTATCGACTCGTGGAGGGTGATCTTCTCTGCTCCATATGATGGGTTGCTCTGACCATCTCAAATAATGAGGGACTGTCGGATCAACCGAATTTACAGCCCTCTTATGAACCTTATGGTCACGTTTGCATAAGCTAGTGGTAAACACATGGTAATGCCCACAACTCAACTGTTTCGCCTGGCTCTGGTAACCCGACTGTTGCTGCTGTTGTCCTCCTTGACCAGCTTGCTGCTGATTATTTCCACCTGGCTGTCCCTGAAAACCGGAATTTGAACCGCCGCCCGGGCCATGAAAGCCGCCAGCCCCTGAACCGCCGCTAGGTCCGTGACTACAATTAAAGGTATTGGAATTTTTAAACGCCTTCATGATCGCACAATCCTTCCACATGTGTGTAGCGGGGTGCTCCCGGGTGCCGTGTTTCAGACAGGGCTCATTGAGTAGCTGCTCAAGAGATGGGCCTGACTTGCCGTATCGAGGCCACTTACCCTTACGTCTCTGATTGTTACCCTGTGTACTAGCGTTGGCCACAAGCTTCGTGCTGCCGTCCACATTACGCTTATTCCCGCTTTGATTCCCCGGGTTGTGCTGTTGACCCTTTCCATTACTGTTCCTTTTTCCCTTCCCTGTCTTCTCATCGTCAGACGCAGGGTCCTTGGTACTATCAGAATCGGCATATTTGACTAAACCCGCCATCAGAGTTCCCATATCGCTGCAATCACGCTTAAGGCGCCCCAATTTCTGCCTCAGCGGTTCAAAGTTGCAATTTTTCTCCAGCATGAGGATAGCAGAGCCGACACCCATCTTATCAGATGAATGAATTATCTCCTTGACTCGCCGTACCCAATGGGTGGTGGATTCACCCTCCCCCTGCTTACAATTTGTCAAGTCCATTATTGACATAGATTGCTTACAGGTTTCCTTGAAGTTTTGGATGAAACAGGCTTTTAACTCCTCCCACGAACCAATGGAATTAGGTGGTAAACCTTTTAACCAAGACCAGGCCGTTCCATCTAACAACATGGTGAAGTATTTAGCCATTGTCGCGTCACTAACCTCCAACAGCTCCATGGCCATCTCATAACTCTCAATCCATGCTCCAGGCTGTAAGTCGGCCATGTAATTCGGCACCTTTCGAGGCCCCTTGAAGTCCTTGGGCAGGCGCACGTTGCGCAAAGCCGGTATCAAACAAGGAACTCCGTCGGTTCTTGTGGCTACTCCCGTCTCAATAGAAGTCGTTGGATACTCTGGGATATCTTGATGAGCCGCCTGTTGAGCCACCAGTTCGTTCTCCTGACGTACTCGATCTCGCACCGGGTTATAGCCACCATGCTGGTCATGGCGTTGGGCTTTGCTTGATAAAGCTTCGGACTCCATGTGCCTGCTGTAACTCGGGCTCCGGTTCTGACGAGGCGGTGCTAACCAAGGCGGAGGGGTTGAATGAATCCTATGCCGGCTGTAAGAATAGGTCTCCTGCTGAACCAGGGCCGTCTGGACAAGTTCCCTGATCCTCCGAGTGTCCACCGCTGTCGGATCATCACCTTCCATAGGAAGAGCCGCCAGACGTGCTGACGCTGCGATTAAATTCTCCATGGGGTTGGAAAAGTGACCCTCCGGTATCGGCACATAACGCAGCGGCGCCATGCTCATATGAGGAGGTGGCATCTCCCGATGCTGAGCCGGTCCTCCTGCTCCGGATGTCATGAACTGATTAGCATCGGGCGGGTTACTTGGGCCGGCTCCGGGTGTAGCAAAAAGAACCCTAGGGTCGTAATTCGGAGGTAACCGGGATTGGGTCTTCTGGTGTCTCCTCCTCATTACCTCATTGGACGCGTTTAAACTCATCGTGAGCTGGTAAGCCTCTGACTGCAACCGTTGTTCCCGGGCATCGAGAGCCGCCCGCTCCGTAGCTATTCTAGTATCCTCAGCTGCTAAGGCCTCCTTGGCCTGAGCTATCTCACGTACCCGTGCTACCTCCGCGTCATGCTCATCTTTATTCGCAGGGATAACCGTGGCGGTTAACAGGGCCGTAAGTTTGTCCATGAGATCTATCAGCACTTGAGCCGGCGGGCGCACAGGGCCTCCTACCCCGGTCGCTCCTAACCCGGAAGTAATTGCAGCCGCGGCTGTAGAGTTTTGTCCGGGTTGAGTCCCAGCCATAAAGACTCCTGCCCAATTTGGCGACTCACAGGGGTCCGGAATACTGAAGCCATCGGAACAGCCCCCGAGCGCACCATCTTGAACTTGATACAGAGAATCTGTTGAACCGGCCGATGAATCACCATCACAATGGACGACCGTCTCACCACCATCTTCGGGTCCTCCAGAAAGCTCTTCTCCGTGGACGCAACCCACAAAGACACGCTTCATGCCAGGTTGAGCTCGGGCAGGTTCCGCACGCTGAGCCGTCTCGACGAGGTCAGTGCAATTGTCCGGCTTAGGCCCCGACTCACCAATCCGGCCGCTGAAGACGTGGATCCCTCCAAAGGGGACCCGGTACCCGTACTCAATTGAGCCGGCGTCGGGGCCCCAACCTTCATCGTCGATGTAGATCTTGTCGCGATGACTCTTGGTCATCCGGCCTACTACGTATCCCTTGAGCCCTTCGAAGTTGCCCTTCAAGAACTCAAATCCACCGTGCGCTGGCCCCACGGTGGGCGCCAACTGTCGTGGAATTGTCATGTCAGATGTCCTCGTGAAAGGACTTAGTTGTGGAGCCTTCGCAACTAGGAAGCTTGAAGGGGTTAATCGGGACAAAGGACACGAGGGGTTTTATACTAGTTCGACCCCTTACGGTGAAGGTAAGGCCTACGTCTAGTTGGGTTGGTATTGATGTTTCGATGACCAGGGAGCGATATACGCTATGCCTGGCTCTCGATGAGTTGTTTCTCGCCCTAAGCCGCCAGCGGGTCCTCCCCTTATATACACGGGTGGACGCCCTGCGGCTTACAGAGTCCCGACCGGCTTATAAACAATGTCCGGCTCGGTGACTAGTTAAGTCTACCTTATGACACAAGTAATATTATTATAGCGGTTTACTACAACGGGCCTTAAGTCGCCTGTGGGCCTTAAGCTCTCTATGAACCGCCATCTTCATGCTTTGGTCTTGGGCTTCTCTTTGGTGAATCCTCTTTGCATAACCCGGCCCCTCCTGGGCGGCTTACACAAATAGTTGTATCCCCAACAAGTCTCGTTGTATCAAATAACTAAAATTTTCTACCCCTGCAGTAACCGTCGTTGATAAACATGTTGCTGGTGTGTGTGTGAGAGGAGCCGCTGAATAGAGCACCGAGAGTATCCACTAGGCCACTACGCAGGTGTACTTTCCCTGCATTGATAGTACAGCGATGGTTCTAGAGAACAGTACCCTCCACTTCCAACTGTAGCTCCTTGGCCCTGAGATTCAAGAGTTCAAAACTGGTGCACTATACTATACTAGACTAGAAGTACAGTACATCGCACTACTAGTTGATAAAAAGTAGTACTAGTACTTCTACAGTACGAGTACGTACTCCTCCGTCACATAATGTAATATGTTTTTTGACACTAGTTGGCGTGTACAAAAAATAGCAAAAACATACCCAAAATTTCTTAATCCACGCCAAAAACTACTACCTAGTGCCAAAATTTTCTTACTAGTGCTATTATCTTATAATGCAATCCCACAATGTTCCATAATGCTAGTACTAGTAGTAAATAATAGCCTCACCCCTTCGCTAAGGAACGATCTACAGTTGGAAGGGACGAGGCCCTGCGGTTACAACGCTCTTATCTCCTCCTCGCCAGTTCCCCTCCCCCCAAAGAGAAGGCAGTTCGTCGCTGCTCCCATGGATTCGCCAGGCGGTTCTCCTCCTCATTGGGGCTGGGAGATCTTGGACGACGATCCTCTAGGAGAAATCGCACGCCGCTCCGACGTCCTCACCGCCGCAAGACTCGGTGCTTCCTGCACCAACTTTTTCAAGACGGTGCTTAAAACAGGCTTGGGAAAAGGCCATGCTTGTTGGTCTTCCATGCATCCTCGAGGAGAAGGTTCTTCTATGGGACAATCCTTCAAACAGTCCACTGCTCCCTGGCCATGGTTGCACGTTGACTCTGCTAGAGTTGCCGACATTGAGAGGTCGTCGGATTTTGTCCGATGAGCAGGTCAGTAATGGAGTTTGATCATGTAGTACTTAGTTATTCCATTTCTATCTTGTAATTTCTCCGCTGCCCACCGTCTTATATATATGTCTGGGTCGGTGCCAGTGAAGATTGCCTTGCATACCTCCGGCCGGATACCACCATCATTTTGCACAACATCCACAGTAGTGCGGCCGTTCCGGTAGACCCCTTCTCCACCATTGGGATCAGCCTTCCGGACTGGCTGGGTCTGAATATGTATGATGATGCCTACATGAGATTGAAGAAGATAGGAATTGTGGACCCGCTGACAAAGTGACGCGGCTATGACAATTACTATCTCATCGCGGTGTTTGACATAAGGATTGCCATCAATGCAAGAGGCAGTAACGGCAGAGGCTGCGGCGGCAGAATTGTACCCCTACAGGTTCGAAGACGTCGTGCGCCATCTAGGCCGCATCTTCGCAGTGACAAGCCAGGGGACTTGTTTCATCTGGTTGCCATCCTACAGTACGGGAGATTACAAACGGAATGCACAAACCATCATTTGCATCAGTACTCCATTATTTTGCAGGGACCAGTCATCCCTCGATCAAAATAAGATCATCGATCCTGGATGTGCATTTGCATCCGGAATTCGGTCTAACATGGAACCTTGTAGCTGACTTTGGCATATTGGGATCAACTATCTTAGAAGTCGTTACCCATGGTACCACTAATGTGCAACATGGTCACACAATCTACCACGGTTGGACCGTCACCATCTACCCAGGTATTCCATTTTTTAACCCTCTCGCCTTCTCTTTCATTGTTGTACTAGTAGTATACTTAGTAGTACTAGTAGGAGTACTTTTTACCTTGGAGGACGCATATAGCTAGCTAGGCCCTTGAATACTTGAACCCACTAGCTGCCATCATTTTTGTTTTTCCATATCTTACTATCTCATCCATGTAGCCAAGAGTGGCTATATATAATAAGTCGATTATTTTACTTCCTCTATACCGGAGTAGTACTATTTGCTGCACAGTATTACTGAGCGCCATATTTGAGCACAACATTATTATGCATGGACCTTGACTATGTACGTCACCATGTGTCCAGATCTGAGATGCCGCGTGTACCAGATGAACGGCGCCGAGTTCGACCCCTGTGATGCTACGTGGGTGCCGAGGAACACTCTTGGAGAGTACTCGCTTTTCATCGGGGATAGCTACCCCATTGTGAAGTGGATGCCACCTTCCGTGCATGACACGGAAGGCCTTCCATTCATTAAGCATGGTTGTGTCTTCAGTGCGCACCGCCGGATGAACGACATGCTGGGAGACGCTATCCCTGATTTATGCCGCTTCAGCTTGGATGAGTCTCCATCATGTGGAACCGGACTAGAAAGTTGTGACAATGATTCCCGTTGCCCACTGCTATGGATCGTGCCATCCATGAAGAACACCTGGGACTGGAACCTGGAGGAGGACATGTGGCCCATCTATAACGTGTAAGTGGAGTACGGTAATTGTGAACGGTAGCGCTGTGAATATATGTAGACTAGTCGTGCACAAATTTATCACATCAATTGGAGTTGTGTGGCATACTGGCATTTGTCCTTTATAATTTATTACTAGTAAATTTTTTATGTGTACGTGCAACTTGTGTTGTTGTTGCACGGGCTCCAACACACTCTTTGAGAAAAAAAGGTGGCACAGCTTTGGATATACGTGACGTGTTGGCATCATACAGGAGCATTGTTCGCTATAGTTGTAGTACACTCCTACTAGGATGACAACTCCTATAAAATCTTGCGCTTGGCTCTTTGCCTCTTCGGGAGGTTCAACTGTTCGTACTCGTGTGAACCTTGCACTTGGCTCTTCGCCTGTTCGGAAGGTCCAACAATGATGATACCACAGTACAATATGCTTCTGGCAATCTGACACCGATTGAACTGCTCCACGTCCACCGCGAGGGAGAGGGCGAGGGCGAGGGAGAGGGAGAGGGAGAGGGCGCTTAGTCAAAACCATCTCCTCGTCCTGCGAACCACCGCGCGTGTGGGCGAGGGAGAGGCATAGTAAGCAAGCTTCTCCTCGTTCGGCGAGTTGACGGGACACATCAAAGCAGTACTAGTACTAGTAGTAAATATTTCCTTTCCGATTCATATGGCTTAATTTGAAACGAGAAAAATACACTAGCGGTTAACGTATGTAACAATACGCTCTTTACGGTCACTATATATAGTTTTGCGGTGATTATACGATCACTAGCTCATCGTAGAGCACCTTATTGCACCCTACTGACCGGCCACATAGTCGACGTGGCACTTTGTTGACTGGTTAAATTGTCACCTGGTTTCTGGGTCCCACCTGTCAGTTGGCAGAGCAAAGAAATCAGTTAAACAAAACTTTATGCAGGCGCGACAGGAGTCCAACCCTTGCGTGCGAACCACCCTGGCTATGTATGTGAGTGCATGCACGTGTACTCCCTCGGTCTTCCAACAAAGAGTATACATCGGCTAAAAAACAAAGAGTGTAGTACATGATGTACATCTACACTTTCAATGCATTTAGCATGTGGAAGTTATTTTGCAGAGCCGGACACTATCCTTGTGTTCAAAATCTTCTATGAAGTATTCGGAGGAGGAACCCGCCTTGCAATGCCGAAGACAATATGCACACCAGACTCATCATCATTGAAGCCTGGTTCAGGGGCTACTGAGGGAGTCCTGGATTAGGGGGGTGTCCGGATAGCCGAACTATCACCGTTGGCCGGACTCCTGGACTATGAAGATACAAGATTGAAGACTTCGTCCCGTGTCCGGATGGGACTTTCCTTGGCGTGGAAGGCAAGCTTGGCGATACGGATATGTAGATCTCCTACCATTGTAACCGACTCTATGTAACCCTAGCCCTCTCTGGTGTCTATATAAACCGGAGGGTTTTAGTCCGTAGGACGAACAACAATCATACCATAGGCTAGCTTCTAGGGTTTAGCCTCTTTGATCTCGTGGTAGATCTACTCTTGTACTACCCATATCATCAATATTAATCAAGCAGGAGTAGGGTTTTACCTCCATCGAGAGGGCCCGAACCTGGGAAAAACATCGTGTCCCTTGTCTCCTGTTACCATCCGCCTAGACGCATAGTTCGGGACCCCCTACACGAGATCCGTCGGTTTTGACACCGACATTGGTGCTTTCATTGAGAGTTCCTCTGTGTAGTCACCTTTAGGCCCGATGGCTCCTTCGATCATCAAGAACGACGCGGTCCAGGGTGAGAATTTTCTCCCTGGACAGATCTTCGTATTTGGCGGCTTTGCACTGCGGGCCAATTCTCTTGGTCATCTGGAGCAGATCGAAAGCTACGCCCCTGGCCATCAGGTCAGATTTGGGAGTTGGAACTACACGGCTGACATCCGCGGAGACTTGATCTTCGACAGATTCAAGCCACAGCCAAGCGCGTCGCACGGTCTCGATGGGTATGATCTAGCTCTGCCGCCGAACAGTGTCCTGGAGGCCGCACCAGCGTCCGCTCCGACCCTTAGCTTAGAGCCGACTTCGCCGATCGAGGACGAGTGGCTGGACACCGCCTCGGGGGCTACGATCTCTACGGTGATTGAGCCGAACATCATCCCTGTCCTTTGCAAAGCCCATGACTCCGAGGTGCGGGACTCCTCTCCAGACTCCGAACCTCCCACGCCCCTGCCAATCAAATCCGATTGGGCGCCGGTTATGGAGTTCACTGCCGCGGACATCTTTTAGCACTCGCCCTTTGGCGACATCCTAAATTCACCAAAGTCTCTCTCTTTATCAGGAGAGCCCTGGCCGGACTATGGTCAGGAAGGTTGGGATGCGGACGACGAAGAAATTCAACACCCACCCACCACCCACTTCATAGCCACTGTCGAAAGTTTAAATGATGTGCTCAATTTCGACTCCGAAGACATCGACGGTATGGATGACGATGTAGGAGATAACCACGAACCAGCACCTATAGGGTACTGGACAGCCACCCCATCTCACGATGTATACATGGTGGATACACCTAAAGGAAGTGACGACGAGGAACAACGAGACGCTACGAAGGATAAATCCCTTGAAAAGCAGTCAAGACGGCGACGAAAGCGCCGCACAAAGTCCCGCCTCGACAAAGACGGCGGCCATACAGACCCAGCCATAGAGCAGGTCGAACCGGTGGACGACGAACATACCATTGAAAAACCGTCCGAATAGGAGAACTTGGATAAACAACCCGTCCCCGGCGAAGATAACAGTCTGGACGATCTCACACCGGACAAGTTGTTGGAGCATAAAAACCAACACAAAAGGCTCGTCGCCACTGTGCGTAGCCTGAAAAAGCAAAAGCGGAAGCTCAAAACAGCAGAAGATGCACTCAGAATCAGATGGAGCAAAGTACGCAACACCGCAGACAAATACGACGACAGTCGCCAAACAAAGAGCTACCCGAAGCGCAAACTACTGCCCAAATTCGATGAGGAGGCCTTAGAGCCCCCGCAATCAAAGAACAAAGAGGCCGCCGGGTCGGATGGACGACCACATGACAAGCATAAAGCGGCAAGCGGCGCCGCACACAAGCTGGCACGCGATCCGCATAAGGATTTGCATCAAAAGGATGGCCCAGTTAGGTCCATCTACGGGCCAAGAAAGCAAGCTCTTCTAAGCAATGCAACACGCCAAATATCCGGACATCACGACACACCCAAATATAGGGGAGCCGCACACCCCCTATGTTTCACCGATGAGGTGCTGGATCACGAATTCCCAGCGGGATTTAAACCCGTAAACATAGAGGCATACGACAGAACAACAGACCCGGGAGTCTGGATTGAGGATTACATCTCCACATACACATGGCTAGAGGAGATGATCTCCACGCCATAAAATACTTACCCCTCAATCTCAAAGGGCCAGCACGGCACTGGCTTAAAAGCCTCCCTGAAAATACCATTGGAAGTTGGGAAGAGCTCGAGGATGCTTTTCGGGAAAATTTTCAAGGGACTTATGTCCACCCTGTGGATGTACACGATTTAAGTCACATAACTCAACAACCCGGAGAGTCAGCCCGCAAATTCTGGAACAGGTTCCTCACCAAAAAGAACCAAGTAGTCGACTGTCCGGATGCCGAAGCCTTAGCAGCTTTCAAACACAACGTCCGAGACGAATGGCTCGCCAGGCACCTTGGCCAGGAAAAGCCAGGAACAATGGCCGCACTAACAAGCCTCATGACCCGCTTTTGCACGGGAGAGGATAGTTGGCTGGCAAGATGTAGTACCAGCGACCCAAGTACATCCAAAGTCAGAGATGGAAACGGGAAACCACGACGCAGCAAGGAGCAGCGCCGAACATGGGGAAACAGCCCGAAGAGCACGGCAGTCAACGCCTGATTCAAAAGCTCTCGGCAGAATCATAAAAAACTGCCCCTCAAGGATAACAACCACGAGCTATCCAACATAAACAAAATCTTGGACAAAATATGCCAAATCCACAGTACCCCCGGGAAGCCTGCAAACCATACCCACAGAGATTGTTGGGTCTTCAAGCAGTGCGGCAAACTCAATGCCGAACAAAAGGGGCTCGACACACCAAGCGAGGACGATGACAAACCCCACAAGCAGAGCACCGGAAAACAAAAGAATTTCCCACAAGAAGTCAAAACAGTAAACTCACTTCAAGAGACAAAAGGGAAAATCAGAGCGGCACCCATAGAAATACGCGCCGCACAGCCTATCCCAGCGAAGTCCCAACATTGGTTGTCAAAACCAATCACCTTTGATCATCAGGATTACTCCAGACGTATCCGCAACGCAGGATGGACAGCCCTGATATTAGATCGTATAATCGACGGACTCCAATTCACAGAAGTCCTAATGGACGGCGGTAGTGATCTAAACCTGCTATATCAGGACACAATCCGCAAAATGGGGATAGACCCAACCAAAATTCGCCACAGCAACACCTCCTTCAAGGGGGTAATGCCAGGCCTATATGCCCATTGTACGGGATCCCTACGGCTAGAAGTTGTGTTCAGCTCATCTGACAACTTCCGCCGCGAAAAGTTAACCTTCCATATCGCCCCATTCAAAAGTAGCTATCAAGCACTATTGGGACGTGAAGCTTTCGCCCGCTTTAACGCAATACCTCATTATGCATCTCTTACACTTAAAATGCCCGGTCCACGCGGCATCATCTCATTAAAGGGAAGTATCAAGTGTTACTCGAGCACGGAAGAACGTGAGACTGCCTGGACAGTCACACACTAATCCGGCTCCGCTAAACCAAACACCTGAACAGGTCATTCGGACCCCGGACACAGCTAGACGAGTCCGGCGTAAACATATAAAGGCCTACTAGCTGCACACCCCAGTACAAGGGGCTGCATGCATGTACAACAAGAGACAATAAAGCTCAATTTTATTCGCTTTTCCAATCGTACTCTGTTTATTTAATATAAAGTACATTTTTCGCACGATCTTTCTTCAACTAAGTTCTTCTCCTTTATAGATGAACACCGTGCTACACCCGTCCAGGATACGGCAGAACGGAGACACAGGCACAGACATGTAGTAGGGACCCGTTGCAAGGATTCTTTTCAGATTAAGACCATGTGTAAACCTTTTTTACTGTCTCTTGTTGATACACATCCCCCGGTTTCTTGCTATAACCAAGGAGGAGGCTGGCATTTTGGCATCGGCCGCGTCAGAATTTTTTGCGCGTACCTGGACACCAGGGGCTTAGGGCATTGTTCTGCCCATTTTCATAAAGACCGAATACCTTAGGGAGTGTTCGGCGTCTCGAGTTAGGCCTTATACGCACCAGCTCTGAATCATGTCTTTGGTCGAATGTTGGGTTTGCCCGGCTCCTGTGTTTTGCTGCCTTATGTTCCGCTCTATCGGCTAACGCAGCACCAGGAGAACTACTGCGATTGTGCCCTGGTTCGCCCTGGTGAGCACCTCAATAGAGAAAGCCGAAAACTGACTGTCATGATATAGCGTGAGACTGGTCAACCACTCGATGACCCACCGGAATGTTTAGAATTCCTTCGCATTAATGGGACCGTTTCCCGGTCAAGCACATATGCGCCCCGAATTCGGGAGAGCGCGATGCCCCTAGGGGCTATATAGTAGCCCCACCATCGAACTCCTATGGCTAAGTGAAAGTGATAAAGCATTATAGTCTGGTTGCCTAGTTTGATACGCTATCACCTCCTTTATAGGACCAAGATGTTGGATTAAGTGTGAAAATGCACCTTTTTGCAAACACCCCCGCACTATGTGCGTGGGGGCTGAAGCCGAAGACTGCCATCTTTCAGGTTATATACGCATATACATTAACGACCGCACAGGAGGTGTTTTAATACTTGAACGCACAAGTATAAAAAGCCCTTATATTATATTGAAACATTGTTTCACAAATCATACATGTCATTTGAACATAATATCCTTCGAGCACTATGTCTCTATTAAGCGAGCGCCCTGCAGGACTTCCTCAAAATAGTGCTCGACAGGTACTCGTCTTCTATCCGAATCCTGGGATGCAACATCGGTGGCCTTCATCTCCGCCCAGTATGTCTTGACATGGGCAAGAGCCATCTACACACCCTCTATGCATGCTGACCGCTTCATTGCACTAATATGCGGCACCGCACCAAGGAACTGCTGCACCAAGCCAAAATAACTCTTCGGCTCGGGCCTCTTCGGCCACAAATGAGTCATGACATCATTCATGGCAAGTCCGGACAACCTATTCAGCTCAGCCCATTCGGCCAAACGATCGGTCAATGGAAGCGGATGCTCTGGACTATGGAACTGCGACCAAAAAATCTCTTCCATTCCGTGATCCTTTTGGCCTCGGAAGTGTTCGGCCGCGTCTTCGGCACTCACCGCCAAGTCCAAATAAGCATCCTCCGCACCCCACAGCTGGCCCAACTGAGCATACTTTGGATCCGTGAATTTCCTCCGCAGCAGAAAAGGCTTTCCAGCTGCAATATCTTTGGCCTCATGTAGCTCCTCTTTCATAGCTCTCATCACAGAGCGAGCATCCTTGGCCTCAGTAGCGGCCTTTTTCAGGTCCTCTTGTTCCGCTCGACCTTATTTTTGAAGAAGCTCGCAACGGTCGGTAGAATTCTTCAACTTTACGGCCATCTTGGCCATTTCTTTCTTGCTTCGGCAGTGAGCAGCCTGTTCAGCTCTCAGCTCTTCGGCCGCTTTAAAGGCAGCCGCATCACTTTTTTGGGCTTGCTCCTTGGCTCGGGCGAGTTCTGCCCGAAGGTTCTCCATGGCAGCGGCACCATCTGCGTCAAGCATACATGTTGTAAGGCACAGACATTAAGCTACCTTACCGGGTGTCCGCGGAGAAGCTACATACCTTCTGACTCGTCAAGCCGCTTATTGACAAGCGCAATGTCAGAATCCGCCACATCAAGCTGCCGCTTTAGTTTGGCAAATTCATCAGTCCGGCTTGCCACCAGATGCTTCGCCACCTACATAGGAAGAGCGCATATTAAACCTGGGATTATGATCCTTGGCGCGCTGTCATTTTTTACAACGCACCGAGTCTCAGGGGCTACTATCTATACAGGGCGCATTCTATATGCAAAACTGTCAGAAGGTACATCATTTTGCGTACCTCAAAACCCGTTAGTAAACTTATGACGGCTTAATGCAATCCGCTTTCAGCGGATGAAATCCTTTCAATCACCATACCCATTAGCGCACGGTGATCTTCCGAGATAGACGCTCGCCCGTGCAGATCTTTCAGCTCCTCCGACCGTACACCAGTCGGTGCCGGACTCGTCCGATGGCCTTTTTCGAAGGCCGGACGCGGAGGGCTTTGAGGGGACATACGACTGCCTTCGAGCCCCGCCGGATTCAAAGAAGCCCTCCGTGACAACACCTCAGGGTCGTCTAACTCGCATGACGGTATGGCAGGTGGAGGCGTTTCACTCTCCGTCATCTCCGGATCAAGATCCCCTCACGACGAGCTCTGCTGAGAAGGGCTGAGATCCGAGCTACAAGGAAAAATTTCAGTTATCTTCAGAAATAAAACAGGGATGTCTCTCATTTTAAGAAAACGCCCCTCTTTACTTACGGCTCGCTGGAGGGCTGATCTCCTTGGGGAAATAGTGCGGCCGGGGCATCTCCCGGCGCAGGACCCTCTAGCAAAGATTTCTTCCCCCACTTCGAGGCCTTGGTCTCCGGATCTTCAAAAGCGGTCCTATTCTCCCCTTGGAGGGAGGGATTCTCGATCCCTCCTTTCTTGATAAACTCCTTCGTGGAGGCAGTAGCTCCCTTGTTCCCCCCTTCGCCTTCTTCAAAAGGCGCAGCCTCTAGCATCCTGGTTAACACAGGATCCGGCGTGGTCTCAGGGAGGGGGGTCGAACACCAGATCAGTTTTGCTTTCTCTATCCACTCATATTCAAGGGACATCTCTTTTAAAGGCAAGTTTATGATAGATATATGGATAGCATGTCCGGGTACAGGACTACTTACTTGAGTATCCGGGCGATTGCAGCTCAGACCTGTGTCCTCGGTCAAGTCCGGACACATTGCTTGTGATCCAAAGAACAGTTGGTACATCTCCACGGTGTTACGCCCATAAGATGTTGGAGAGCTCGTGGTCCCTCCGGATTGAACTCCCACAGGCGGAGGGGGCGACGTTTGCAGGGCAGGGTGCGACGAATCAGCATGACCTGCGCTACTACGACCAGATTGATCTCTCTCTCTAGGAGGTCTCGAATACGGCCCTACAACAAGGGCACGTCCTTGGACGACCCCCAGTCGAGCCCTTTATTGACCCATGACGCCAGCCGCGGTGGAGGACCCGAGTGAAAGGCAGGTGGCGCCACCCATTTGGTGCCCCTGGGAGCGGTGATCTAAAACCACTCTTGTTGCCACAGACTGAGCTCCTCTTGAAAAGAGCCCTCGGGCCATGGAGCGTCAACATTCTTGCTTATAACAGCCCCTACGCACTCGGCCTGCTGCCCCTTGATCATCTTCGGTTCCACTTTGAAGGTTTTGATCCACAACCCAAAGTGAGGGGTAATGCGGAGGAAGGCTTCACATACGATAAAGAACGATGAGATGTTGAGGATGGACTCCGGATCCAAGTCATGAAATTCCAGCCCATAATAAAACATGAGCCCCCTCACGAAGGGGTCCATCGGGAAGCCTAACCCCCGAAGGAAGTGAGACACGAACACCATGCTCTCACCAGGCTTGGGAGTGGGAATAACCTGCCCTTGGGCAGGCAGCCTGTGCGAAATTTCTCCGGTTAGATACCGGGTGTCTCTCAGCTTTAGCACGTCTTCTTCCGTGATGGAGGAAGGCATCCACCGGCCTTGCAGGTCAGAGCCGGACATCCTCAGGGGTCCGAAGCTCCTGAATCTAGAGCTTTGGGTGCTGGAACTCGAGGCGAGGGGCGGATTCGGTTGAGATTGAAAGAAAGGAGCGGGCCTTGGTCTCGTTATAAAGAGGTTGAATAGCAAGAGCCCTTCCCGTGACCGTTCGGGACTTGACTTCGATAGAGGAGGCGTGCCAACGGGCACAACTGGGTTACCCACACCTGTATTAATGAGAACCCCGGAATAAGGGGACACGATCTTTGCTTTGACGAGACGTGCCAAAGAAACCGCCTCACTAAACATGCTGAGGTGGGACAGTAAAAAACGATTCCAATAAAGGCTTGGCCATGGTGTGACATCACGCCGTAGAATACATCAGCAAATTGAATTTGTGTAAAGATTATTCTCTCTACGGTGGTATGTGGAACTTATTTTGCAGAGCCGGGCACTATCCTTGTGTTCAAAATCTTCTATGAAGTATTCGGAGGAGGAACCCGCCTTGCAATGCCGAAGACAATATGCGCGCCAGACTCGTCGTCATTGAAGCCTGGTTCAGGGGCTACTGAGGGAGTCCTGGATTAGGGGGTGTCCGGATAGCCGAACTATCACCGTTGGCCGGACTCCTGGACTATGAAGATACAAGATTGAAGACTTCGTCCCGTGTCTGGATGGGACTTTCCTTGGCGTGGAAGGCAAGCTTGGCAATACGGATATGTAGATCTCCTACCATTGTAACCGACTCTATGTAACCCTAGCCCTCTCCGGTGTCTATATAAACCGGAGGGTTTTAGTCCGTAGGACGAACAACAATCATACCATAGGCTAGCTTCTAGGGTTTAGCCTCTTTGATCTCGTGGTAGATCTACTCTTGTACTACCCATATCATCAATATTAATCAAGCAAGAGTAGGGTTTTACCTCCATCGAGAGGGCCCGAACCTGGGTAAAAACATCGTGTCCCTTGTCTCCTGTTATCATCTGCCTAGACGCACAGTTCGGGACCCCCTACCCGAGATCCGCCGGTTTTGACACCGACAATGGGGCTTACACCCTCCCATTGGCATGTTCATATTTCAAGCTTCCTATGTTCCCTCCATATGGTGATACTACCTATGTTCCCAAATACGGAGTAAAAGCCTCCCTCTGTTCCCAAATACGGAGTATTTGTCTTTCTATAGATTTCAACAAGTGACTAGGTATGGAACAAAATGAGTGAAGTGAGCGTAGAGGCATACGGATACTATAGAAAGGAAGTCTTCGCGATCCATTATTCCCTATCTCGGTCAGAGAGAACTATTCAACTAATCTGTAGTGAAGTGACAATACACGCTGCAGCAGATGGGACACGTAATTAATAAGCTGAACGAGCGTGTTGGTGTTACTAAATCAGCCTTACCAAGTACTACCTTCATGTTTGCCAGTAGAGCACGCTTCCGCAAATACACCTACGCACCTCTGTCCTCCATTAACTGACATATGGACCCTCTTGTGGTAGGCCCACATGTCATCGGTGTAACTATTTACACTCCGAAGGACGGTATATCCTGGTAGTAGTACTAGTAGAATTGAGATTTAATGCACTTTCTTCCCCGTCTTCCACTCTTCTTCCTCCTCTCTTCTTCTTCCTTCTCTCTTCTCCATCATCGGCCGCACACCATTTACCCCCGCTCACTACTTGTCGTGGAATTATCACGTCAGATGTCCTCGTGAAAGGACTTAGTCGTGGAGCCATCGCAACGGGTTAGCTTGAAGGGGTTAAACTGGACAAGGGACACGGGAGTTATACTAGTTCGGCCCCTTCGATGAAGGTAAAAGCCTATGTCTAGTTTGTGATGGGATTGATTGGATTTCGATGATCAGGGAGCGGAATACGCTTGCCTGAGTCTCGAGTTGTTGTCTGTTGTCCCTAAACCGCCGCCGGCTCGCCCCTTTATATACACAGGTTGACGCCCGGCCGGTTTACAGAGCCCCGAGGCCGACTCATACAAAATGTCTAGCTTGGTCTCTCCTTTCCTAACTTATACTACAAGTTTACATAGTCATGGCGGTTTACCACTATGGGCCCTAATCCGCCTTTGGGCTTCGGGCTTCTATGCTTCTTTTAGTAAAGCGACATCTTCCGGATCTTCATGGGCTTTAACATAGTCAAGGGTGAACCGGACCCTCCTGGCCGGTTTATACTCAGTAGCTATATCCTCCACATTAGGATCCAGATTGATTTGAATTTGTTCATTTCAATCTTCAATACTTTAAATATCCCTTGCAAGCATCTTCTTGTACTTTCGTAAACCGCCATATTGTCTTCTCCTGAAACTTTGTAAACCGCCGTGACATCATCTTCTGAAGGCAGCAACGGTCCATCGTGACATCATCTCTGTAAACAATAATTAAAAAAGATTCCCTTCACTTAATGGTTATCCCGAAAATCAAGGCGACAGGCGCACTTATTCTGCCGTTTTAGGCTCCTTGATTTCCGCGCCTGCCGTTTTATTCTCTCCTCTATAAATAAGGTCCGAGGGCCCTTCTCTCTTTTCCCCTTTGCCTTCTTCTTCCTCGCGACGCCCAAGCTCTGGAGCTCCGCCGCCGTCCGCGACCTTCGATATCTGCATCAACAAAGGCCGCTGCATCAACCTGAAACGGACCATACTTTCGTCATCCTTCTTCCGAAGTAGATCTGCAGTGGTAAACTTCCTTTCTCTTCCGTCTTTAGATCTATTTCTAGGGTTCCCGAGTTCTTCCGCACAGTTCTTCATCCTTCTTTGTTCTTCCACCTGCTGCGACAATTTTTGACCCAGTAATAGTGTAGATCTCATGCGGTAGGTACCCTTCATCCATTTTTAATGCTAGCATATCGTTCTTTTACCTCTGTAGAGTACATGGCCTTGCCTGCTCTATTTAGCTCCTTTAGAACTCAGATAAAAACTGTTTTACAGATGTGTGGTAGATCCAAATAAATTTGACCATTGTGTGAAACCTGTTTCTGTCAATACTTAGCAGAAATTTCGAATTCTGGCCATTCTGCCTACAGGCGGTTTAACCCTTTAATAGTCAATCCGCCATATAGCATTAGCCCTCTCTTAAACCGCCAACTCAACTTCCACAATATTCTTCTCCGGTTTAACACAGAATTTGATACCTTAAACCAGCACTTTTATTTTCAGTCTCTCTTTCCGGAATGTCGAAGCAATTTTCTGCTTGCAATTGGGTTCCATCCCGGATTACAAAGACACAGATCAATGGTTATGTCACCACTGGTGCCTTAGCCTCAAAGAGGGCTCTCCACTAGCGAGTTCTGGAATCGGAATGTCCACCTGAACCTCAAGAAGGAGAGGTGATTGTTTTTATGCAACACTTAGACCGGGGATTCAGTCCGCCCGGATCAAAAAAATTCCGGGATGTCCTCGCAAGCTTCCAACTCCATCCGCAAGATATTGGTCCGAACTCCATGTCAAATATATGCAACTTTCAAGTATTCTGCGAAGTCTATCTTCAAGAAGAGCCAACCGTGGAGTTATTCCAGGATTTCTTTCATCTGAACCGCCGCACAGAATTCTCAGATGGCCCCAACACAGAGCTTGGTGGCGTGTCAATTCAAAAAAGGAACGAAGTTGATTTCCCTCATGCCAAACATCATAGCCATCCTAAAGATTGGAACCAGACCTGGTTTTACTACTGGAACACTGCTCCTGATGGAGAAAATCCCTTGCTGGGCTACCGCCCTCATCGGCTTAGTAATGGCCACCCACTGCCTCCACGTTTAACCGCCGCAGAACGGAAGAATTTTGCTCCTCAACTCGCCAAGCTCCGGGCTCTGATGGCCAACGGTTTAACTGGCATTGATCTTGTCCGCTGCTGGGTTTCTTGGGGCATTATGCCTTTAAGCCGCCGCCCCGAATTGATGCATGAGTATACCGGAAATGTAAAAGACCTTCAACGATATCATGAAGTAGTAATGACCGACCTTGAAATCACCGAACGTGTAAAGAAGATGCTTGATGAACCGGTCTCTGCATGTAGCCAAACTGGTTTGGCTCCGTTTTACGTCTTCAATAAACCACCGTCGGTAAGTTCATGTACATACTTCACTGATTTACTTCCGTATTGACTGTCTACTAACCTTTCTCTGCCTTAATCTCAGGCCAACAGCTCTTTCTGGAAACGGATTAAACCGGCCTGTGCTCCTCGTGTAAAAACCAAGGCCACCAAGAAGCCTGGAAAGAAGAAAACCGCCGAATCTTCTGATCCGCCGGAGGAGGAAGAATCAGATGCTGAGGTAGAACTTGACTCACTTGGCTCCTTTTTCGTATATCTTATTGACAATGACCCTCTTCAGGATGACGCTGAGGCCAGCCATGCAGATCATGTTGAGGTAATTCTTCTTTCTTCCGACTCAGATCCTATGCTGGTTCAAAGAATTCGCTGTACAGTCCAGAAAGTTAAACAATCTCACCCCCTTGCTCATTTGGATCCAAATTTTCTTTGAAGAAACGGCAAGCGGAAGAACGTTGCACAACCCGGCATAGTGGTCAACAAATCACTTCGTCCGGTTTAGCTGATACACCCTCCCGGAAACACCGTCCAGAGGTGATTTGTTCTCCTGAAAAACAATATCCTTTAAAAGGTTTCTTCCGATGCCCTCTCAATCCGTATGACCCGAATTACCAGGCTTCTTCCAGCTCGTCTGGCGGTTCGTCAACCACCCAATTGCCTCCTCTCAAAGTTGTCGTTGGGTAAGTGTTACCTAATTTATAACTTTATTTGTCGGTTTACCATACTCTAACCTTTGATGTTATAGCGCCAAAGCTCGATTAAGCAAGAAGGCCAAGACCAGCGACCCTACTATTGAAGTTGATCCAGAAAAGATGCCCGAGCATCAGGACGAACACCCAGAAGTTGCCATGGATAGCTCTGCTGGGCCGAATCAAGATGGTAATGCTAAACCGCCAGAAGCTGGACCGACTGCAGAAGCTGACACTTCACATCCTCCTGCTCCGCCAAGCCCAGCAATGGAACAACGGGACTCAATTGCTGATCCGCCAAGTCCAATTATCAAACCGCCAAGCCCTTCCACGAAAGTACCAAGTCATGTTCAGAATATTGATTCTTCCAGCCCGACCAAGGATGATGACGTTGTTGTTACAGGCACTGACTATAACGCCCCTGGTAATCCGGTTGTTCCGTCAAAGCACACTGCTAAGGATGAATTTGCTGCCATGAACAAGGGGAAAGGGAAGACTGATTTGTCTTCTTATACCGATCTCACTGCTCAAGATCTTCATTCCGGCTTTCTGAACCGGCTGTATACAAGCCGCGACTTTGAAGCCAGTTTAGTAAATCTAATGAAGGAGCGCTATGAGGTAAACATTATTGCTTCTTGTTCTGTACCTTCAGTGCATTGTAGCCCCCAAGGGCCGGTTTGTCTTGAAAAAGTGAAACCGGGACTTCATATACTTCATGCGGTAACTTGTGAAATTTTCTTTATGTCTGATCAAACACACATTAGCCCCCAAGTGCCAGGATTAAAACTTGTATTAATCCTTGGGACTTCAAATACCCGCATAAAAAATGATCCACATTAGCCCCCAAGTGTCGAGTGTATAACTGGTTATATGCTTGGGACTTTGAAAAGATATTAACATGCTCTCTTACTGTTGCAGAGTGAAATAAATCAACAAATCTCGCAAATTGCTGATCTTCGAGCAAATCTTGAAACCCAACAAACAGAATCCACCAAGGCCAAGGAGGAGCTGAAACCCGCCTTGACCACCATGGAGCAGCTTAAAGAATGGTTTAAGTCTGAACAGGCCAACTGGGACACCCTGAAGGCCGGACTGGTGAAGCGGGCGGAGACTGTTGAAGCGGCTCTTGAACCGGTGGAAGAAGAATTGTCTGGACTGAAGCGCCAAATCAATGCCATGACCTCTGCCATATTTGGTAAGTAGTGGTTGCCAAAAGTTGTATCCCATTGAAATTTCATCGTTTTAACATGTATTTCCTGAACCGATATAGGGAGTCGCATCGCTCACCTAGGTTCTGACATGCGGAAGAAGCTTATAGCGGCATATACACTGATTGAACAGCTGTATACCGACGCTCAATGGGTTATATGCGCAAATTCATATGATAATGCGGCACCAACACTTATCAAAGATACGCTGGATCGTCTCTCAATGATGCCAGCGCAAATAGAAGAGCTGAAGCGATCCGCTGCTCGGGCAGGCGCTTTGCTGGCGCTGACTCGAGCCAAGGCATGGATAGCTGATCTTGATCCGGCTGATATATCGAAAGGCTTCCCCAGTGCACAAGAAAATGGCGAAGAATTTAACAATGACGCCCTCAAACGGATAACAAGGGAGATGCGTCCTTTGGCGAGTCAACTAGCAGAAGAGGCGAACCTGACGGTTCACCGATCTTTCTATGATGCAAACAACAAACGGGTTGAAGCTGTGATTCCTGAAGTGCAGAACCTCATTCCACCAATCTGTAAGCACACTTACGCCCCTGACGTTGATCCGGCTGAGCTTATAAGTGAAGAGGCTGTCTTTCAGGCCTTGACCCGGATTGACTGGACCACCAATGACTTCCAGCCATTGGATGAGGAGGCTGAACCGACGCCAGATGACCCATCTACCTCACGTCAACCCGGTGATGAAGCTTAATCCGTCAAGGCGGTTGATATACCAGGAACGATCCATGAATAATTCCATATTTTGGGCCTTGGAGTGCCGGGTAATAGGATAGCAAAAAACTTATGATGATCTGCTACCATCATGCAAGAGATATTTTGCGTGGATCCGCCATATCAATGTCAATGTTGTTCCAAGTACCATAATATGCAATTCCTGTATTCATAAAAAGACAAAGGGTCCTGGCGGTTTACCGCCGGACGGGTCATAATGCCCAAAATAGGCCGGATTGATAATCAAATCATAAAAATATGAAATTATACATACCAGTAACATAAGATCCCTGGTTAGTTGGCTGGCCAACTTGAATTGCAATAAGGGTGAAAAAACCCAAATCTGAATTATTTGTACCTCCATCATTTTCTGATGTCGTAGATTAAGTCATACCGGGGGATGATTCACGCCAGATGATCCGGGCTATTGACAAGAAGTCAACGCCAAGCCGGGTTAAGAAACTTCGTTTTAAAATGAAGGTCTGTCAACGTGTAGTTGCAAACCAAGCCGGTTTAAGGAATACCGGGCGAAGAAGATGACTGATCAAGCCAAGAAAAATCGGTTTTAACATAAAATGCAGCCAAAACTCAAATGAAAACCGTGTAGTCGAGGCTTTTTGGGGGCTGCCAGGCCCAAATGCGAGGCTTTTTGTGGGCTGCCAGGCCACTGAGTTGAACCATTTAACAAAGCCTTTTAAGATGGACCTCCAACTAACCAATCACCTTTTTAACTTTGACAAGTGCAGGGTCTCAAGGAGAGTAACTGTCAAATGTTCGGAGGGCCGTGCCAGGATGACTTGGATAGGAGTGTCTTACTTGATGAAGGCAGGTTAACCCGGGGTTTTAGGTAAATGTACCAGGCTTCCAAGCTGTGGGTCGATACCCAGCTACAAGGGTCCATTCAGACTTCTTGGTATTGGACCAAGGAGCCCCCAAGTAACGTGATGAGCTGTGCTCATTAGGTGCCTATGTTTGAGTTGTGCATAGCATCGAAACTCTCTTTGGCCCTTTGGGTGTGAAGCTCCCAAGCTTTGTGGCGTGATAGTCGGTTTAATGGGTAGTACTTTGCTTTGTCAGCTGAAGCCCCCATGTAGTTCAAAGAATATTTGAGAAAAAACAGCAGAGGCCCCGCTTTAAAGCAAGGATGATGATTTATTTATTGATGATAATATATACATTGTCAAAATATGTACATAAAAAGAGCCTGTGGCTCAAGTGTAGTAAGGCCGGAGGAGAGCTATGTTCCAGGGCCGCCGGGTCTCCTCCTCAGGTTTGCGTGAGTCATCTCGAACGTCAATGAGGTAGTATGATCCGTTGTGCAAATTCTTGCTGACCACAAAGGGTCCTTCCCAAGGCGGGGATGATTTGTGTATGCCGGTCTGATCCTGGATAAGCTGGAGCACCAAGTCACCTTCTTGAAAGGCTCTTGTCCTAACCCGGCAGTTGTGATAACGCCACAGGTCTTGTTGATAAACCGCCGAGCGTGCCAAAGCCATATCCCGCTTCTCATCTAGCAAATCCAGTGCCTCTTGGCGGGCTTGCTCGTTGTCCGCTTCAACGTAATTAGCAACCCGGGGCGAATCATGACGTATATCACTTGGGAGAACCGCCTCTGCCCCGTAGACCATAAAGAAAGGTGTGTATCCTGTTGATCGATTGGGGTGGTGTTGATGCTCCACAACACAGAAGGTAATTCTTCCACCCAACAACCCAACGTCCGCTTCAAGGGAATCATGAGCCGGGGTTTAAGACCCTTTAAGATTTCTTGATTAGCTCGCTCTGCTTGACCGTTGGATTGAGGGTGCGCCACAGATGCTAGGTCAAGCTGGATGTGCTCTCTCTGACAGAAATCCTCCATCTCACCTTTGGAGAGGTTAGTACCATTATCCGTGATAATGCTGTGTGGGTAGCCAAAACGGAAAATAATCTTTTTGAGAAATTGAACCGCCGTAGCTGCATCACTCTCTTCGCAATCCAAAGCGATTTTCCGACTTCCATGAACCGTGATGGTTCCTTTGTGACCCGGCATCTTGAGCTGCAAGTTAATATAACAAGGCCTGGCCATAAATTTTACATAAGCCGGTCATCTGAACAGTGCATGATACGGGCTCTGGATTCTCACCACCTCAAAAGTCAATGTCTCAAACCGGGAATCATGTTCGTCCCCAAACACAACTTCCAAGGCAATCTTGCCCACTGGATATGTCGTCTTTCCTGGTACCACGCCATGGAAAACAGTATTGGACGGTTTAAGATTTTTATCTGTCAACCCCATTCGGCGGAATGTCTCATAATACAGAATATTAATGCTGCTTCCTCCATCCATAAGTACTTTGGTGAACTTGTAACCTCCCACCTGAGGTGCCACCACCAGAGCTAGCTGACCCGGATTGTCAACCCGGGGCGGATGATCCTCCCTACTCCACACGATAGGTTGTTCCGACCAGCGCAGATAGCATGGAACTACCGGTTCAACCGCATTGACTGCCCTCTTATGCAGCTTCAGATCACGCTTGCACAGACTAGTGGTGAACACATGATATTGTCCACCATTCAGCTGCTTCGGGTGACTCTGGTAACCCGACTGCTGCTGATTCCCTTGACCACTCTGTTGGTTATTACCACCTTGGTTGTTGTGGTTACTATGATTATTCTGAAACCCAGAGCCTGAACCGCCACCACCATGAAAACCTGGACCTGAACCGCCCGACGGGCCCTGTTCATACCGGAAGAGATCAGAATTTTTGAACTCCTTCATCATGTTACAATCCTTCCAGAGATGTGTTGCAGGGACCTCTTTGGTTCCACGCTTTGGACATGGCTGATTCAACAAACACTCCAGATTCATCGTCCCACCACGCTGGGGCGGTTTACCCCTACGACGCTGCACATTAGCATTAGCCACAAAATCTGAATCCGCTTTACGCTTACCATTATTCCCATGGCCTCCCTGGTTGTGCTGCTGTCCCTTCACACTGCCATTCCTCTTTCCCTTCTCCGGTTTCTCATTATCAGAATCGGGATCCTTGGTTTTATTAGAATCGCCCGCCCGCGCCATCTTCCTTCGTAGCTCGCGCGTACCATATCCCCCCGCTCACTGCTCGGCCACACGAGGAGAAGCTTCTTCGCTCGCCCGCTCGAATCCACTTCCCCGCTGGCTCGCAGGTACCGAAAATCCCAATGGCAGAACCGACTGACACGCAGAGCCGCGATTGGAATTGCCTCCGCGATGTTCTCTTGGAGCAGATCTGTAATCGTATGTACCTAATCAGCACCGTCCGTCTGGCCGCATGCTCGGTGTCTTTGTACCGTCTACTCGTCTGCAACCGGCCGGCTCTTTTCAAGACACCCTGCTTGCTGATGCCCGATCCTCGCAGGTGGCCCAGACACCGACTTGACAATCCTACGGAGGTTGTCGTGGTGCCCCTCGACATGCTACCACTACCCATCCACCTGTCCTTCATGCGCGGCCACTACTGGGCGGGCATGAAGGCCAACTAGATCGTCCTCATCCACCAATTCGGTAGTCCGTGGTGTCTCATGGATATCTACACCCAGCGACCCTTCCATCGTTGGATACCGCCACCATCGAGCCTCGCGGCCCGCCGGACACTCCTGCCTACTACGCACGAGATGCGTCAAGCTTTTTGCTCGACATCTGTTTGCTGAAAGTTGTAATCTGCAAAGTGCCCACACCATAAGAAGACTACATGGATTACAAGCTCATTGCCTTGTTCAACATGGGATTAGTCTATGTGGAATCCGGTCACCATACATGGTTATGGCTCATCATCAATCCTTTTGAGGCAACATTTTTGTCTGATGCTATAGTGCATGATGGCATCGTTTACGCGGTTGACGCACAGATTGGCTGCCTATACTGGTGGAATCTATTGTCGTGTAATTGTTGTATCTCATCTCATCTTTACCTTATGAATATGACTGCTTGTTCATTGTTACAAATTTAGAATAGATAGTATGTCTGTAACCACATCATTGCTATATGTTCCTCTCATTTCCTAGATTTTTATGACCACACATGTTATTGTTAGAGTTGATATGAGAACAATTGGCATCTAATGATTGTTAGAATACATATTATGAGCATAACATCATGATTGCTATATGTTACTCTCGTTTCCAAGATTTTTATAACAACACATGTTATTGCTTAGAGTTGATATGAGAACAGTAGTAGTAAGTGCTATGGTAGAATATGAGTAGGCTCTGTCAGCTGTTTTCCTCTCATTGTTACATGATGTTTGAACCATGACATATTTCTAGAATATGAAAGCCATTGGCTTATTTTTTTAACTTGGGGTATGATTATGACCACGGCATTACAATTCTCTGTCTATGATATGTGTCACTGTTATAATAATCTTAAATCCACACATACTGTGAACATGATTGTTTATTTTTGTCCTTTTGGTCTCCAATTTGAATTGTTGCAGCAGACGCAAATGCGCTGGCCTTCATGATTCCAGGACCTGGAATCATGCTAGCCGATGGGTGGTGGTTTATCGCTCGTTCAGCTGACGGCGGTCATTTGATGCTCATTCGCACGTACCAAATTGACCAAACCATTACATCAAACCACATGCAGTACAATGTGTGGGTTGTTCGTGACATTGATGGCTATGGATGCTTCGTGTTCGAGAAAGAACCCAACTCCGTTGGGCCAGGCGTATTCAACTAGAGGCGGGTTTACAGCCTCGGAAACCACTCCTTGTTCCTCGGGCTCAATAATCCGATCATCAAACCAATCATCGATCATAGCACCGGCGATGATTACCATGCTATGCACCTTCCATTCGCCAGGGGGGACTGTGTTTACACATCATACCATGGGTTTCACGAATCACCATATCCAGAGATTCATCGACACAGCTTGTTGCCAAATAATCTTTAGTGTGTGAAAGGCATCAAGCTTCCATGCGATGGATGGCTTTTGCAAACCCGACATGCGGTGATGTAGTTCATGCTAACAACAAATATGCACAACTTGATTTGTGTCAATATCTAGACTGAGCCATGTATTCTGCTGCTGTAGCACGACCCTCTTTTGTTGGATATTATGTACTGTTGTTAGTTTGAAGCACTCCTCTGGTTTGAAGGATAGATACCTTCCTGGGATCAAGTGCATCCTAACTCACCTGCGTAGGATGTACTGATAATGATGATGGAGATGTTGTGCAGAAGCTATATATATATATATCAATTTGGCTTCAAGTGTGTACTTGTTAGTTAAACCTATGTATAAATTGTGACACTAAATACGACTAGTAAGTAGTACAATAGCAGTACTAGTATACGTCAATCAAATTATTCATCATGTCCACACATTGAATTGACGTGACAACACGCTGCGCATGAGGTGACAAAAGAATCCCAGCGGTGTGTTCGGGTATTCTGAACTTCAGATTTGGAGTACCACTTATCTGTCGAAATCTTTCATCATTCACTTAAAACAGTCGATTGATCATACATTGAGTACCATATAACTGGAATTACCGATGCAAGTCGAAGAAGGATTGGTCGGTGCTGCCGGCTGGCGTCAAGTTCGATCCCATGGATCAGGAGCTGATCGAGCACCTTGAGGCCAAAGTGAGCACGGCATATGCTACACCCAACCTGAGAAACTTCCAGGTAAGACACCGATCTGCCGTCTACTTGCACAAACATATTCCTTTGTTTTTTTCTTTTTAGACGTAGACCTGGTGAAGCAATTTCAATTTGACAGTTAATAAAAAGTGAAACAAGTGACTGCAACATGCCAAAGATGTTATGAAAATGCCAACTACGTACATTAAAACCTGTATTCGACAATACTGCAGGTATCACACTGAGTGGCCTAAGTAAGCATTTCTTCCAGCGCAATTCCAGGGCATTCAAAAGGGACACATGGATGCGTCGCAAGATACAATCGGAGTGCGGCATGCACGCGATGTGGCACAAGAGTGGCAATACCTTGCCGGTGATGGTCAACGGCCGGGAGACGGGCAGCAAAAAGTTTTTGGTGCTGCACACCAACAAGAACTTCGACCAGCAGAGGACCAACTGGGTGATGCACCAGTACCACCTCGGGGACCTGGAACAAGAGAAGGAGCAGGAGCTGGTCCTCTGCAAGATTTTCTACCAGACGAGCACTAGGGCCAGGAGTAAAAAGATTATAAGTCAGTTTGGTATTGGTAGTTGTACTACCTTGTCGTCCTCAAGTTGGTATTGTTGTTAATGATCTTTTGGTATGAACTTGCATTTGCTTCCAACCATCATGCCGAGGGTCGATGTGGATATAAAGCTGGATCATTTGTTTCGAAACGAATTTTCAGGCACCTGATTTTTATTTGATGGGTAGCATAAGCACCTGCCGTTTGAATTCCCAATTCCCCAATTTTTTTGAAACAAGTGCATGCACTTATTATCACGATGAAAAAACAATATCCCTGCTGCATCCCAGTTATCAGTCTGTACTTGCAGAATTCTCTCATTTATTGAGCATGTATATTGTTTTTTCAGGTCGAGCAAGTTTCAACTGGGCTGTAGACTGCCCAGGCTTGGTTTTGTTTTTAACAGGCCCAGCCCATGACGACAACAGAGCACAAATGTCTAGCAGGTATCTACTAGCCTCTGGCTCGCCAGCGTTAGTTATATTTTGTCTTACAAAATCCGCAGGCAGTTTTTTACTGAATTAAACACACAGCCTAGTTCTATTTTCCTCTTGAAACGCATGTCCTAAATCCGTTTTCTAATCTCGACCTATAGTTTTACTAGTTCATATACACGTATCATTATATTGAAAACACCTAAAATTCCCTTTTCATATTTACATCCTTATTTTTGTTGTTTTTCGCACCCAGCACTGATTTTTTACCACTGGTTTTCCCTTAAACCAACTCAATTGTCCCATGTCTTATTTGCTTACAAAAACAAAACGATTTTTTTGGAAAATCAATAAGTTCTTAAAAAAATATTTATCATTTCGGGATTACAACAGTTCGGACTCCACCGAAATATGCAAAATAAGGTTGAACTTTTTGACCGTGGTCCTGGGAAGAAAATGGGCTGTAATAAATTACTTCAGAATTAGCAAATGGGCTGCAAATTATAAAAAAATAGCAAATGGGCTTGATGTTGTCTGCCACAAATTTGGAGGTTGACTTGTGGGCCTACTAAGTTCATGCGTACACAAGGTTTCTCAAAAAAGAAACTTAGTCAACAATCGACTCTACCAGCGTTAGACCGTTAGATGTCAATCTAACGGCAATCGTGATTCTTCAGTCTTTGATCTTCCTTCCCCAGCCGCCCAAACCAACACCATCAGAACCGCGTGCTCCCGCCTCCCATGGCCGGCTGTGCTGCCGGGCAGGCCTCACGGCCCCATCATACTCGCAACCCTGGCATGTCTATCCCTCTACTCACCCACACCTCCAGTTATTTTACGGCGATGGCAGCCGAACCATTCAACCCTCATACTATCCACCGTGTGGGCAGCCACTGCCGTGTCTTCCCCGGCTCTGTGTCGTTCCCTTCGTAGGCCTCGCCATCGTCCACCGCCCTGGTGCTCTCGGCGCGGCGTGGTCAACTTAGTCAATGAACGACATCCATCAGAAGTGGACTGTATGTGGAGAGGCTGACGGTTGGGTCCACTGCCGCACACAAGGAAATGCCTCCTTATTACACGCAAAATAATTATTCCTCCACCTGACATCTGGGACCCGCCAGAAGGGCCTCTGTATTTCGTGAAAAAAAGTTCCCTTCGCTGACAGGTCGGACCCACCAACTAGATCTTCACACGCAAGGAAGTGCCTTCTTATTGGCACTTTGTTGAATCGAAATTAAGAATACCACTCTTTGATGATTTTGTCAGCATCCAACTGTTCTCGAATTGGTTTATTCAAGAATTCAAAACATCCCAATGTGATAAAAGAATGGAATCCTAGAATTCCTATTCGAGAAATTTTTGGGCCCTTAGGCGCTATTGTAGCTAGTATATCGCATTTTTCTTCATCTTAGTATTTACTAACGCATAATAAAATCCTGTTAAAAAAATATTTGTCCATTGACAATTTAAAACAAACCTTCCAAGTACTTCAAGAACTTATAAGTCAATTCATATTATTCAAAAATCTTATTATTTGTTTGTTGCCCAGAAAAACCCTTTGGTTTTGGGTGCTCATTATCGCTCGAAAATGATCTTGATTTTACTAAAGAATAAGATTGTACTATGGAAAAATAAGTCTTTTTCTTCCAAATATTTTCACGAATACGCTTTTTTGACATTGAAGTAAGATCCTCAACGACGATTGAATCTTAAGATGAAAGAAGTGGTTAGAAAGGAGATACTAAAGCTCCTTGAGGCAGGTATAATTTATCCCGTTGCTGATAGTGATTGGGTAAGCCCCTGTCCATTGTGTTCCTAAAAAGGGAGGTATATTGTCGTTCCTAATGATAAAGATGAATTGATCCCGCAAAGAATTATTACAGGTTATAGGATGGTAATTGATTTCCGTAAATTAAATAAAGCTACTAAGAAAGATCATTACGCTTTACCTTTTATTGATCAAATGCTAGAAAGACTATCCAAACACACACATTTCTGCTTTCTAGATGGTTATTCTGGTTTCTCTCAAATACCTGTGTTAGCGGGGGATCAATCAAAAACTACTTTTACTTGCCCTTTCGGTACTTTTGCTTATAGATGTATGCCTTTTGGTTTATGTAATGCACCTGCTACCTTTCAAAGATGCATGATGGCTATATTCTCTGACTTTTATGAAAAGATTTGTGAGGTATTCATGGATGATTTCTCTGTTTACGGATCCTCTTTTGATGATTGCTTGAGCAACCTTGATCGAGTTTTGCAGAGATGCGAAGACACTAGTATCGTCTTGAATTGGGAAAAGTGCCACTTTATGGTTAATGAGGGCATTGTCTTGGGGCATAAGATTTCCGAGAGAGGTATTGAAGTTGATAAAGCTAAAGTTGATGCTATTGAAAAGATGCCATGTCCCAAGGACATAAAAGGTATAAGAAGTTTCCTTGGTCATGCCGGTTTTTATAGGAGGTTCATTAAGGACTTTTCCAAAATCTCTAGGCATTTGACTAATTTATTGCAAAAAGAAAGCTTTGATCACTGCACCTATTGTTCAGCCACCTGGTTGGAATTTACCCTTTGAAATTATGTGTGATGCTAGTGATTATGCTGTTGGTGTTGTTCTAGGGCAAAGAGTTGATAAGAAATTGAATGTTATCCAGCATGCTAGTAAAACTCTTGATACTGCCCAGAGAAATTATGCTACTACTGAAAAAGAATTATTAGCGGTCGTTAATGCTTTTCGTGCTGCTCCTTGGTATGCTTATTATGCTAATTACATTGTTGCTAAATTTGTACCACCTTGTTTCACATACCAGCAAAAGAAAATGTTCTTTTATGATTTAAGACATTACTTCTGGGATGACCCACACCTTTATAAAGAAGGAGTAGATGGTGTTATTAGACGTTTGTGTACCTGAGCATGAGCAGGAACATACTACGCAAGTGTCACTCTGAATCATATGGAGGACACCATGCTAGAGATAGAACTGCACATAAGGTATTGCAATCTGGTTTTTATTGGCCTACTCTCTTCAAAGATGCTCGTAAGTTTGCCTTATCTTGTGATGAATGTCAAAGAGTTGGTAATATTAGTAGACGTCAAGAAATGCCTATGAATTATTCTCTTGTTATTGAACTGTTTGATGTTTGGGGATTTTATTATATGGGACCTTTTCCTGCCTCTAATAGTTACACACATATTTTAGTTGCTATTGATTACGTTACTAAGTGGGTAGAAGCTATTCCAACTAGTAGTGTTGATCATAACACTTCTATTAAAATGCTTAAAGAAGTTATTTTTCCGAGGTTTGGAGTCCCTAGATATCTTATGACTGATGGTGGTTCACATTTTATTCATGGTGCTTTCCGTAAGATGCTTGCTAAGTATGATGTTAATCATAGAATCGCATCTCCTTATCACCCGCAGTCTAGTGGTCAAGTAGAGTTGAACAATAGAGAGCTCAAATTAATTTTGCAAAAGATTGTGAATTGATCTAGAAAGAATTGGTCCAAGAAACTTGATGATGCATTATGGGCCTATAGAACTGCATACAAAAATCCTATGGGTATGTCTCCGTATAAGATGGTTTATGGAAAAGCATGTCACTTACCTCTTGAACTTGAACATAAAGCATATTGGGCTATTAAAGAGCTCAACCATGACTTCAAACTTGCCGGTGAGAAGAGGTTATTTCATATTAGCTCACTTGATGAATGGAGAACCCAGGCCTATGAGAATGCCAAGCTATTCAAAGAAAAAGTCAAATGCTGGCATGACAAAAGGATACAAAAGCGTGAGTTTAACGTAGGTGATTATGTGTTATTATTCAACTCTCATTTAAGATTTTTTGCAGGAAAACTTCTCTCTAAATGGGAAGGTCCTTACGTTATCGAGGAGGTCTATCATTCCGGTGCCATAAACATTATATCACAGGTAATCCTATCAATGTTGAAACTAATATTGTTGAGACCGTAACCCCGGAGGAATACATAAGGGACACTTTCCAGAATGTTCCAGACTCTGAAAAGGAATAGGTATGTGGTACGGTAAGTAAACCGACTCAAAAATAATTCTAATGGCAATTTTTATCCGTTTTGGAATATTTAAGAATTTTGGAAAGAAAGAAGTAGTCCGGGAAGGACACGAGGCCTCCCCGAGGGTCGAGGGCGCGCCCACCCTTCCTGGGCGTGCCCCCCTGTCTCGTGGCCACCTCGTGTGCCTCCCAGACTCCGTCTTCTTGCACGTTACGTATTTTGGTCAGTAAAAATTCATTATATAATCTCCTGAAGGCTTTTACCACCGTATCACGCAAATATCCTCTGTTTTCATTTCAAGCTATTTCTGTTACAGATCTAGAGAACCATGACGTCGCCCTCCTTCAACAATGAATACAAGGATGCTTGGCTATTGAAGGTAGAGCTGAAAAGAGAAGAACCAGAAGAGATCAACAAGGATGAAGGGATCAAGAAGGCCAGGGAGGTTCAAGCTCCGGCGGTGAAAGAAGAAGACATCCCTCAACCCTTAACTAACCTCTTTACTCCAACTGAGATTGAAGCTTTCAAGATGATTGAGTTAGCTCACGTACAGAATAAGTATCTCACACAGGAGAATATTTTGTTGAAGGATCATATCATCGAAGTCAAGAGCATTATCCGCAAGTTGGAGGAGCTTTTACGCTCGATGTGCGATTATCCACCATCATCATCACCACCTCCATCACCTCCGAGGACATAATCACATGGGTATGGGCACTCCCCTTGGAAACTGCCAAGCTTGGGGGAGGTGCCCTGGTATCGTATCACCATCACACCCCTATCTTTACCGTTTTACTTAGTTCGATCCTTTTAGTTGTATCTTGATCTAGTAGATTGAAGTTTTAGTATCAATTAGTTTTGAGTTTTGCTTTGTGATCTCTTTATGTAATCGAGTCCGTGAGCTATCTATAATAAAGATTAGTGTTGATCAAGGGCTTTGCTATCTTGCCATGATCTTGAGAAAGTAGAAAGAATAAAAATAATAAAAGGGTTCATATTGATCTTATGGATAGTAATGACTTCACACATAGAAAGTATGAGGCATAAAAATTGTTGAGAGTTGACAAACGTAGTTTTGGTTATCGTTGCAATTAATAGGAAGTAATAAGGAAAGAGAGGTTTTCACATACAAATATACTATCTTGGACATCTTTTATGATTGTAAGCACTCATTAAGTATGACATGCTAAAAGAGTTGATGTTGGACTAGGTAGACAACGTAATGGTTTATGTTTTCTCACATCTCAGTAAAAGTATATTTTCATTGATCTTCCCAACATGTTGAGCTGGCCTTTCCCCCTCTTGCTAGCCAAATTCCTTGCACCAAGTAGAGATACTACTTGTGCTTCCAAATATCCTTAAACCCGGTTTTGCAATGAGAGTCCACCATACCTACCTATGGATTGAGTACGATCCTTCAAGTAAGTTGTCATGTTGCAAGCAATAAAAATTGATCTTTAAATATGCATGACTTATTAGTGTGGAGAAAATAAGCTTTATACGATCTTGTTATAGAAGCAATAAAAGCGACAGACTACATAATAAAGGTCCATATACAAGTGGCAATATAAGTGACGTTCTTTTGCATTAAGATTTTGTGCATCCAACCCTAAAATCACATGACAACCTCTGCTTCCCTCTGCGAAGGGCCTATCTTTTACTTTATGTTTTTACTTTATGCTTGAGTCAAGGTGATCTTCACCTTTCCCCTTTTTCATTTTATCCTTTGCCAAG
>NC_041393.1:256946015-256952345 GCF_002162155.2 Triticum dicoccoides
CAATTGGATGTAAGTTAGCATGAATTATTATTGTTGACATCACCCAAAGGTGAATACATTGGGAGGCAACACAATAAGCCCCTATCTTTCTTAGTGTCCGGCTGAAACTCCATAACCACAAGTATTGCATGAGTGTTAGCAATTGTAGAAGACTATATGATAGTTGAGTATATGGACTTGCTGAAAAGCTCTATTCTTGACTCTTTCTGATGTTATGATCAATTGCAATTGCTTCAATGACTGAGATTATAGTTTTCTAGTTCCCAATGAAGTTTCTGAACCATACTTGAGATTGTGGATTGATGGTTACTTGAGCATAAGAAATCATATGAGAAAATCTATTTATGTTGCTATTATAAGAATGATCATGATGCCCTCATGTCCATATTTTATTTTTATCGACACCTCTATCTCTAAACATGTGGACATATCTTTCGATTTCGGCTTCCGCTTGAGGACAAGCGAGGTCTAAGCTTGGGGGAGTTGATACGTCCATTTTGCATCATGCTTTTATATCAATATTTATTGCATTATGGGATGTTATTACACATTATATCTCAATACTTATGGCTATTCTCTCTTATTTTACAAGGTTTACCATGAAGAGGGGGGATGCCGGCACCTGGAAATTCTAGCTGAAAAAGGAGCAAATATTGGAAACCTATTCTGCATAGCTCCTAAAATCCTGAAACTCCACGGAAGTCAGTTTTGGAATTAATAAGAATTATTGAGCAAAGAAAACACCAGAGGGGGCCCACACCCTGGCCAGGAGGGTGGGGGGCGCGCCCACCCCTACTGGGCGCGCCCCCTGTCTCCTGGGCCCCCTGGTGGCCCTCCGGTGCCCATCTTCCGCTATATGAAGGCTTTTACCCTGGAAAAAATCAGAAGCAAGCTTACGGGATGAAACTCCACCACCACGAGGCGGAACCTTGGCGGAACCAATCTAGGGCTCCGGTAGAGCTGTTCTGCCGGGGAAACTTCCCTCTAGGAGGGGGAAATCATCATCATCGTCATCACCAACGATCCTCTCGGGAGGGGGTCAATCTCCATCAATATCTTCACCAGCACCATCTCCTCTCAAAATCCTAGTTCATCTCTTGTATCCAATCTTGTATCAAAACCACAAATTGGTACTTGTGGGTTGCTAGTAGTGTTGATTACTCCTTGTAGTTTGCTAATTGGTTTACTTCGTGGAAGATCATATGTTCAGATCCTTAATGCATATTATTACTCCTCTGATTATGAACATGAATATGCTTTGTGAGTAGTTACGTTTGTTCCTGAGGACATGGGTGAAGTCTTGCTATTAGTAGTCATGTGAATTTGGTATTCGTTCAATATTTTGATGAGATGTATGTTGTCTTTCCTCTAGTGGTGTCATGTGAAGGTCGACTACATGAAACTTCACCATTATTTGGGCCTAGAGGAAGGCATTGGGAAGTAATAAGTAGATGATGGGTTGCTAGAGTGACAGAAGCTTAGACCCTAGTTTTTGCGTTGCTTCGTAAGGGGCTGATTTGGATCCATACGTCTAATGTTGTGGTTAGGTTTACCTTAATACTTCTTTTGTAGTTGCAGATGCTAGCAATAGGGGTTAATCATAAGTGGGATGCTTGTCCAAGTCAGGGCAGTACCCAAGCACCAGTCCACCCACATATCAAATTATCAAAGTACCGAACGCGAATCATATGAGCGTGATGAAAACTAGTTTGACGACAATTCCCATGTGTCCTCGGGAGCTCTTTTCTCATTATAAGAAATTGTCCAGGCTTGTACCTTGCTACAAAAAGGATTGTGCCACATTGCTGCACTTTATTTACTTTCATTTCTTGTTACTCGTTACAATTTATCTTATCACAAAACTATCTGTTATCTACAATTTCAGTGCTTGCAGAGAAAACCTTACTGAAAACCGCTTGTCATTTCCTTCTGCTCCTTATTGGGTTCGACACTCTTACTTATCAAAAGGACTACGATAGATCCCCTATACTTGTGGGTCATCAATACACTGTTTGGTGTTTCAGAAAGAAAGCGGGACAGAGGATCAAACATATTTCGCAGGAGACTAATTAGGGAATACATATGTGAATGAACAGGCGTCGTTAATGACTGCAACCTCTCATACTACGGAGGTCTCTCGACTGAAACATAGTCTAGAGCGGGCTGAGAAGGAGCTCGGCCAAATGAAAAAGCAATTGGAGAATACCCAAGGTATGGGAGAACTTTGTTTGTATTTAAATACAAGTGAGTAGTTATGCTGACTCTAAAATGTCATGATATGGATTAGGAGCGGCGACCGAAGTCGAGGCTCTTAAGAAGGCGGTGGCCGAGGCCGAGAAAAGGGCAGCCAAGGAGCAGGAAACTCGTGAAAACCACGAGGCCCGTGTTATTGAAGTTCAATAAGAGCTCCAAGAAGCTATAGGAAAGTGCGAGACCTTGGAGCAGAGTATAAAGGATCAAGAGTCTGAACTCACCAAGGCTCGCCAATCCGCACGTGATGCTCGGGCTGAAGCCCAAGGCGCCCTCTAGGAAATCCAGGAGCCCTGAAAGATCTCCACGGGTAAGGCCTTTATTATGCAAAGCAAATATGCGAAGGAAAGATTTCATTTACTAACCCGGATTCGGAGTTCCCCAGGGGTGTTTGCGGATCTGCCGCGCAGCGTGTTGGATGCCGAACAATTTATCAAGCCGAAGAGGGGAGCTCGACAGAGAAGCTGTTCTGGTCGCAATATCTTGCGCCAGAATACCCGGTACCATTTGCCGGCCAGCTAAAGCAACTGGTCGAGCTGCATAGGATGGCCGAACTAGCCCTCAAGGATTTGATTATCCGGATATGGCCTGCCAAACCAATTCCCAGTAGCTACTTCGGACTCGTGAAGCGGCTGGTTAGTGCCTGTCCTCGGCTTGACGCCATTAAGCGGTCGGTCTGCATCGAAGGTGCACGAATAGCCTTTGCCCATGCCAAGGTGCATTAGGCGAAGATGGATGCTGTGAAGTTGATGACCGAAGGACTGCCCGAAGGGAAAGAGCACCGCAAACCCGAGCTGTATGATGACAGTGTCTTGTAGGGATCCCGCCTTGTGGTGGAGTAGTGTTCCAAGGATATTATCTTCCCATGACACTACAAGAAATATGTCAACTTATGACCTTATGTCAGTGACCCTCGAAGAATTGGTCATAAATTTATGACCATTTTAGACCAACTGGTCAAAAGCTGTTCGGGGGGCTCCAAACCCTAAACCATTGCAACCATTTTGGTCAGAAAGGTCGTAATTTCCTTACACGAAATGGTCATAAAGCAAACAGCGCTAGTCCGTTGCCTTATTTCTAGTTGTTAACGACCAATATAGATGGTCATAGCCTTGTAAATTGTGGTGGGTTGCTATGACTAGGCGCCACCTCATCAGTTTTGCCCATGTGTCATGTCCATGTGGCAGTTTTTGCCCTAGGTTGTGAAGCAACCTATATTTCTGTCATTCCCAAAATTCCAAAAAAAATCTCATAAATTCTTTGGGTCATATCTTCGTCAAATATGTAAAAACCTTCCTTGCCTAGTTCAAAAATAATTCAAAAATATTCATTTTCCTATTCTATTCAGAACAACAGTTTGTGAAGGAAGTACCACTTTGGCATGTCCAAATAGTATCCATTTTCTACAGTGCTTTCCTATGCCCAAATAACCATCCTCCACCAAATGCTAGCTCAATACATTCATTATTTTGAGCCGAGCTTCAACATTCGTAGTTATGTCCAGTGTGGTAGTTTGCAAAGCAAGTACCACCTAGGCTCCTCCTTTTGAGCTGAAAATTTGTGAAAACGGTCTTCTTAGTAACTGATCATCCTCACCCAAAACTCACGCCCATTAGCCATGTACATTTCCCGTACCGCTAATCAAACATTTGGCTGCTAATTCATGTTTGAGCATCGATCGGTCTCCTCGTGAGAATCTTATGCTGTAATTTTCTTCCTAGCACCAACCTGGGGAGTGCCCAACCCACTAGACATGCCTAGGCCACCCAGAACACATGGCAATGCCACGGTCACGCGGTGACCACGCGGCGGGCATGCGAGTTTACGCGCTCTAGAGTTGGGGCCCTCGGCCACCGCCCAAACCTCGACGTATCGCCACCAAACCATGTATTTATGATTAAATAGGTCCTTATGTAACTAGAAATGATTTTTGGAAAAAATAAGTAGCAAACTATGAGGCAGCTGCAGTCAAAATTTGACCCGCTTCCAGCTGAATCGACGAAAATTTGTCTTTTTCACGAGAGGTGGATCAAAATTTTGTACACCCAACCATTTTGTCAATTGTGCATTAAATATGGCCTAGTATTTTATAAAAATGATTTGGTCCAATTTTGCAACAATTATTTGGTAGTTCCTTCACAAAAAACCTCCTTTCGGCCACTCGAAAAATGGAAAATGGTTGTTTCGTCCAACGAAAATGAAAACTTCCTTAGGCAACATTGTTTGCCATTCCAATATGCACCCTTGTGCACAATATGAGATCATTTGAACAAACTATGCCATGAATGTGGCCATAAGATTGATCATTTGGCTTGAAAGCCATGAATCTTCACACTTCATAGCTCATTTCTGAGAACACTTTTTTAAAATAATTACCATATTACAATTTTATTATTTTCCTGGGAACTTGGCCACATATAATGACACAATGCGAAGGTTTCCCAATTATTTTATTTTTTGGAATTTTTTATGCCCGTTTCAAAATGCGGTCAAAACGGCGGGAATGACCGTTCCTAGCTAGTGGTTGAATCTTGGAATTTTTTTGATGTTTCTATGATTAAGTAGATACTTATGTACCTAGAAATGATTTTTGGAAAAAATAAATAGCAAACTACGAGGCAACTACAGTTCAAATTTGACCCGCTTCCAACTAAATAGACGGAAATTTGTCTTTTTCACGAGAGGTGGATCAAAACTTTTTACACCCAACCATTTGGTCAATTGTGCATTAAATATGGCCTAGTATTTTATAAAAATGATTTGGTCCAATTTTGCAACAATTATTTGGTAGTTCCTTCACAAAAAAACCTCATTTGGGGCAATCGAAAAATGGAAAATGGTTTTTTCGTCCAACGAAAATGAAAACTTCCTTAGACAACATTGTTTGCCATTCCAATGTGCACTCTTGTGCATAATATGAGATCATTTGAACCAACTATGCCATGAATGTGGCCATAAGATTAATCATTTGGCTTGAAAGCCATTGATCTCCACACATGATAGCTCGTTTCTGAGAACACTTTTTTATAATAATTGCTGTATTACAAGTTTGTTATTTTTCCTAGGAACTTGACCACATATGATGACACAATGCGAAGGTTTCCCAATTATTTGATTTTTTTGGAATTTTTTATGCCCGTTTCAAAATGCGGTCAAAACGACGGGAATGACCGTTCCTAGCTAGTGGTTGAATCTTGGATTTTTTTGATGTTTTTATGATTAAATAGATAATTATGTACCTAGAAATGATTTTTGGAAAAAATAAAGAGCAAACTATGAGGCAACTATAGTTCAAATTTGACCCGCTTCTAGCTGAATAGACGGAAATTTGTCTTTTTCACAAGAGGTGGATCAAAACTTTTTACACCCAACCATTTGGTCAATTGTGCATTAAATATGGCCTAGTATTTTAGAAAAATGATTTTGTCCAATTTTGCAACAATTATTTGGTAGGTCCTTCACAAAAAAACCTCATTTGGGGCAATCGAAAAATGGAAAATGGTTTTTCCGTGCAAAGAAAAATGAAAACTCTCTTAGACAACATTGTTTGTCATTCCTAGATGCACCTCGTGTAAATATTTGATAGCTTCTTCACAAAAAAATTCATTTTGGACACTCAAAACATAAAAAATAAAATGCTGACATCATTTTACACTTCATTTTTATTTGACCACAACCAATTTTATATGGTCATAACATCCAATACTAGATGGTCATAACGTCATACACGCGTGCTGCGTTCTGATTGGCCCATAGCCATCTCACGCGGATCATGCATCAAGCACCGTTGGATGCTCCTGGATCCAATGGTAGTCCTCGCCCCCTCACCCTCTCACCCACCTAGCCCTAACACAACCACCCCCACGCCCCCCACGCCCCCACTTCTCCACCTTCTCTCCCGCACCCTTAGCCGCCGCCGTCCCCTTTGGCCAAAACCCTAGCCGCCCCTGCCCCCGCACCATGGCCGGCCTCACCCCTGCGTCGACGGCGAGGAGCCCGAGTCTCCACGCCTCCCCCCTCAAGTGGCTAGAAACCCACCAGAGGCGAGGAGAGTGCCGCTCCTCCTCTGTCTCTCTCGAT
>NC_041393.1:256952859-256976861 GCF_002162155.2 Triticum dicoccoides
CCGCTGCCGCTGACCTCCATCCTCTCCACCAACCCCGGCCACCGGCGACCTCTCCCCTCCCCTCCTCTCCCACGACTGTGGTCGGACCCTCCTCGCTCGCGCCCTAAACATAGCCGCACCGCACATCCATGGCGAGATCCAGCAGCGGCCAGATCCAGCACCAGCGGCCAGATCCAGCACTAGGTGGGCGCGCGTGGAGGACACCATTTGCCGCCATGGGAGCACTCGAGGAGGCCCACCTCGCCACTGTCGTCGCGTGCGTGTGCGACAACGACGAGGAGGAGGATCTTCTGGTGGAGCTCGGCGGCGGGAAGGCGCCGGGGGACACCATGGAGCTGACGGTGCGCGCGCTGCTGGTGGGGATCGGCGATGACGACCGCCGAGAGGGGTTGCGCAGGACGCCCAAGAGCGTCGCCAAGGCCTTCCTCGATGGCACCCGAGGTATAACCCGCGGATTGCGCATGCTCGTGTTCGTTCCCTGTTTTGACCATTTGATGGAAGCGTCCAAGTCGAACACTCCTCGTTCATTAGCGCACTTTGAATGTTTTCTTTGTCAGCGTACGTGTAAAGAACTTAGACTTAGACATGAAAGATTGCATTGTCTTTCTTAAGTACTCCTAGTTCGTTAGCGCACTCTGAACGTTGTTCATGCGTTTGTGCTTTTGTCAGCGTCCATGTAAAGAACGAAGCCTCATGTGTTCCATTTACCTACAGTTTTTCTTCCCATGATAGTATTTCACCAGGATTGTTAAACATAGGCTTTGTGGGCCAACATGTGACTTGTCTTGACTGATGTACGTGCGCCGGTGAGCTCTGATGACTTATCTTTTTCAAGGTTGACTTGCCTTAACAAGTAGTACTCCATTTCCGTTTCATAGTCTACAGCGGCTGAATCAACACCTTGTCTGTTGGTTGTTTACTTACTACTAGGCCCAGGTTGACCTGCCTTAACAAGCATATCTCCATTTCCTATTCTGTTCTGGCTGAATGAATGCATCAAACCCTTGTCTGGTGGTTGAATTAATTAATTTACTTGGCTCAGGTTGAAGCTCAAGTACTAATGACAGTAGGATAATGCTGAATAAACTGAATGTATGTATGATGGCTGCAGGCTCGATACAGGCATGTGGACATAGCCACGACCACAGCTCTCCAGCAACCAAGACGGCGACAGCGTCGACGGGATCCTCGAACGACCTATGTCCTTCCCCGACCACGCCCATGACCTGCATCCAGCTGCTCGTGCCCCGGTCCTCCTCAACTTCGCTCCTGGTGAGCTGTTGTGGGTGAGACAATTGACTCGATCTGTTGCTATTGGTAGAACTGCTGATGTAGTCTGGGTGTAGCCGCAACTGTTGTAGGTTGGGTGTGTAGGAGGCTGACCTACTACTCTTCTTAGTACGATGGCTGCTATAGGTTTGTTTTATCTGCAATACATACTATCTTGGTTTAGTTTAGGGGCAAATAGAGATGTTTCTGTTGGACTGTGTTATGTGATTGATAGGTCACTGTCCCATTACATACTATCATGTAAACCTCCTATTTTCCTGAAATGCTATTATTGATAAGTCACTGTCCCATGACATACTACTCTATTTGAGGAGGAATAGGTGGTGCCATGACTTGGTTTCAACCTATTGTTTGCTAGCAGAAAATATGTGGCTTATTTTTTATCTTATCTTGTATTAAGCTGCCTTGTCTATATTGAACTATGTAATTCCAGCAGCGACCACCACATCTGGTGAAAGAGACACTCTCTCTGCTGTATTTTCTGTTTATTGTTTGTAGTGAATGACTTTCTGTGTCTTGGTAGGTAATTGGTATCATGTCCATGTTGTTGTTGCATGTGTAATTAATAAATGGCAGAAATAACACCTGCTTGGAATCTCCCGGTCCTGGCGCGTGTGATCTGACTGGGTTGCGTTGGTGTGTGGTTGCAGGACAAGGTGGTGAACCTGCTATTCGAGAAGAGGCCGAAGTTTTGGCATTGGTGGAGGCCGAAGAGGATCTGCAAGGATCTCAGCAGCATCGGCGACACTGGTATGCTGAATACCAGTTTCCTGTAAAAGATATCTGCTACACTTGTCGTCTCTGTTTCCTGTAAAAGAAATATGTTGAATACCAGTTTCTACCAGTCTGACGGCGGCTTGTGTGCGTTGCAGTTATTATCTCTGTCACCAAGGAGGGTGTCAAGTTCTCCACTGCTGCAGACATTGGAACAGCAAACATCATACTGCATACTGAAAGTTAAGAACCCCAACTGATTTGTTCTCAATCTGATTGCTTGCTGGTTACTCAGTTTTTATATCTGGACAGTGTTGTAATACACTATTGTGTCCCTATGATGTGAAAGTTATGGTCTGAGTAGCTTTATATTAGGATCTGCTTGAGTCTCTATGATGTTCTCTCTTAGTATCATGTCATGAGCTGTGAGTCGTGCATATATAACTGAGTGGTATAAGACCAATAAGTTTTTTGCCAATTAGCTTTTCGTGTGCATGCTCTTAATCCCCATAGCACTAAGAGAGGACCTTACTGATTCCCATATTACTAATTTATGTATCAAACATTATTATTTTGTATCTATGTGCTAGCTCTGTCAAATATAATCAACCTGCCTATGTTCCATTTTGCTATTTGTACTTGGATAGAAAAGCTAAAATCTGTATAGTGCTTTGTGTGTAATACCAAGTTGTTCCTGTTATTTACAAACTGCTATTCTTATACACTGATCCACAACACCTTACATTACACATTTGAAATTAATTAAAATACATCTAAACACAGTGCTTCAACACAGATTTATCCTATGATTATACGTGAGACATTAGTTTGTTTTTATGCTTTTGTTTCCGATAGTGCTTCAAGCTTGTTTATTAACTCGATTTGTTGTTATTCTGTTTAACAGGAGACTGCAGCAGAAGCAGAGAAGACGGATGCTACACCAATCCAAGAGTAGCTAGCTTTAATTAACTTGGCAAAGCGTTTTATTTTTCAATCGCAATATTTGTGATTGTGTGGAATATTGTATGGTTATGTACATGAAGTTTTAAGTTCCTGGGCATGCAATATTTGTAGGTTAAACTGGTTGTTGTGATGTGAATGAGTGTATGGAGTTTCACATGTTCTGTTCTGTACAGAATATATTGTAATAAACCTATTTTGGTTGTTATTTGAAGATTTTCATATTCTTTTCTTCTTTCTGTTTGATATATACTGCTTAAAAAGCAATGTGGATCCACTGACACGAAAAATCTGACAATTGGGACCCATCTAAAAACTTGACCACAAAAAACCCTCGAAAATAAAAATGAAATGGGCCGCAAAAGGCCATGCCTAGAAAATAAAAAGGCCAAATTGTTGGGCCAGGCCCATGTAGCTAGAGAAAATTAATAGAGAAAATATACAGTAAAAAGGCCGAATTGTTGGGCTAGGCCCATGTAGAAAACCGAATTGGACCGGGCTGAATCTTGTGCCACATCAGCTTGCCACGCTGGATGCCTACGTGGCTTGGGGAGGTTGCTAGTGACCAAAACGCCACAGTAGGAATATTTTGGTCGTACACGTCTTCGACCATTCCAGAAGAAAGGTCACTATAGTCAGTTTATGACGGCCAGCTTTTGACCTTCTATTTTTGGTCACAAAAAGATCGCAAATGGAAATTTGTGACCTTTTAGTGACCAATAGTGGTGGTCACAAGTTGACATATTTCTTGTAGTGTGAATGTATGCATATTGCCCTATGCTGTAATATGAAACAAGATCATGATGTAAAATAATGCTTGTTATTCAAACTATTACCTCCTGTGCGGCCGTTTTTTAAAATTAATGCTGAGAGTTGGCCAGTCATCGGCTTCAACCCCCACGTAGGAAGTACAGGGGTGTTCGGGATAAATCTAAACACTCTTTACTCCAGATTTTTGGTCCTTAAAGGAGGTGTTTAGCGCGACGAACCAGGCAATCGGACTATAAGGCTTTATCACCCTCACTTAGCCATAGGAGTTTGACAAAAGAAAAGTAGGCGCAACCCCTAATGTTCGGAAGGCCGAACTTGGGGTTTTAGTAGGCACCTGATCGGATAAAAACCGATCCGTCACACGATGCATTAGTTATCAAACAACGCGGAAGAAATCGTTAAGGATTTTGTGACCTCTCGAACAGCTGACCAGCTCTCACCGCATCATGACAGTCAGTTTTGGGCTTTCTCTACTGAGGTGCTCGTCCGGAAGAACTGGGACACAATCGCAGTAGTTCTCCCTTTACTACCCTAGCAGATATAGCGGAACGTAGGATAGCAAGCACAGGAGACGGGCAACCCAACTGTTGACCAAAGACATGATTCGGAGCCAATGCATATAATCCTATAAGTTCGGGGTGCCAAACTGCACTATAAAAGTGTTCGGACTTTCTTGTCATGTTATGGGGTATAATGTAGCCCCTGGCGAATTAAGACGTACCAGAGTGTATGGGTGCGATGGAAAATAAGTAGACAAGGAAAAGTCAGGTAATGAGCAGACACTGCCAATTATTTTTCGTTGTAATTTGATTAATACGACAAAGCATATGTGTACAAGTGGTGCAATAAGCAAATAAGGCTATTTGAACATGCCATGACCAAGAGCGAGCTGCGTGTGGGTATTTAAAAAAGGTATGAAGATCGTTAGCATAGACCACCTGGGTATTCCCTTGTACGTCCTAGCCCCTAGCTTTCTTGGTGTGATCGTTCCGCTATGGGTCCGATGAGCAGGTTTATCAGAAAAGGTCTCGAGAAGAGAAGAAACCTGAAAGGAAGAAAAAGGTTGAGGGTGTGCAGATCCAGGAACGGTTGAGCCGCATTATGGACCGCGGTCTAGCTGCGCCTCCGTCCGTTCCCATGGTATTTTAAGTGTGTAGTTGTGTACGCGCAGCACGAAGTTCACCGCCTTTTTGGGGCTTGGACGAAGGCTGAATTGCTAGCTGAGCTCTGAACGAGCCGAACGGTCCTATTGCAGCATAGCTCGGACTTGCTTAACATTGTCCGGGGGCCTTATTACTGAATTGAGTTTTTGCCTAAGAAGGCTATTCTGTATCTCTGCTGCGAGGGCCGCGATGTGCTCCTCAGTACGGAAATGCGGTTTGTCAAAGCTGAACGAGCCGAACGGTCCTATTAGTTCTTCGCTTCGGAAATTATCCGAGGATCCAAAGACCACTTCTAGTGTGATCGAGCCCGTACAGCAGGCCTCTACACCTCGTATGACACCTTTAAAGGTGGTTTTGTGGGCTTGATTCTTGAGGGATCAATACCCATTTTGCGCACTGTATCCTGATAGAGCAGGTTCAGGCTGCTACCGCCGTCCATAAGGACGTGTGTGAGGTGGAATCCGTCGATAATAGGGTCTAGCACCAGTGCGGCTGAACCGCCATGACGGGTACTAGTCGGATGGTCCCTTCGATCAAAGGTGATCAGATAGGAGGACCACGGGTTGTATTTTGGGGCGACTGGCTCCATCGCGTAGACGTCCCTTAGTGCACGCTTCCGCTCCCTTTTGGGTATATGGGTAGCATATATCATGTTTACCATTTTCACTTGAGGAGGAAACTTCTTCTGTCCTCCTATTTTCGGTGGCCGGGGTTCCTCATCGTCGTCGCTTTGTGATCCCTTTTCTCTATTTTCGGCATTTAACTTGCCCGCTTGTTTAAAGACCCAACATTCTCTGTTGGTACGATTGGCTGATTTATCGGCGGTGCCGTGGATTTGGCATGGACGATCGAGTATGCGGTCCAAGCTGGACGGGCCCGGGTTGTTTCTGTTAAATTGGTTTTTCCGTTGACCGGACTTGGAGCCGCTGAATCCGGCATTGACGGCCGTGTCTTCAAAGTTATTGCCATTATTTTGCCATTTGTTTTTACTCCATCGGGGCTTGCTATTACTATCTCTGGCTTTGGAAGTGCCAGGATTACTTGAGGTGTTATTGCTACGAGCTAACTAGCTATCCTCGCCCGTGCAAAAGCGGGTCATAAGCATCGTAACGGCTGCCATGGACTTTGGCTTCTATTGACCAAGGTGTCGGGCGAGCCACTCGTCGCAGATGTTATGCTTAAGGGCCGCTAGGGCTTTGGCATCCGGACAGTTGATGATTTGGTTCTTTTTAGTTAAGAACAGAGTCTAGAATTTCCTGGCTGACTCTCCGGGCTGTTGGATTATATGACTTAAGTCATTGGCATACGGAGGTCGGACATAGGTTCTTTGGAAGTTGTCAAGGAATGCGTCTTCCAGGTTCTCCCAACTGCCGATAAATTTTTCGGGCAGGCTGTTCAACCAGTGTCGAGCTGGTCCCTTACGTTTTAGCGGGAGGTACTTGATGGCATGGAGATCATCGCCACGGGCCATATGTATATGGAGAAGGAAGTCCTCGATCCATACCGCGGGGTCTGTTGTTCCATCATATGATTTGATGTTTACGGGTTTGAACCCTTCTGGGAATTCGTGTTCCATTACTTCATTAGTGAAGCATAGGGGGTGTGTGGTGCCTCTGTGTTAGGGTACACAGTGACATAGCTCGAATGGAGCCGGTCTGCGGTATTCGGCCCGGACAGGTGTGTATTTGTTGTATCCGGCATGGTGGTCGTCGTTGCGCGTTAGAGCGCACCCCCACGATCCGTAGATCGATCTGGTTTGGCCTGCTTTATTCTCCAAGTCGTACCACAGGTCATGTGTGTATCCCCGAGTTGTTGTGTTTCTATTTGTTTGGCGACATGATGCCGGCTTGTGTTCGGGCTGAGTTGCCGCTTTGTCTCGACCACGTGGTGGTCTGTCAGCCGCATCATACGCTAGTAGTGTTGGCTCCAACGCCTCATCGTCGAATTGAGGTAGCAATTTGTGCTTCGGGTAACTTTTGGTTGGGCGCTCGAGTCCGTATTCCTCGGCTGCCAGGACCTCAGTCCATCTATCAGTGAGCAGATCTTGATCAGCTTGAAGCTGTTGTTGCTTCTTCTTTAGGCTCCTTACCATGGTGATAAGGCGGTGCTTAAAGCGCTCCTGCTCGACGGGATACTCTGGCATGATAAATTCTTCATCACCGAGGCTCACCTCGTCCTCGAAGATAGGCATGTAGTTGATGTCCTCCGAGTCGTCGTTCACGGCCTGTTCATCAGGGCTCGCTTGCCCATCTTCCCGTTCGTCCTGTTCAAAACTTGGCTTGGCGGGGTCTTCAATTCTCCGGCATCGCCCAGAGTGTTGTTCTCTCTTTTGCCGATATCGCTATTTTTACCATGGCGTGATTTTGAGCGGCGCCGCTGATGTCGGCGCTTAGACTGCTTCTCATGTATATATCGTATGAGGAGGTGGCTGTCTAGTGCCCCGTGGGCGGTGGTTCCTGTTCTTCCTCGGCATCGTCGACCATACCATCGATGTCTTCGGAGTCGAAATCAAGCATGGTGGTCAAATCATCGACAGTGGCTATCAAGTGGGTGGTGGGTGGGCAACGAAGTTCTTCGTCGTCCGCTTCCCACTCAAGCCGGACATAGTTCGGCCAGGAATCTCCTGACAAGGAGAGAGACTTTAATGAGTTTAACACGTCACCTAGGGGCGAGTGTTGGAACATGTCCGCGGAGCTGAACTCTAAGATCAACGCCCAGTCAGACTCGATGGGTGCGGATTCACGCGGTTCGGAGCCAGTAACCGGAGACGTGTCTGAGGTTTCGATGACACGGGCCTTGTTGGAGGTCAAATCTATGTTCGGCTCTAGCGCCATCGAGTATGCGGCTTCCATGGTGGGGTTGAGCCTCTCATCCTCGGATGGCGCGCTCTGCTCTGGATCTAGGGCCAGTGCGGCTACAAGTGCAATTTCCCGCATATCATCTAATGACAGATTTAGGTCGTGTTCATCGTGGCGGCGGGGCGCGGCTATCGTAGGCTTGCATCTGTCGAAGATCAAGTCTCCACGGATGTCGGCAGTGTAGTTCAAGCTTCCATACCTGACCTGATGGCCAGGGGGTAGCTGTCGATCTGCTCCAGATGGCCAAGCGAGTTGGCCCGCAGTGCAAAACCACAGAAGATGAAGATCTGTCCAGGGAGAAAAACTTCACCCTGGATGGCATTATTGATGATTGAAGGAGTCATCAGGCCTTATGGTGACGACATAGTGGAACTTAATACGTCTCCAACGTATCTATAATTTTTGATTGTTCCATGTTATTATATTACCCGTTTTGGATGTTTATGGGCTTTACTTTACACTTTTATATCATATTTGGGACTAACCTACTAACCGGAGGCCCGGCCTGAATTGCTGTTTTTTGCCTATTTCAGTGATTCGAAGAAAAGGAATATCAAACGGAGTCCAAACAGGATGAAACCTTTGGGAGCGATCTTTTTGGAAAAAACGCAATCCATGGGACTTGGAGTGAAGGTCAAGAAACAGAGGAGGCGCCCACGAGGGTGCCCGGCGCGCCCCCTAGGGCTGGGCGCGCCCCCACCCTCGTGGGCCCCTCAAGCGTCCACTGACCTACTACTTCCTCCTATATATACCCATGTACCCCGAGAACATCTAGGAGCACCACGAAAACCTAATTCCACCACCGCAACCTTCTGTATCCACGAGATCCCATCTTGGAGCCTTTGTCGGCGCTCCGCCGGAGGGGGAATCGACCATGGAGGGCCTCTACATCATCCCCAAGGCCCTTCTGATGAGTTGTGAGTAGTTTACCACAGACCTTTGGGTCCATAGTTATTAGCTAGATGGCTTCTTCTCTCTCTTTGATTCTCAATACCATGTTCTCCTTGATCTTCTTGGAGATCTATTCGATGTAACTCTTTTTGCGGTGTGTTTGTTGAGATCCGATGAATTGTGGGTTTATGATCAAGATTATCTATGAGAAATATTTGAATCTTCTCTGAATTATTTTATGTGTGATTGGTTATCTTTGCAAGTCTCTTCGAATTATCAGTTTGGTTTGGCCTACTAGATTGATCTTTCTTGCAATGGGAGAAGTGCTTAGCTTTGGGTTCAATCTTGCGGTGTCCTTTCCCAGTGACAACAGGGGTAGCAAGGCACGTATTGTATTGTTGCCATCGAGGATAAAAAGATGGGGTTTATATCATATGGCATGAGTTTATCCCTCTACATCATGTCATCTTTCTTAATATGTTACTCTGTTCTTCATGAACTTAATACTCTAGATGTAGGCAGGAGTTGGTCGATGTGTGGAGTAATAGTATTAGATGCAGGCAGGAGTCGTTCTACTTGTCACGGACGTGATGCCTATATACATGATCATGCCTAGATAATCTCATAACTATGCTCTTTTCTATCAATTGCTCGACAGTAATTTGTTCACCCACCATAATACTTATGCTATCTTGAGAAAAGCCACTAGTGAAACCTATGGCCCCCGGGTCTATCTTTTATCATATAAGTTTACTATCTACTTTTATTTGCATATTTACTCTTCCAATCTATATCATAAAAATACCAAAAATATTTATCTTATCATATTATCTCTACCAGATCTCACTTTTGCAAGTGGCCGTGAAGGGATTGACAACCCCTTTATTGTGTTGGCTGCGAGGTTCTTGTTTGTTTGTGTAGGTGCACGGCACTTTTGAGGAGCCTCCTACTGGATTGATACCTTGGTTCTCAAAAACTGAGGGAAATACTTACACTACTTTGTTGCATCACCCTTTCCTCTTCAAGGAAAACCAACACAAGCTCAAGACGTAGCAGAACTCTCAATGAAAGCACCAATGTCGGTGTCAAAATCGGCGGATCTCGGGTAGGGGGTCCCAAACTATGCGTCTAAGGCTAATGGTAACAGGAGGCGGGGGACACGATGTTTACCCAGGTTCGGGCCCTCTCTATGGAGGTAATACTCTACTTCCTTCTTGATTGATCTTGATGATATGAGTATTACAAGAGTAGATCTACCACGAGATCTTAGAGGCTAAACCCTAGAAGCTAGCCTATGGTTATGATTGTTGTTGTCCTACGGACTAAACCCTCCGGTTTATATAAACACCGGAGGGGGCTAGGGTTACATAGAGTCGGTTACAGAGAAAGGAAACTTCATATCCGAATTGCCAAGCTTGCCTTCCCCGCAAAGGAGAGTCCCATCCGGACACGGGATAAAGTCTTCTATCTTGTATCTTCATAGTCCAACAGTCCGGCATATGCATATAGTCCGGCTGTCCGAGGACCCCTTAATCCAGGACTCCCTCAGAGACAAACGCCAAAGCTTTTGGAGAAGTGTGTACACAGGCAGGCATGCGGCAGCGGCGTCCTTGGCCCTGGGGGGACCTTGGCGTGCCTAGGTGCTGAAGGAAATATGCCCTAGAGGCAATAATAAAGTTGTTATTTATATTTCCTTATTTCATTATAAATGTTTATTATTCATGCTAGAATTGTATTAACCGGAAACCTAGTACATGTGTGAATACATAGACAAAACATAGTGTCCCTAGTATGCCTCTACTTGACTACCTCGTTAATCAAAGATGGTTATGTTTCCTAACCATAGACATGTGTTGTCATTTGATGAACGGGATCACATCATTAGGAGAATGATGTGATGGACAAGACCCATCCATTAGTTTAGCACTATGATCATTACAGTTTCATTGCTATTGCTTTCTTCATGACTTATACACGTTCCTCAGACTATGAGATTATGCAACTCCCGAATACCGGAGTAACACCTTGTGTTCTATCAAACGTCACAACATAATTGGCTGATTATAAAGATGCTCTATAGGTGTCTCCGAAGGTGTTTGTTGGGCTGGCATAGATCGAGATTAGGATTTATCACTCCGTGTATCGGAGAGGTATCTCTGGGCCCTCTCGGTAATGCTCATCACTATAAGCCTTGCAAGCAATGTGACTAATGAGTTAGTTGTAGGATGAAGCATTACAGAACGAGTAAAGAGACTTGTCGGTAACGAGATTGAACTAGGTATGATGATACCGATGATCGAATCTCGGGCAAGTAACATACCGATGACAAAGGGAACAACATATGTTGTTATGCGGTTTGACTGATAAAGATATTTGTAGAATATGTAGGGGCCAATATGAGCATCCAGGTTCCCTATTGGTTATTGACCGTAGATGTGTCTCGGTCATGTCTACATAGTTCTCGGACCCGTTGGGTCCGCACGCTTAACGTTCGATGACGATATGTTTTATGAGTTATGTGTTTTGATGACCTAAGTTTGTTCGGTGTTCCAGATAAGATCATGAACGTGAAGAGGAGTCTCGAAATGGTCGATACATAAAGATTGATATATCGGACCATGTTATTCGTACACCGGAAGAGTTCCGGGAAGTTTCTGGTAAAACCGAAGTGCCGGAGGGGTTACCGGAACCCCCGGGGGGAGCTAATAGGCCACCATGGGCCTTATTGGAGAGAGAAGAGGGCGGCCATGGTAGCCCCCCCTTTGAGTCCAAATAGGACAAGAGAAGGGGGGCGGCGCCCCCCTTTCGTACTCCCTCTCCCTTTCCTTTCCTTCCCCCTTCTCCCTTGTGGTGGAATCCTACTAGGACTAGTAGTCCTAGTAGGACTCCTCTCTTAGGGAGCGCCCTATTGGCTGGCCGGCCTCCCCCTTGCTCCTTTATATACGGGGGCAGGGGGCACCCTAGAACACACAAGTTCCTTTTAACCGTGTGCGGTGCCCCCCTCCACAGTTACACACCTTGATCATACCATCGTAGTGCTTAGGCGAAGCCCTGCGTCGGTAGCATCATCATCACCGTCGCCACGCCATTGTGCTAACGGTACTCACCCTCATCCTCAACTGGATCAAGAGCACGAGGGACGTCATCGAGCTGAACGTATGCTAAACACGGAGGGGGCGTACGTTTGGTACTTGATCGGTTGGATCGTGAAGAAGTGCGACTACATGAACTGCATTATTGAAACGCTTCCGCTTTTGGTCTACGAGGGTACGTGGACACTCTCTCCCCTCTCGTTTCTATGCATCACCTAGATAGATCTTGCGTGATCGTAGGATTTTTTTTGAAATTACCATGTTCCCCAACTGTGGCATCTGAGCCAGGTCTATGCGTAGATGTTATATGCACGAGTAGAACACAAAGAGTTGTGGCCGATAATAGTCATACTGCTTACCACCAACGTCTTACTTTGATTCGGCGGTATTATTGGATGAAGCGGCCCGGACCGACATTACATGACCGCGTTCATGAGACTGGTTCTACCGACGTGTTTTTGCACATAGGTGGTTGGCGGGTGTCTATTTCACCAACTTTAGTTGAATCGAGTTTGAGTATGGCCAGTCCTTGTTGAAGGTTAAAACAACACACTTGACGAAAAATCGTTGTGGTTTTGATGCATAGGTAAGAACGGTTCTTGCTAGAAGCCCATAGCAGCCACGTAAAACTTGCAACAACAAAGTAGAGGACGTCTAACTTGTTTTTGCAGGGCTTGCTGTGATGTGATATGGTTGAGGCATGATGTGATTTAAATTGTTGTATGAGATGATCATGTTTTGTAACAGAGTTATCGACAACTTTTGTAACAGAGTTATTGGCAACTGGCAGGAGCCATATGGTTGTCGATTTATTGTATGCTATGCAATCATCATGTAATTGTTTTACTTCATCACTAAGCGGTAGCGATAGTCGTAGTAACAATAGTTGGCAAGACGACAATGATGCTACGATGGACATCAAGGTATCACGCTGGTGATGATGGAGATCACGACGATGCTTCAGTGATGGAGATCATGAGCACAAGATGATCATGGCCATATTATGTCACATATTTTGATTGCATGTGATGTTTATCTTTTATGCATCTTATTCTGCTTAGTATGGAGGTAGCATTATTAGATGATCCTTTACTAAATTTCAAGGTATAAGTGTTCTCCCTGAGTACTAAGCATCTTATTTCTCTTAGTACGACAAAACGCGGATCAGCGAAAAGAAGATTCCGGCGCACCCCTACCTGGCGCGCCAAATGTCGGATATCGGGTTCCGGCAAAAACCCTTAAGGTTCGAACTCTGGGGTGCGCACGAAGATCTCCTCCCTACCGAAACACGCCTAGAACCTCGCCGTGATTCTAAGTTAGCATGATGAACAACACAAGAGACACAAGGTTTATACTGGTTCGGGCCACCGTTGTGGTGTAATACCCTAATCTAGTGTGTGGTGTGGTGGATTGCCTCTTGGGCTGATGATGAACGGTACATAGGAAGAACAGACTCGCGAGGAGAGATGTTCTTGTGGTGGAATGCGGATGAACCTAACTTGTCTTTCTACTGTGGTGGCTAGCCCTATATATAGAGGCCCTGGTCCTCTTCCCAAATATTAAGCGGGAAGGGAGCCAATAACGACCATTTTGAAAGGGGACAGCTACTACAAGCTGTCCTGACTAAAGGTGGTCTTCGACTGCCAAAGGCATTGGTGATGACGCCGTCTTGGGCTCCACGGTGACCTCCGTTCTGCCGTCCTGCTGGTCTTGGTCTCATTGCACCGATATGGAAACCTTTGCTTGATGCCTTGGTACTTCGCGCCTGCGCTTGGCCCCTTTGCACCAAAGAGGAAACGAGGACACTACGCAGGCTGGCGCCCACCTGGTCTTGATCGTCATGGCTTGCGTCATGAGCTCCTCGCGATGCACCCCTCGCCTTGATCTCTCCGCCTCCTCATGAGCCTGACTGGTGAGGCCGCCCCTGAGGAGGCCTTGTGTTGACCGCCCCGCGAGGCTTGGCCCCTCGCGAGGGTCTTGAGCATTTGTTGATGAACTGGGCCGCTGGTGAGCCACGCTGCAGGCTGCAGGCAGGCAAGTTTGGGGACCCCCATTCCTAGGACGCTGACAGTAGCCCCCGGGCCCAAGGCGCGCTTGGACTTGGCTTAGCAGCGAAGCCAAAGGGCAAGTGCGGCGCGCCGCCGACCCCAACAGCATGCGGCCTTGGTCGCCGCATGGCGGTTGATTGGACACAGGCGTCTCCGCTTCCCTACGTTGCCTCGGCAACTGCCCGATTTGACGAGTCCCTGCTGCATGCAAACAAGAGTCATCATTACCTCTGATCGTGGAGGCCGACGGTTAGCCTTCCTTGGGCTATAAGTACGGAGAGGTGAGATCCCCTGTTGTCCATCTCTTCTTGCTCCGCCTTCTTCTTCACCCCCACTCCACCTCCGTTCTCGATCCGCCGGTTCTCAGTCGAAGAGAAAGGAAAGGCCCCCCGGGAGGGGCCTGACCTGCTCTCGTCGAAGAAATGGCCGGTCCCGTGCCGCCGCGACGAGGTTGTGAGGCCGGAGATGACGAGGCCTTGGTGCGAGCGGCCACCTTCTGGGTTTCTGCTAACCCTGTATGCCCGGGCCGAGGGCCCTGGAGAAGGGGACGACGAGCGACGCCTCCTGCACCGCAGGCGAGGCCGATGAGCCATGAAGGCACGCGTCGTCGCTCCTGGAGTCCACGCCATGGACTCCTCTCGTGAGCTCGTGCTCCATGCCGCGATGCCTCCAAGCACCTGGATCCGCCTCCCTCCATTCTTCGCCTCCAAGATGCCGTCGAGGGGGCCTCTCGAGCTTTGGCTGCAGCACGCCGACTGCGGTGCTCCGACGACCGGAGCGGAGGTTGAAGTCATCGCTCCGGGAAAGGTCTTCATGACCCGAGGCTGGGGCGAGGTCACCCGGGTATGCCGAACAGGGGGTGCCCTCGTGATTCATTTTGAATACGATGGTGCCTCCTTGATGTTCTTCAAGATCATCGACGCAGAAGGCCGCCGGCTGGAGTGCTGCCCCAGGGGACGCAGTTGGGACATCATCGTGGCAGGGGCTAGGCCTGCCACCCACTTCCCCAACGGCTCCTCTAGCAGCAGCGGCGATGCTTGGGAGTCCAGCGACTCTCCCGACCACTTCGCGACTCCGGAGACGAGCGACGACAACTACATGCCCCCGAGCTCGCGCCGTGCCTGGAGCAAGGCGGCTGCATCAGGCCACCGGCGCAGCTGATCTGGATGGGGTTGGCGCCGGCCTCACGTGGCCCACTGTTGATGAAGGCGTCGGCCCTGGGGGCGCGTGTAGTTAGGGCCCCTTAGGGTTCGTGTCTTTCGTCCCCTATGAGGAATCGAGAAAACACCCTGCGGGGGCATGTAAAGGGTCCGCGATGTCTTTTATTGATATTATCCTTAGTATGAAGCGGTGCGAATGCTTGTCCTGTCCCGTCTTGGTTTCCCCTTTCTAACCTTTCGACGACTTGGTGCTCTATGCTGACAGGTCCTGGTCCCCAGGCAGGCTTCAGCCGTCGCTGGTATGCCAGGTCGCGATGCCGTGGTCAAGGCCAGGAGGTGAGCGGTCCGAGGTCCAGTAAGAGCCCCTGAGGCGTGATGCTCAGGAGGTCCCCTTTAGCGCACAAGCAGCCGTCGAAAAGGTGAGAAAGGAAGGCAACATCGCTGTCATAGAGCCGCATTAAGTGGAGATTCTGGGCCGCGTCGATTAGCTATTCCAGGAGCGAAACTTATCACGAAAACATGGAGTCGTTCCTTCGCATTGCCCCGGACTTGGACCTTGGCAGCTGGGATGTAGCCGGGTCAGGCCCTCGCGAGCTTCCCTTCTCTTCCCCACACTTTCCTTGGTGCTCTACATCCTCAGGTCCCGGCCCTCGAGCGAGCTCAGCCGCCGCTGGTATGCCAGGTCGCGATGCCGTAGACAAGGCTAGGGGGTGAGGGCTGGAGAGCCAGTAAGAGCTCCTGAGTCGCGATGCTTAGGAGCTCCCGTTTAAACGCGCAAGCAGATCGCGCGGAAAAGAGAGAGAGAGAACTCGCGGTCCCATCCGCTTTAGACCTCAGGAGGTTCCTGTAAACCAACACGATAGAACTGCATGTTGCCATTATGATTGCCGGCCGGCCATTGGTTGCTTCGAGAGAGTGGTGAGGGCATTGAGGGCCTGGTGAGGTGACGCTTGCGGTGCTGCCGCGGACCAGAGCTCGACTACTCAGATTTGTCAATGTTGCAGGGACTGACCCATGCGCAAGCTAAAGGAAATATGCCCTAGAGGCAATAATAAAGTTATTATTTATTTCCTCATATCATGATAAATGTTTATTATTCATGCTAGAATTGTATTAACCGGAAACATGATACATGTGTGAATACATAAACAAACATAAAGTCACTAGTATGCCTCTACTTGACTAGCTCATTAATCAAAGATGGTTATGTTTCCTAACCATAGACATGTGTTGTCATTTGATTAATGCGATCACATCATTAGGATAATGATGTGATTGACATGACCCATTCCGTTAGCCTAGCACTTGATCGTTTAGTATATTGCTATCGCTTTCTTCATGACTTATACAAAGTTCCTGCAACTATGAGATTGTGCAACTCCCGTTTACCGGAAGAACACTTTGTGTGCTACCAAACGTCACAACGTAACTGGGTGATTATAAAGGTGCTCTACAGGTGTTTCCGAAGGTACATGTTGGGTTGGCATAATTCGAGATTAGGTTTTGTCACTCCGATTCTCAGAGAGGTATCTCTGGGCCCTCTCGGTAATACTCATCACCTAAGCCTTGCAAGCATTGTAAATAATGAGTTAGTTATAAGATGATGTGTTACAGAACGAGTAAAGAGACTTGCCGGTAACGAGATTGAACTAGGTATTGGATACCGACGATCAAATCTCGGGCAAGTAACATGCCGATGACAAAGGGAACAACGTATGTTGTTATGCGGTTTGATCGATAAAAGATCTTCGTAGAATATGTAGGAACCAATATGGGCATCCAGGTCCCGCTATTGGTTATTGACTGAGAATGGTTCTAAGTCATGTCTACATAGTTCTCGAACCCGTAGGGTCCGCACGCTTAACGTTACGATGACAGTTTTATTATGAGTTTATAAGTTTTGATGTACCGAAGTTTGTTCGGAGTCCCTGATGTGATCACGGACATGACGAGGAGTCTCAAAATGGTCGAGACATAAAGATTGATATATTGGACGACTATATTCGGACACCGGAAGTGTTCCGGGTGATTTCGGAGTAAACCGGAGTGCAGGGGGGGTTACCGGAACCCCCCGGGAGAGTATTGGGCCTTATGGGCCTTAGGGGAAAGGAGAGAGAGACGGCTAGCATGGGCCGCACGCCCCCTCCCCCCTCTGGTCCGAATTGGACTAGGAGGGGGGTGGCGCCCCCCCCCCCTTTCCTTCCCCCTCTCCCCCTTACTTCCCCCTCCTAGTAGGAGTAGGAAAGGAGGAGTCCTACTCCTACTAGGAGGAGGATTCCTCCTCCCTTGGCGCGCCCAAGGGGCCAGCCGGCCTCCCCCCTTGCTCCTTTATATACGGGGGTAGGGGGGCACCCCATAGACACACAAGTTGATCTACGAATCGTTCCTTAGCCGTGTGCGGTGCCCCCCTCCACCATATTCCACCTCGGTCATATCGTCGCGGAGTTTAGGCGAAGCCCTGCACCGGTAGAGCATCATCATCGTCACCACGCCGTCGTGCTGACGGAACTCATCCCCGAAGCTTTAATGGATCGGAGCCCGGGGATCGTCATCGAGCTGAACGTATGCTGAACTCGGAGGTGCCGTACGTTCGGTACTTGGATCGGTCAGATCGTGAAGACGTAGGACTACATCAACCGCGTTGTCATAACGCTTCCGCTTACGGTCTACGAGGGTACATGGACAACACTCTCTCCTCTCGTTGCTATGCCATCACCATGATCTTGCGTGTACGTAGGAAATTTTTGAAATTACTACGTTCCCCAACAGTGGTATCAGAGCCTAGGTTTTATGCGTTGATGTTATATGCACGAGTAGAACACAAGTGAGTTGTGGGCGATACAAGTCATACTGCTTACCAGCATGTCATACTTTGGTTCGGCGGTATTGTGAGATGAAGCGGCCCGGACCGACATTACGCGTACGCTTACGCGAGACTGGTTTCACCATTACGAGCACTCGTGCTTAAAGGTGGCTGGCGGGTGTCTGTCTCTCTCAGTTTAGCTGAATCGAGTGTGGCTACGCCCGGTCCTTGCGAAGGTTAAAACATCACTAACTTGACGAACTATCATTGTGGTTTTGATGCGTAGGTAAGAACGGTTCTTGCTAAGCCCGTAGCAGCCACGTCAAATTTGCAACAACAAAGTAGAGGACGTCTAACTTGTTTTTGCAGGGCATGTTGTGATGTGATATGGTCAAGACGTGATGCTATATTTTATTGTATGAGATGATCATGTTTTGTAACCGAAGTTATCGGCAACTGGCAGGAGCCATATGGTTGTCGCTTTATTGTATGAGATGCAAACGCCCTGTAATTGCTGTACTTTATCACTAAGCGGTAGCGATAGTCGTAGAAGCAATAGATGGCGTAACGACAACGATGCTACGATGGAGATCAAGGTGTCGCGCCGGTGACGATGGTGATCACGACGGTGCTTCGAAGATGGAGATCACAAGCACAAGATGATGATGGCCATATCATATCACTTATATTGATTGCATGTGATGTTTATCCTTTATGCATCTTATCTTGCTTTGATTGATGGTATCATTTTAAGATGATCTCTCACTAAAATTATCAAGAAGTGTTCTCCCTGAGTATGCACCGTTGCCAAAGTTCGTCGTGCCCAGACACCACGCGATGATCGGGTGTGATAAGCTCTACGTCCATCCACAACGGGTGCAAGACAGTTTTGCACACGCGGAATACTCAGGTTAAACTTGATGAGCCTAGCATATGCAGATATGGCCTCGGAACACGGAGACCAAAAGGTCGAGCGTGAATCATATAGTAGATATGATCAACATAGTGATGTTCACCATTGAAAACTACTCCATCTCACGTGATGATCGGTTATGGTTTAGTTGATTTGGATCACGTGATCACTTAGATGACTAGAGAGATGTCTGTCTAAGTGGGAGTTCTTAAGTAATATGATTAATTGAACTTACATTTATCATGAACTTAGTACCTGATAGTATTTCGCTTGTCTATGTTTGTTTGTAGATAGATGGCTCGTGCTGTTGTTCCGTTGAATTTTAATGCGTTCCTTGAGAAATCAAAGTTGAAAGATGGTGGTAGCAATTACACGGACTGGGTCCGTAACCTGAGGATTATCCTCATTGCTGCACAGAAAAGTTACGTCCTGGAAGCACCGCTGGGTGCCAGGCCTGCTGGTGATGCAACTGACGACGTTAAGAACGTCTGGCAGAGCAAAGTTGATGACTACTCTATAGTTCAGTGTGCCATGCTTTACGGCTTAGAACCGGGTCTTCAACGACGTTTTGAACGTCATGGAGCATATGAGATGTTCCAGGAGTTGAAGTTAATATTTCAAGCAAATGCCCGGATTGAGAGATATGAAGTCTCTAATAAGTTCTACAGCTGCAAGATGGAGGAGAATAGTTCTGTCAGTGAGCATATACTTAAAATGTCTGGGTATAATAATCACTTGATTCAGCTGGGAGTTAATCTTCCGGATGATAGCGTCATTGACAGAATTCTCCAATCACTGCCACCAAGCTACAAGAGCTTTGTGATGAACTATAATATGCAAGGGATGAACAAGACTATTCCCAAGCTCTTCGCAATGCTAAAATCTGCGGAGGTAGAAATCAAGAAGGAGCATCAAGTGTTGATGGTCAACAAGACCACTAATTTCAAGAAAAAGGGCAAAGGGAAGAAGAAGGGGAACTTCAAGAACAACAAGAAAGTTGCTGCTCAAGAGAAGAAACCCAAGTCTGGACCTAAGCCTGAAACTGAGTGCTTCTACTGCAAGCAGACTGGTCACTGGAAGCGGAACTGCCAAAAGTATTTGGCGGATAAGAAGGATGGCAAAGTGAACAAAGGTATATGTGATATACATGTTATTGATGTTTACCTAACTAGAGCTCGTAGTAGCACCTGGGTATTTGATACTGGTTCTGTTGCTAATATTTGCAACTCGAAACAGGGACTACGGAATAAGCGAGCACTGGCCAAGGACGAGGTGACGATGCGCGTGGGAAACGGTTCCAAAGTCGATGTGATCGCGGTCGGCACGCTACCTCTACATCTACCTTCAGGATTAGTTTTAGACCTGAATAATTGTTATTTGGTGCCAGCGTTGAGCATGAACATTATATCTGGATCTTTTTTGATGCGAGACGGTTATTCATTTAAATCAGAGAATAATGGTTGTTCTATTTATATGAGTAATATCTTTTATGGTCATGCACCCTTGAAGAGTGGTCTATTTTTATTAAATCTCGATAGTAGTGATACACATATTCAAAGTGTTGAAACCAAAAGATGCAGAGTTGATAATGATAGTGCAACTTATTTGTGGCACTGCCGTTTGGGTCATATCGGTGTAAAGTGCATGAAGAAACTCCATACTAATGGACTTTTGGAATCACTTGATTATGAATCACTTGGTACTTGCGAACCATGCCTTATGGGCAAGATGACTAAAACGCCGTTCTCCGGAACTATGGAGCGAGCAACTGATTTGTTGGAAATCATACATACTGATGTTTGTGGCCCAATGAATGTTGAGGCTCGCGGCGGGTATCATTATTTTCTCACCTTCACAGATGATTTGAGCAGATATGGGTATATCTACTTGATGAAACGCAAGTCTGAAACATTTGAAAAGTTCAAGGAATTTTAGAGTGAAGTGGAAAATCATCGTAACAAGAAAATAAAGTTTCTACGATCTGATCGTGGAGGAGAGTATTTGAGTTATGAGTTTGGCCTACACTTGAAACAATGTGGAATAGTTTCGCAACTCACGCCACCTGGAACACCACAACGAAATGGTGTGTCCGAACGCCGTAATCGTACTTTACTTGATATGGTGCGATCTATGATGTCTCTTACTGATTTACCGCTATCGTTTTGGGGTTATGCTTTAGAGACGGCCGCATTCACGTTAAATAGGGCACCATCAAAATCCGTTGAGACGACGCCTTATGAACTGTGGTTTGGCAAGAAACCAAAGTTGTCATTTCTTAAAGTTTGGGGCTGCGATGCTTATGTGAAGAAACTTCAGCCAGATAAGATCGAACCTAAATCGGAGAAATGTGTCTTCATAGGATACCCAAAAGAGACTGTTGGGTACACCTTCTATCACAAATCCGAAGGCAAGACATTCGTTGCTAAGAATGGATCCTTTCTAGAGAAGGAGTTCCTCTTGAAAGAAGTGAGTGGGAGGAAAGTAGGACTTGATGAGATAACTGTATCTACTCCCTTATTGGAAAGTAGTTCATCACGAGAACCGGTTGCTGTGACAACTACACCAATTACTGAGGAAGCTAATGATAATGATCATGAAACTTCAGATCAAGTTTCTACTGAACCTCATAGGTCTACCAGAGTAAGATCCGCACCAGTGTGGTACGGTAATCCTATTCTGGAAGTCATGTTACTTGACCATGATGAACCTACGAACTATGAGGAAGCGATGATGAGCCCGGATTCCACAAAATGGCTAGAAGCCATGAAATCTGAGATGGGATCCATGTATGAAAACAAAGTATGGACCTTGGTTGACTTGCCCAATGATCGGCAAGCCATTGAGAATAAATGGATCTTTAAGAAGAAGACTGACGCTAATGGTAATATAACTGTCTATAAAGCTCGACTTGTTGCAAAAGGTTTTCGACAAGTTCAAGGGGTTGACTACGATGAGACTTTCTCACCCGTAGTGATGCTTAAGTCCGTCCGAATCATGTTAGCTATTGCTGCATTTCATGATTATGAAATTTGGCAAATGGATGTCAAGACTGCATTCTTGAATGGATTTCTAGAAGAAGAGTTGTATATGATGCAGCCGGAAGGTTTTGTTGATCCAAAAGGTGCTGACAAAGTGTGAAAGCTCCAGCGTTCCATTTATGGACTGGTGCAAGCATCTCAGAGTTGGAATAAACGCTTTGATAGTGTGATCAAAGCATATGGTTTTATATAGACTTTTGGAGAAGCCTGTATTTACAAGAAAGTGAGTGGGAGCTCTGTAGCATTTCTAATTTTATATGTAGATGACATATTATTAATTGGAAATGATATAGAATTTCTGGATAGCATAAAAGAATACTTGAATAAAAGTTTTTCAATGAAAGACCTCGGTGAAGCTGCTTACATATTGGGCATCAAGATCTATAGAGATAGATCAAGACGCTTAATAGGACTTTCACAAAGCACATACCTTGACAAAATTTTGAAAAAGTTCAAAATGGATCAGGCAAAGAAAGGATTCTTGCCTGTGCTACAAGGTGTGAAGTTGAGTCAAACTCAATGCCCGACCACAGCAGAAGATAGAGAGAAAATGAAAAATGTTCCCTATGCTTCAGCCATAGGCTCTATCATGTATGCAATGCTGTGTACCAGACCTGACGTATGCTTAGCAATAAGCTTGGCAGGAAGGTACCAAAGTAATCCAGGAGTGGATCACTGGACAGCGGTCAAGAACATCCTGAAATACCAGAAAAGGACTAAGGATATGTTTCTCGTATATGGAGGTGACAAAGAGCTAGTCGTACACAGTTACGTTGATGCAAATTTTGACACTGATCCGGACGATTCTAAATCCAAACCGGATACATGTTTTGATTAAACGGTGGAGCTGTAAGTTGGTGCAGTTCTAAACAAAGCGTCGTAGCGGGATATACATGTGAAGCGGAGTACATAGCTGCTTCGGAAGCAGCAAATGAAGGAGTCTGGATGAAGGAGTTCATTTCCGATCTAGGTGTCATACCTAGTGCATCGGGACCAATGAAGATCTTCTGTGACAATACTGGTGCAATTGCCTTGGCAAAGGAATCCAGATTTCACAAGAGGACCAAGCACATCAAGAGACGCTTCAATTCCATTCGGGACCAAATCCAAGTGGGAGACATAGAGATTTGCAAGATACATACGGATCTGAATGTTGCAGACCCGTTGACTAAGCCTCTCTCACGAGCAAAACATGATCATCACCAAGACTCCATGGGTGTTAGAATCATTACTATGTAATCTAGATTATTGACTCTAGTGCAAGTGGGAGACTGAAGGAAATATGCCCTAGAGGCAATAATAAAGTTATTATTTATTTCCTCATATCATGATAAATGTTTATTATTCATGCTAGAATTGTATTAACCGGAAACATGATACATGTGTGAATACATAGACAAACATAAAGTCACTAGTATGCCTCTACTTGACTAGCTCATTAATCAAATATGGTTATGTTTCCTAACCATAGACATGTGTTGTCATTTGATTAATGGGATCACATCATTAGGATAATGATGTGATTGACATGACCCATTCCGTTAGCCTAGCACTTGATCGTTTAGTATATTGCTATTGCTTTCTTCATGACTTATACAAAGTTCCTGCAACTATGAGATTGTGCAACTCCCGATTACCGGAATAACACTTTGTGTGCTACCAAACGTCACAACATAACTGGGTGATTATAAAGGTGCTCTACAGGTGTTTCCGAAGGTACATGTTGGGTTGGCATAATTCGAGATTAGGTTTTGTCACTCTGATTGTTGGAGAGGTATCTCTGGGCCCTCTCGGTAATACACATCACCTAAGCCTTGCAAGCATTGTAACTAATGAGTTAGTTATAAGATGATGTGTTACAGAACGAGTAAAGAGACTTGCCGATAACGAGATTGAACTAGGTATTGGATACCGAAGATCAAATCTCGGGCAAGTAACATGCCGATGACAAAGGGAACAACGTATGTTGTTATGCGGTTTGACCGATAAAATATCTTCGTAGAATATGTAGGAACCAATATGGGCATCCAGGTCCCGCTATTGGTTATTGACCGAGAATGGTTCTAAGTCATGTCTACATATTTCTCGAACCCGTAGGGTCCGCACGCTTAACGTTACGATGACAGTTTTATTATGAGTTTATAAGTTTTGATGTACCAAAGTTTGTTCGGAGTCCCTGATGTGATCACAGACATGACGAGGAGTCTCGAAATGGTCGAGACATAAAGATTGATATATTGGACGACTATATTCGGACACCGGAAGTGTTCCGGGTGATTTCGGAGTAAACCGGAGTGCCGG